>NC_064878.1:18206595-18224095 GCF_943734665.1 Anopheles aquasalis
ATCGTCTTAAAAGGTTGCATATTTTAACACGCGCGCCTTGACCGAATCTACGCTTTAATGCTAATGTAAAGAAAAGAGACCCTTTTGGATTTCTTAACATGTAGTTAAATAAAAATAGTAAGGTAAAGATACAGATTAGTCTAACCAATTTTTAATTTGCGTTAGATTCACCATGTATAAATGAAAGCATAATGCCGCACAAGTAAACTATTATGTGAACAAATATAAATTAAAATTTTCAAGTGTAATTTGGGTTAATCCAAGTACAACATTTCGGCATCTAAAGATCGTTTAACTAGTTGCAACACCTGAAACTTTCCCCATTTCGTCGTCATCCTTGGTACTATTGACATTGATAACTAACAAGCGAAAATTGAATTTATAAAAACCATTGTCATTTGAAACCATTTTGCCAAATTTCTTTTTTTTTGTTGCTTGTTGCAAGTTCCTTTGGAGGAATTAAATGATTATAAAATAGGCTCAAAAGTGATCAATACCCATTCGGCACTTATGTTCAAATCAGCAAACACCAAACTCTCGAACTCTATTACTTCTCCAACCTGCAATTGCATTTTACACCTTAATCTCCCTAATAAGATGTTGTCTCCTCCTCCTTCACCTACTGCTCATCTGTCAGTTGTGTGTCAGATCCACTGAATTCCTCCTAGAAGGACGTTGGCAATCAAACGCCTTCCAGCGGATACTTGGCGCTTTGGGGCTCGTGCGCGAGCGCGTCCACACCAGAACCGACAACCACCGACATCTGCTTCGAAATCGCCGAACCTCGCAAACAGTTGTCGGTTGATCCGTTGTTGGGCGACCGAAATTACAGTGCCAGACTTCACCATTCATCTCATTTCGCGAGCGAGAACAGCACGATTAGCAGCAAAAGCAGCAGCACCAGCCAGTGAGCGCAGTGGTTGATGAGATTTGGCCCCTCAAGTCCTCGGTCCTCCATGGACCATGCCTTGGATCCTTGCAATAGCCACTAATGCGCGCTAATTGTACGCTTCCTCTCTCTCTCTCTTTCGGCGGTAAATCCCGCGAATCCGTGAAAGACGTCGCAATTCTTCTTCGCGCTTTTCGCAGTTCCGATTCGGACGAGGGTGGCAATTCTGACACTTTACGTTTGGCCGCGAGCACCACGTCCCTACTTGTGTGTCGCTACTGAGGCGAGCTCTTGCTGACGAGCATTTTCCCTCCATTTTCCACCATTTCGCTCCATCATCGCGTTTGTGATATCGTCTACTCGATGACGTTGTGCAATAGGTGTTATCGACACTTTGGTGGAAATGCATTGAACAATCGATTCCCGAACGCGAAAATGCCCCCATT
The DNA here is from genome assembly GCF_943734665.1 of Anopheles aquasalis. Lineage (NCBI taxonomy): Eukaryota > Metazoa > Arthropoda > Insecta > Diptera > Culicidae > Anopheles > Anopheles aquasalis. The sequence continues at coordinate 18,207,931 of NC_064878.1, forward strand.
ACGGGGGTGCTAACAGCTTAAGCTGCTGCACTTGACGCGAACACGAATTACCTCTTATCAAATGCGCGCCAAAAACCAATTTACAGCGCAACTGCAATTGGTGGTTTGGGCTCCACTCCAGAAATGGCCGCGGCAATGGCCACTAACAAGGTAACTACTTGGCGCCCCCCCCAACAAGCGCACATTAAACAATTATGTATTTTAGGGGGGCCTTTGGGATTTTTATGCTCTCACAAGTGGTTTGTTGCAATGCCGAGCGCCAAAAAAAAGGTATAAAGGTAAATAGCACTTACTGGGCGAACTTTTGCCTCTTACCAGCTCCTGGTGGGGGGGTCCAGGCCTTCACTCCATTCTACTGTGTACAGGGGCAGCAGCAGCAGCAGCAGCAGCAGCAGCAACTCCGTGAAAGGAGTGTATGCAAGGTGTGAGCGAGAGCATAAACATAAAGGATGCAGATAACAACAAAAAGCGATTCAAAAACCATGGGGCGCTTCAGGCGTTGATCAAGGATCAAGGATTTGTACTTTACTTTTGTGTGCTCTGTGTGCCCTCCGGGCGGTTGAATAGATTTGGAAAAGTTTGCTATCGGCCGCCACGCGAAGGTGTTTGGGGGGGGGGGGGGGGGGGGGGGCAAAAGTTTTTCCTCGGCTCCAACCATGTTTTCCCTTTTTTCGTTTCGGATTCGATTTTGGTTTCACCAACAGCAACCGGCACCAGCACCAGGCGCCCTACAGGTCGCACAACGCTCATGACGCAACAGTACGGGGTTTAATGTTTTCCACTACTTGCGCCCCCCCCCCCCCCCTCCCTCCTTTGGATTGTGTTTAGAAGCACCGTTTAGGCCCAATTCCGACAACATGTGTACACATGTGTACACATTTGATTTTTATGCTCGTTTTGCTTGCTTGTCTCGACCATCGAGCATCGTCGCCTCGTCGCGGCTTTTATTGTTGCTGCTGGTGGTGATCATAAACTTCTCTGCACGTGGGGGTTGCTACTGCTGCTGCTGCTCGAGGCTAGTTAACCACTTAGTGCACGATCGTAAAGCCTAGGCAACGACTAGATGACAAGCAATTAGAGCTCCTTTCGGGTAATTTACTACCGGTTATAACCGATTCGGGATCCTCGAGGTTTTTCATTCAGTTCGATCAGCAATTAGACGACGTTCAAAGTGGGTAGTTGAATTGATCGGTCATCTGCTGCTGTTGTTCCATTATTGATTGCCGAAATGATGAAATGTGATGATGATGATAAGTTGGTGCAGAGCCTGTGAGGTGCTTGGCTTGGCTTTGTAACTTTAGTGGTCCAACAAAATGGTCCAGAGCAGTAGAGATAACCAATCAAATGCGTTGCCCACAGCGCACTGTTGTTTTTTACGCTTTTTCGTTGCTGAATGATGATGATCCATGTATGCAAAGAAAAAAAAAAACAGAAAGCAAACGAGCCAATGCACAATATTGTGCAATCCGGTGGACGGCGGTTTGATTGCCCGATTGATTGCCACCGATATCGCATATCGCACAGCTCCCACTCACCAAACCATTTTCCTCGCGACCAATAATGCTTCGCTCAATCAATTGCGCGTCCTTCGCGAGCGTGTGCGCCTGTGTGGGTGTGTGTCTGTTTCGATATGGATTTCTCGCTAGATTATGCTTTCCGCTTGTCCTGGCCACCGGCACCATCCCGGGTGCCACCACGATGAATGGACGCGTTTTTTTTCCTGGCTATGGCCAGTGCGCGCTCTACTTTGTGCCTTTGTGCTGCTGCTGCTGCTGCTGCTACTGCAACTGAAAAGTGTTTACTCGCATTTTCCCCGTTTTCCACCTTTCAATTTTTCATACTTTTCAACACCAGCGCGGGATGAGGGGATGTGCCGTGTTTGAGGATGGGTGGAAAATTAAATTATTCTCGCACATTCACGCCACGCCACGCGCGACGGTGGTGGCTCATCCTGGTGGTGGCGCAAACTCTGGAGGCTTCACAAAAAGGCTTTCAAACACACGCTCGTATAGGCTCGTTTTTTGTTCCGTTCTCCGGTGCTGTTATTCCTTTCCATTTTCGCGCCTCGAGAGCTGGATGCATTTATCATTACTTTATCGATCCAATATCGCGCTGGCTGGTGGTGGGAGGATGACGATGGAGATCGAGCTGAAATCAATCCCCCGAGCAGAGTGGCAAAGTGCCATTTTGCATACACACATGTAGACGTACGTGCGAGTGCACCTCGAGCATTAAATATTGCTCATAGAGTGGCGCGATAATGCGATACCGGAGAGTGGGGGGGGGGGGGGGGGGGGGGATGGCCTGCACTGGTGCGATCATTAATGCTGGAGGCATCAGGCCGCGATCCGCGCGGCTCGAGCTCTGAAAGTGGAGTACAAACACGCTTTTTCCTTTCATGATTTTGGGCCTTTGTATGGCGTATTCGTATTTTTTTTCTCTCTCTACTGCTCCGAATGCTGCAAAGAAGAGCATAAATGCATCGGTGTGACCCCCGGGAAGGTGTTGGATGTTTTTTTACGTGATTAATTTCATTGATCGGCCAATGATGATCACGAGAAGGGTGGTGGAGAAGTCTGTGCTGATAGTGCTGAAAGGATTATCGCACCAGAATCTTCTGCCGCGACTGCCAGCGAATGCCAGGAGGCTTTTGGTACTGTTTGGTGGAGTGAAGAGTGATATAGTGCCGAAGGCGGTGCCTTTATTCGGGATTAATTTGTCCCCCGAAATGAGCTTAACACCGCTGCTGATGGCTTTTGGAGGTTGGAGCTTTTCATTGGAGCTCAGCTCGCCGGGATCCCTTAAACTCCTATCTAATGAATGATGAGGGAAGCGAAGTGGCCACGGTGTTGCTTCGAACGGGGCTATTAAGTGTAAAAGGATTAACCCGAGCTGGCGAGCTTAATTCGCGATGATTCGAAGGAATATTTATAAGACCCCCCCGTAACGATGTCATCCGCGACGTCGTCTTCGTCGTCGTCTAAGCAGTTAGTTCTCACCATTTCATGTTTTTGGCCGCCCACAGCCATTTGTTCGTCGGTGACTGGCTGGTTTGGACTGGTTGGAGGGGGGGGGGGGGGGGGGGCTAGCGAGGCTTGGGTTAATGATCTAAAACAAATGTCATTCGAGGTCCGGTCCGGTGGTTGCGAGGTCCGAAATGGTCGGAAAATGGTCATAAAGCGGGCTATTGTCGCTAATTTTATTTAGAAACACCCTCTCGACTGCCTTCGCCGTCCACTAATAAGCCCTGTCGGAGCACCTCTCTCTCTATCTCTCTTTCTCTCTCTCTCTCTCTCTCTCTCTCTGTGCGAGTGACAGTTTTGGGCCGGAGCATAAAACACGATTTCACGGCGACATCGCAGCGGCAGGTGATGGCAGCTGTCGGAGGCGGAAAACAAACATAAAACACGAGGCAATACCGCCCCCCCCCCCCCGGCCTCCCCCAAAAATGTTGCTAAATTTTCCAACCTCATTAGAAAGTCGGGGACCATAAAACCATCAACAATGTGCACCACTTCCACTACCACCCCAACGGGCTCCATGAGCTCTGCGGGTCCAAACGCGGTGCCATTAGCGGTAACGCCGTTGGTCAATCTAAATTTAACGGCCATCTTCCACTGGCACAGGCACAAGGTGGTTCGATAACCGACAGGTCATTTTGTGTCTCCGGGGGTGGTTGCAGGAGGGGTTGATGGCCCCCGGAAAGGGGTGGTAGCTGAGATGGTTGCTTTGCTGGTAGTCACGTCGCAGTCACGCAGTAGATGTTTGAGACTCCATCTTTTTTATTCTCGAAGAACGCTTCTCGGGTTACTCAGAATTGTCAATACGACAGTTCATTATAATTGCGTATAAGAGATGAAAATGGGCAATAATTTTATTGCAATTAATTTTTTCAGTTAGATTTTCGATTTCTTATCGGCATATTTGAGTCTACTGTAATGCCGCCAGTACACTGTAGGAACTTTACTGTCCGCTAAGAACAGGAAAAGCAAGATATTCTTTTGAAGTGGCAATCGTGTACGCATCAACCTTCGCTTCGAACCGGTTGGAAAGTTGTTTGAAATTTTCTTTTAAAATTACAAATCCTTATCAGTGCTTTAATCCATCTCATGTCTGCTATAAGACCCTCTAATACGACATGGTACAGATTATTCTGAAAGCTTGGCATCGAATTGAATGATATATAATGGAAAGTAATGAGGACACTTTTGCTATATTCGTTTCCTACTAAAAACGGCAAGGTGTCAAATGATGGCACTAAGCAAATGGTAGCTTAATGTCGTTGAAAATTCGTTTCATGCACTGGCACCTTAAAAACGATACTTGCAGCTCGAGAAAGATAATGAAAAACCTTGAATGATGATTGGATGAAAATGTTTCTCGGAATGAATGGGCGATCTTCTTAGGACACTCACCACAAAACCATCACCTTCTTCGTATGCACACTGCGGCTGCTTCTATTTGAAGTACAGTTCTTTTCTGGAGTTTCTCACTGTTGGAACTCGTTGGCCACTTTCGCCAACACCCCGACGCCGCACCAATTAACAAAAATAGAAGCAGAAAAGAAAAAAAAAAACTTTAGCACCTAACCTTACACCACCGTGGGCACATATAATTACAACCAATTTATGTTTACGCTCCCTGACGTCCACCGTCCACCACTGTCGCCGTCGTCGTCATCATCGCCGGGATGGCGTGTTTGTTGGAAATAATTCAACACCCAGAACACCCGTCAGCCCTTTTGTTTTTGAGGTGGCCAGCTACTTCAGGCTCCTGACACACACAGACTGTGTGCTTTCGTCGAAATGGTTCATCATTAACCGGTGGTCTGACACCCTTTTTGGGCGCTGACACCTTATTTGGTTCGCCAAAAGCGAGCGGCACGAGCGCGCAAAGTGCAAAGGGCGCCGTGATGCCAGATTCGCGCGGAAAAACACGCCAACCACGAAAGGCACAACAGGCGCAACAGGAAGGCGCCACCATCGGCCCTGCAATTAGCACCCGGTCGTGTGTCTCTCCGCGGTGTCTTGCCGATGACCGGAACTCGGGTCGCATCGAACGCACGGTTCTGCGAACCCCGGCGATGAGGTGCGCCATTATGCGGCGCCTAAACAGCCATTTGCTTTTTGGACCGTTCCAGTCCCCAACCGCCAGTCCGAGGAGGGGGGGGGGGGGGGGGGTTTTGGGGCCACCGAAGCATATAAATCATTTAATGTTGACCACCGCCGGCACCAGGGATGGCGATCTCAACCTCGACTCCAACAAGCAGTCAGCCAGTATCGCCGGGAAGGAAGGGAAGGAGGAAGAGTGTCGCATCCTCCACGGAACACATTGTGTTTCGGTCCGGGAAATCGGCTTGCGACGGCCGATCGCCGCAATCACGTCACACAACAATAAGCCATTTAGGAACGTTATTAGAAATATGTTAAAAATTAAAATGACAAAAAGGCGCAACTCGCTTTTGGTGGAGGGGTTGGTGAGGGAGTTATGGGCATGCCAGTGAGCATAAGACACCATGAGGGAAGAGGGTGTGGTGGCGGGTGGCGGGGTTGCTAGATGAATTATGAATATATTAAGAACGCGACACCGCACTCGACTCGACGGAATTAAGTATTCCCGACGTGTGTGTCGCATCGAGCCATGGTGTGGTGCCAGCAAACGGGGGTGGGGGCTAGGAGGGGGTGTATAAGGGGCGCATAACCCGCACCCTGTGCGCTACAGCGATGTCACGCAAGCGTCTTCATGGTGATCGCACGCCACTTGGTTTCACGCCCAAAAAGCATCACCGAGACCTATGGATGTCTTTCGGTTACTTCTGCCACATACTCAGTCAGCATCTCCTTCGAGAGAGAGCTTTAAAACGAGCCGCGCAGCGAAACGCTTGGTCAGCAGCTTCACTATCGATGTGCATGTGGCAAGGGTGCGCACTCGAAATGATAATTTCCACGGGAGGACTTGCTTTTATCTGCTGCCAACCATCACACCCAATCCTGCAGTGGGTCTCAGTGGGAATAGGACAGAAGGGCATCCTTGACAGCTCCACGGACTGCACTAGCGGAATGAACGAGTTCATTCTCAATCGATTGCACGATCTTCGATGAAGAGGATCCCCGCGATTGGATCCACACAAAACCAAACCTTCCGCTCCACTGGCGTGCGCCTGTGTGCTCGAGTTGCACACTTTGAAGTGGGGCGCTCGAGGCCCGCCCCCCTCCCCTCGAATGCACCGTAGCAGCAGCAGCAGCGCGTTAATCGGCAGGAAAATCCGCGTCAGCCTCATTGCTCCCTGGCTGCTGCCCTGACTTCTGACTTCCGGTACCGCACCACACTCCGGTGAGCTCCGGGGGGGGGGGGGGTGCAAAATTGATTATGAATTCATAAAATAATTTGTTGATCCAGCGGAGTGCGATACGGAAGTGAGTGCGGTGCGGTGCGGTCTCCATCTCTCCATCGCACTCCAACCTTTGCATCGGCACTCCACTGACTGGCGGTGATGATGATGATGATGATGATGATGCAATGTAGGCAGTTCCTGGCGGACGCACACTCCTGGTAGCCGATACCGCGCGAAGCGAAAGTGTTATCGATCCCTGTTAGCTCCCTCGGCGGGGTGGGTGAAGTGAGGGTGCTAAACACCCTCCTGCCCCACCCCAAAAACCCATTCAACTCCTTCCTTTCACTAGAACACCCCTGGCTGTGCATGTGCAAACACGTCGTCATGTGTGCGTTGCAGTTTGTTCCCGGGAAGTGAACGGTGGATTAGATGGAGGCACCTTAAGTGGAAGGTTGATGGTGGTGCCAGTTCACACGTAACCCCTTCAGCAGTAGGCCCACCTAGCGCTGGCCGGACACGCTAGATTGGTCCGGTTTGTCGAGGCCGATAGGCCCAACCAAACCTGCGCTGCGGCTGGCCTGGCGTCGCTCGAGGGCAGAATCATTCAATTTGTCGCTTGCACAACCTACCTTGTGCCCGTGTCCCGTGCGTATGTGTGCGTGGAAAAAGCCGTGTGGAACCGGAAAAAAAGAAGTAAAAAAAGGACGAGAAATGGTTGGAATAAGAATAGAATGCAAATCTCCGTCTCCGGCTCGGTCGCGGCCACGGCCTCGGAGACGGCCAACCAACAAAAGGAGACCCACCATCGGCGTGGTGTGAGGACTGGCGGGGGGAAACCAGCAAGGGTAGCAAGGATAATGGAAGACGCGGGTGACCGAGAGAGCGAAGCACTTGCTCTCTCACTCTCACTCATAAACACTCCCTTGTAAGTGGCTTTTCGCGAAGCCCATTTTACCGATGCAGTTATCACACATGCCGTGATGCACTTCACTCGACACACACCTACACTCGTACGCAGGAACACAGTGTTTAGTGTCCGCCAAGGATTTTGCACTCATACATGCCCCTCCACAGGGGGGGTGCAGCACATGCAATGCATTGCTGTCTGCCCGCTGCTGCTTTCCAGGCGATTCGTAAGGTGGTGGGGTTGTAAGGTTGGTGGTGGTTTTCCTGTCGGTAGAAGGAAGAGCGTTGGATCCTTGGTATTACATGGTGCATGGCTGCCAAGGGGCAACTGATAAGTTCCTGGAAGCATTGAAGCGCTTGAACGTTTTGGAGCAAGTCTGGAGGAATTGTTGGGTTAGGTTCATCGACGTAGACGCGTTCTCGGTGGAGCCTTCCAAAAAGGATACTTTCTTTCTCTCCCTCTCGTTCGCTATTATTGCCTCGCATTCAATATCTGTGTCATCCTTGTCGCCAATGCTGCTGTGACGGCTGCCTGCCTCTCGGTTACTATCGAGGATACACGTGCTCCTCGGTACCATCTCGTCGACCTGGTCGTCGGGATTGCAACCGCACTTCACTTATCCTTCGCTACGTCGCAAGAGTCTCCCGGGGACGCGTGAGAGGGAGGTGCGAAAATGGTGTTGTCTGTAAAACAGTTTTCAACACCCTTGCATAATGATAAGCATGCTTGTGATGCCGTCCACCTAAACACCCCATGTGTTCCCCTTTCGCCGACAGACGAACGAAATGCATCATGAATACGCTACGCACACATACTCACTAGATTTTGTAGCGGAGAAAAAAAAGAAGAAGCGAGATACATCGTCGTCGTTGCTGCATCTCTGGTGCATCTTTTCGCTGCAAGGCTGCAAGGAACGTGATCAATACCATCAAACCAGTGCTTGTATGTGTACCTTCTATTGTGCTCGTCCGTCTCACCCTATGGGTGGCAATGTTTACGGGCAAAAGTCACGTGATGCACCGACAGCGCGTGCATGCTTGCATGCATGCACGACTGTGCAACCCTGGGGACAACCACACTAAGAGGTGGTCCTAGGCTCCGGTATTACGCCTGTTTATTGAGTTGCTGTTGGCGCGCATTCGTTTGTGGTTTGTGAACAAATTTGAAAGACGTGTGCACAGGCTGGCTCAAAAGACGTAAAGTGCATTCGTGGCACTGACAGTTTCAGTTGAAGGAACTGTCAATTCTTCCGGCGGTGGACCCTTAATGACGCTAAAGCGATATTATGCGAAGGTAAAGCGAGCGAACTGCTACGTTTGTCACGCACTGTTTGGCCCGAAATGACCCAATGTGGTCAGGTCATGGCGTTAATTGCATTCGCATGTGCCACGGAGTGCCTCGGTATTGTGCTACCTCGTTTTACATGGCGAATCAGGGGGTCTGCGTTGGGGGAAACCACCACAACCCGTCCCGTGCCATACCGGGATTAAAGTGTCTCCCAAATGCTCTGTACGTCCAAGGCTGAGCTGCGACCAGCTAGAGAAGTCCTTCCAGGTACACCACGTATTACTACACCGGACCTACCGGGAGCGATGGATCTTGGGTGTGCTGGCAATCGAAATGACACACCTTCACACGCTTTACGTCAATTCCTGTCACTAGAAGCAGGTGCTGGAGCGCTGGAGGTTAACAGCCAGCAGTGCCGGGTAGGTGTATCATATTTCACTTGTAAACACCCCCCCCCCCCCTTCGGCCTCATTCTCTAACGTCAGGTGACACCAGAGTATCCGCTAGCCGTGCCATCGTCGCAGTGTTCCGCAAATCTTCGTTTCGTGCGCTGGACGGCCAGGAAAGGGAACGTTCCTTATCAGCTCACATGACAGGGCAGGGTGTGTGCGTGCTGTGTGCATTACCGAGTGGCTGGACGAGCAATTATCATCACGCACACCCGTGCGTGCGGTTTGTCAGCTTCTCGGATAAAAGACGGGGCTGCTCAGCTGACAGCTGAGATGATCGAAACGACCACCACCACCGTCCACCGACCGGAAGGCTGTTTTCGCTTTGCAATTCTAATCGTTCGCTCGCTAACCCAGCACTCAGTCAGTGGCCGGCCACTACGCGAGTGATCATTATTCAAAACACGAGAGGTACGTGTCGGATAAAGCGCGCCTGTTGTGATAAGCGAGAGTGCTCAGCTGCGAGCAGCTTCCAAGGTCCACAGAGGTGCTTCCGATGCGATGTGTGCTCGCTTGACTAGCCAAGCGTCAGAGGTAGACACCCTCATGATGACACCCTGTAAGTGTCATAGAGTCGTGATGTGTGATGATGATGAGTGCTCCCTGGATGCCTCTTGATTCCCAGGTATAAATCCAGGTGAGCGCGGGCTAGGGTAGGGCTGTCGCGGTGGCTAAGGATGGAGAGAGAAAGAGAGAGCGGGAGAGAATAGGACCTCAGAAAGCCACCGACGCTCACCGCTGTGGAAAAGAACGCAACCACAGGACACTCTTTTGTGCGCAACTCGATCAGCACGCAGCCATGTACCCAGGGGGTGGGGAAAGGGGAGGACTATAGGGGGTACACAGTTTGAGAACAAAAAGCGCAAGCAGCTGCCGCCGCCGTCTTCGTCGTGCCCGCCAGACATGTTGTTCCGTGAGGCCGTGTGGACGTTGGTTGCCGAATATGGTGGGGGAGAGGAAGGACCGCAACAGACTGACGGCATCAAACAGGCCGCCAAAACGCACTCCACTCCTCTAGCCACCCCGGATCCCGTGGAGGCCACACGATACGTGTGTATGCAGATTTCATTAGACCCGATCAGAGTGGAGCGAAAGGATCAAGAAAGGAACCACCGAAACGGAGGGGTCCCAGGAGGAACTGCAAGAAAGGATCCGATTTTTCGATATTCATATAGATATTTCGGGGTCTTTTTTTCATGTCTTTCTTTTGGTTGTTTGTTGCCTCTACTCCACAGCACCAGCAGCAGCAGCAGCTCGGTTGCTGCGGCTTTGAGGCCACGGTGGGCCCCGCACGTTCCGTTCCGTCGGTTTGGTTTGTGTGGCTTGCCGAATTCGCTGTCATGTCCTTGTCCCCTCGTGACATGCACTGGGGCCCATGATGAGTGAACTGGCACGGTTACGGTGTGTGTGCTGGTTGGCGCTGGTAGGCCGAGGAGGTGTCTGGCACGTCTGAAGACAGGCGGGAGCCCGGAGAGAGAGAGAGAGAGAGAGAGAGCGAGCGGGCGCAGGATGTTGCACAAAGCCGGGCGGCAAACGGGTCGCAGCTATAAGCATATCATTTTTCCTTTATTAGCCATCCTGCCACCAGCTCTTCTGCCGCTCCCCGGGGCTCCTACTCGGTGTGTGCATTCAGCTCGGCGCTCGGTCCCCCGCCTTTCACTGGCCATCACACACGCCAACGTCGCTGATGGGGCCCCCGTGTGTTCGTTCGTTTTCCGTCGGAGGCGTTTGTGCGCTTCACTCTCGCTCGACTGGCAGGTTTTTCTTCTGGCGCGCAAGCCCTAGGGGATTGGATTAGCCCCCGTGTACTGCCACGGTGCTCTTTCCCGTGTGCCCTGATTGTTATTAGCTTCAAGTTTGACAAAACGCTCTCGTTCCTTTTGCTCCTTTTTTTTTCGCCGTGCGTCTCTGTGCGCCTCAAAGACGAGCCCAGGAACCGGATGTGATGCCGTGCGTGGCTCTGTCGATGCAGAGGATACTGGCAGTCACCAGGCACCGGCACCACACCGGAAGAGGTGTGTAAGTATGCGATAATTGCAGCCTATTTTCGCATTCAGAGGCGTCAGATGATACGGTTACATTGTTGTCGTTCGTGGTGGTTCGTGGTGCTGCTCGCTGCTGCCTCTTCCTCGCTTCTTGGTAACCGCAGCAGCTTTGGCGGATGAACGGAGAGGGGAAAAGGGCAGTTTCCGCAGCACCGCAGCGCCTGGGGGCTCCCACGGGACCTATCGACACGGCGCGTTGCAACAGCTGCGTGTTCGATCATCCGAATATGATGCCACCGTTGGCTGGTGCCTCTGTAAAAACAAAGAATAAGGCGTTAGTGGTGGTATTGTCTCCTAGAGAGACAGAGAGAGAGAGAGAGAGAGATCGAATTGAAACCCTTTTTGCTTCGAGCGTCCCGTGACGTAGGTGTTCAGCACTTGACAGACGTCGAGTTGACGCCCAGGACTCAACGCGCGAAGGTTAATGTCTATCGTGAGGTTGTGTAAATGAGAATGGCGCTGGTACTGGCGGTAATTAGTCAAGGACCTTCACAAAAATACAGAACAAATTTCGTAAAGGTTCAAAGCTACTCTTCTGTAACGAGTTGAATCATCTAAATCGCTCTCTCAATCTCTCTCTCTCTCTCTCTCTCTCTCTCTCACTTTCCTTCCTTCCTCCGTGAATTCCTGTCCGGGTGCAGAGCAAACAACAACCAAATTTATTGGCACAATCTCATTCCATCTTATTAGCACCACCAAATTGGCATGTTACGCTCGTTCATATCATCATAAAACAAGCCGGAGAGTGGCGGTGGTGAGGCAGAAGGTCACTATGCTGCTGCATAATTTTGGCGTCCGATGCACATGAGGTCCCAAAAAGCGTTCCGGCCCCCCAAAATCGCTGCAGGCACACCAAGGTATACAACATACGCCAAGGAAAAAAAAGGGAGCAAACAAACGACCACCACTACGCGATGGCTGGGGAAAGGAACCGTTTGACTTCGCAGATGGATTTTGTAGGCCAAGGCATAAGCCAACGTGGTGGACTGTTCCGGTAGAGAGAGAGGACGAGGAGGAAGAGAAGGTCTATACCTATAAAATATTTGGTGGTGGTGCCTAGTGAACCCCAAAAACAGCAGAGCCCTTCGAACGGTTCCTCCTTCCTCTGCATCACTGGCAACAGTCGCTCTCTCGCTCGCTCCAATGTATTGGGTGCTGAATGATGATGGGTCCTGGATCGAACGGAACAGACGGTGCACGGTGGGACCCAGCGATCGCCCAGAGACCCCCTGCTTACTGGCAGCAGCAGCAGTTGGAAGGAAGCAAAAGACACAAGGCGAGTGCCAGAGGGCACAGCACAGCATGGACTGGAGAAAAGCAGTGAGCAAAGGCGAAAGCGAGAGAGAGAGAGAGAGAGAAAGAGGAGCGAGCAAACCCCTCTATTATCGTTATTAATATTGGGTGGCTGGGACTGTGTTGAGATCATAATTACATGTTTCATGGTGTTTTGTTTATATTTCAAAAATATATCTTCCAACCACCGGGCGTGCTGCACCAGCGTATTATTATTGTTACTGGCACCAGTTGGGGGGGGACCCCATTTTAGGGGCCAGAGAGCCAGATCCTTCCTGCCGTTTGTTCTTCCTTCTCTCCCTCCCTCTCTGGCGTTCCGTTCGTTCATTCGTTCTCGTTTTCGCTAGTTATCACCTCTGCTGCTGTGCTGGGAGTGGGCTGCAGGCCAGAAACAGACGTTCGGTTACGGCATCCCTATCATCAGCGTGATCAGCATCATCGCCACGGCCACCAGCACCACCATCGCCACCACCACTGGCACCACTGGCACCACCATGACGATCATCGATGATCGAGTAAGGCGGAAGGGAATGCGATCGTTTGCGACGTTCAAAGTTTTGGTTTGCTCTCGTTTACTCCGTTTTGCGAGCACATCCTTTTGGGGTGACTAAGGGACATGATGACGTAGCTCAATTTGTAGCCCTTAGTCCTCTCTGGTGTTGAGGTTATGAGCGATTTCTAATTGGATCGATATGAACCGGTCATCTCATTAGATATTGAATTGCAGTGTTTGAGAACTGACTTGATCACTCAGTACTTTACACTCAGTTAGTTCTGTAGGGAAATTTTTTCGGGGGTGCAAATTTTCAAAACAAATCACCCAACCTCAAAAGACGGCTCGTATTACCATCACAATTACCTTACAATCGATGCGTACCCCGAGCGTTTACATCCACTAAACCAGAGGACCCAAAAAGAAAGGGAGCAAAGGCATCACAAGACAACAAGCTGCTGATGGCGCTCTCCAGCATCGAAGACGCGTGCAAAGCGGAACGGGTGATAAAGGATCGAGACCACACTGACGGTGGGACGATGCGATGGGAAGCGCTCGGCGACCTCGTAAGACGTTCTCCGTGGGTTCCCTCTAGATGGGTGGGTTAGACTGATGAAATCATCCAGCTCGTTCCTCTTCCGTCGTTCCATCCGAGGGGCGGGGGGGGGGGGGGGGGGGAGAGAACATGGTTGTGGCTAATCATGTTCATTTCTCATTTATCCCCCCTGTCGGCCCACCAGGAGACCAGCCACGGGACCCTGGGGTCCAAACTGGCCAATCATTCAATTCGAGGCCTCCACTTGTGGGCCAAGTTTTTTTTGGGTGGCAATTTCGTGGCATTTCCTTGGCCCACCTACACGGGTCTGTGCGGGGCCAGATCAATTACAGATAAAGCTCCGAGTGCCCCCGCTCGCTTCTCGTGGCCTCTCTTTCTATTTTGCTCTGTCTTTCTCTACCTCTCTGTCAAAGTAACGATCGTACGCGCGCGCGCGCTCGCCATCTTGTCGTGTCCGATCGCTCACGTTCTTCGCGTCGCGTCGCGCTCTAATCGAATGTGAAGGAAATCATAACTTTGGCCCGGAGTGTCGTGCAGCAGCAGCGAATGCACCTTCCTGTGTGCCTTCGAACGTCGCATGCAGTTAGAGATTTATTCGATCACGGTGTTGAAGGGGTGAGACGGGGGGGAAGGCGGGGGGATTTACGATTTATTTTTATGCGGCTACCAGGCTTCGACCGACCAGGCCGCCGGTGCAGATTAATTTATATTTATCGACGAAACCGCGAGGATTAGGAGAGTGAGAGCCACGCGGCGTGTGCTCCTCGGTTGATTGGCTCCTGGGCCTGGGCCTGGGCCTGTTCCTGGGCCTGGGAACCTGTCCACAGTGGCGGGGTCTCCCTTGTTTATTACTCCAGCCCCAACGTGTGTCTGTGTGTTTTAATGATTAATTCAAAACAGACTATACGTGGCCGGTGGTGGCGATGGCGTGGTGTTCGTGCATTGCAAACGCTTAATTATCGAGGGATCGAAACCGCTTTTGCATTTGCTGCTGCCGCTGCCGGTTGCTGGTCGAATGCATAAAACATATCTATTTGCTCGCATTGCAAACGAGGGATGAATGGGGAGGCTGATGCTGCTGCTGCTGCTGGCTGCTGCCTTGCCGTGAAAAGTGTGAGAATGGGAGCGATAGAAGTGGTTAAGGAGTGATTTGTGATGTTCCTCGAGGGGTAGAGAGGGAGCTAAGGACGATAAGGAAGCGGGAATTATGGAAGATTATCCCGATAGTAACCATTATCCGCCAGCAAGCACTTGACGAAGGTCCTCTTTGTGTGTCTCTTGGGAGTATCCGAGAATCCATCGTTTCTAAGCGATTAGTGACGTCCCTCGGAGCGGGATTCAAACAATTATCGCGTACTGGTCGTCCACCCCCCCCCAAGGGACAAAAAGCTGGTGGCTCCGGTTAGTGGTCGACATTCATCTTTGGCTCCTGAAACCTGATTTCTTGGCGATGGGCCTAGGATGCATTATTTAAGGTCATGGCCACGATAGCAACTTTAGCAACTGCGAAGTGTTCAACAAAAAGTTTGTAATAAAATTGCTTTCGTTGCCGAGCACGGATAAGATGAAAAAAAAACCTATTTTACCGACGCAGATTTTGCTCTTAACCAGCTCCAAATGTCAAAATGCATTTTCAAAATTGAATGTGCATCTGAAATAGTGTTTCGTATGACACCAAGTCGCAGCCAAAGAAAGTTTCTTCGGTGCGAAAATTGCCACCGTCCTTTACCACGAAGCAAAACTATGGTTTGCGAATCGCCCAGATGTGCCCCGTGACCACGGACACAGAAATAGAACCGAAAAGAACCGTAGCTGCAATGAGAGCGAGATAGGGAGCGAGAGAGAGAAAGATTTCCATCCCATAACGGACATTGGATTGCAGGACAAGAGACACACCAGAGGGTAGGGAGGAAAAGGGTTCGTTCGACTACGTTCGTTCGATCAATCGATCGATCGCGTTCATGATGCCACCTTGGCGCGCTCATCTCATAACGATAATGATGATGTTTTGTGCTGGCTCGCGCGCGAACACACAACCGTCCGTCTGTCCACCCGTCCTTGCGCTGGCATTTTATGTTGACACACCACCAGCACGCAGAGAGAGAGAGAGAGAGAGAGAGTGAGATACGCCGGGAGGCCAATTACAGGTGGCTGGCTGCTAAGGGGTCTGCCTGGTGCACTGGATATAGTCGCGCCTAGAGGCCTCGGAGGTCTGTTTGCGTTTGCAATTTCGCTCCTTCACGTGTGGCACTCGAAACAAGGGAGGGGAGGGATGGTGTTGTTGCTTCCAGCAACATTCATGCCCCGGTGGTATGTAATTTTACAATTTATCAACACTTTATTGGATTGGACCATGGCGGGCAGCGTCTCTGAGATGGTCAGCGTCGTCGATGTCACCTCGCTACTCGCTGCTATCCCATGCTGTTGGTGTCATGTGCACACAGCATAAATAAATGATGCAAGGCATGGTGTTGGCCCAGCTGAGGTGACCATGTGGCTCACTCACTCGCAAGGCTGGCGCTGTTTGCTTGATTCGGTCACAATGTGCATATGCGATGCGATGCGATCGCCTTTTATGCTCGCTGAAAAAACCGTGGGCAAAAAGGAAACCGAACTGAGCAAAAAAAAAAAAAAAGAACGCAGGGAGGAGGTGGCATAGATAAAAGGTGGCTTGTTGAAGGGTGAGTTTTCCTTTGCGACGCGAGTGTGAATGTGAGTTGCACGAGTGTTGCAGGGTGAGGTGGAGATGCATTGGCTGCACGTACCGCCCCAAAGCCTCCCTTCTGATGTTGGCTGCCCAA
>NC_064878.1:18229095-18236595 GCF_943734665.1 Anopheles aquasalis
TTATGAATTAATTTCCCTCCTCCCGGGTAGTCGATCGTCGGTTTGCTCTGGTTTTCGGAGATCTCCGTTCGCATCCTCGATGCGTAGCGCGTTGCGAACGGACAGAAGGTTAATTTATTTAAATGAGAATCGTCACGAATTTGCTCGGTATGCGGGATCGATGGTGTAGCGCGAACTGCAGTGACCCAGTGAAGGTGCTGCATTTAGGCCAAGCGAAGGTCTTGCAGTAGCTGCAGGACATATGCCCTCGCGTTTATCGCGAAAGAGAGATACACACGCTCTCAAATATTTTTTCTTTTTTTTATGTTCCTTCTCGGCCCGCCTGTCTCTAAACAAACAAATCGGATACATTCACACCCCATAATGAGCGCCTCATCAGCTCCAAAAAAACAAAAACGAACTAAACCCCTAATTTGTGCCCCCCAGAACAAGACCCCAATGAGCGTATCCGTGGCCGCAAAAACCGTGGCGCTGCTGCAGCTGCAGCACCACCATCACACCAACCCAATCGACCATCGACATCGCGTGTCGTGTCCGTCGATCTCGTCCGATTAGACGTTTCACGACGATGTTCCATCATCAACAACATCAAGCCTGGTTGTGCTGTTGGCTGGCAAATATTAATCAAAATTATCCAACCCGACCACGGACCTTGTGCACCTAGGGCAGAAAATCAATTTGGAATGTCCTGGTGTTTTGTGGTGGTATAGCTGACTGACGTGCGTGCGTATCGAGACGCAGCTCCTCCACAAACTTCGCTTCTTGTCGAAAAATCCACATTTTTCACGCAAAACGTCAGGTTTTGCGAATGGAGGAATGCTTGAGGAGCCGGGAATATTGGTAGGGAGTGAGTGAAAGAGCGCCCCTATAGCCTCGAAACTAGTGTGCGCGTCCGCGAACTTGGCGAGATCGAGCCCGAGATGGGCACAGACAAAATAAAAAAAAAAAATAATAAACCAGCGACCAACGCTACCAGACAGCGAAGCATGCATATTCATAACCTATAATAACTATATCAGCATTACTGCCAATAACAATAACCTGAACAAGCGAAACGAAGGGCCGGGCGCGCACCTCGCCCTTCACCAAAAAAAAAACCCAACTGGCGGGAGATCCTGGCAAGCGAGCGAGTGTTCCGTGTAAAGCAAATAGCAGCACCGAGCAGGCCGGACCCACCGGAGATGATGGTCATCCAGCGATCCAGGCCAGGCCAGGCTCCTCTGTCCCTCCTTTAGGTCGCCACGGGGCCCGCAAGGGGACTCGGGGTGCGCTCCATCGCTCCAATTCTCACCTCACCTCGACCCAGTTCCCAAAATGCACGACGCCATCGTACGGGAAAGGAATACGTAAGAAGAAGAGAGATAAAGGGAGAGAGAGAGAGAAGGAGACGCGTTTCACGAATTATGATTCGCGCGGTGGTGGTCGTCGGACGCCAGGACGCCAGGACGAAACCTCGTCCATGGTACCATCATCATCGCGCGCCGTTAATCATCGGGACGTGGTCGGAGAGGAAACCGGAAGAAAAAGGGTTTGCACATCGCTGACAGCGGGCGTTGGGGCGCGTTAATCACATGCCAACCGGCTCCCCCTTCATCCCTCCAGATCTCTCTTCAGCTCCTCCGTGCTGTGGGAGTCCAACGGTGAGCTGAGGATCCACTCCCGGCGAGCGAGTCGCGACCACGAGGGACGAGCGGAGCGGGAAAGGGATTTTGTTGTTTTTCTTTCGCTCCCGGCTTTCGTGGGGCCGTGGAGAGACCCTCCGGGGCAGATGGTGATAATGACTGGGGAGTGGACTGGGCAAAACCATCAAAACCATCGCTTCGGAGCGCCAGCCAGGCCTGGTTGTTGGAGTATCGAAGAGATAGCGAGGAGCGGGGAGGGGGGGCGGGGGGAATGCATGAAGATGGATCGATTAGGCACCCAGAACGGTAGGCAACGGAGAAGTGAAGAGGAGCAAAACGGAAAGCAGTTGGACGGACCCCCTGCCTGGGGGTTTCGAGAAAGATTGCCTCAAATTGATTTTGGCTGGAAGGAACGTTTTTTGGGGAGCGGCCGCGCCTCGTTGGCGGCGATCGTTCGCTCGCTCGCTCGCTCGCTCGTTGCCCGTTTTGTTTACTTTCTTAACAAGCTGGTGAGAGGCTCGCACTCATTTTCACATCATCATCCGCGTTTTGTTTTTCGTGTTGTTTTTGTGTGGCGCGTTTCGATTGAGTTTGCGGTCTCATCGTCGGATAGTTTCAGTATTTATGGAGCAATACCTTGACTGGAGGCTAACTTGGCGCCACTAGAGACACTCGAGCTGCGAAGGATTAAATGACGTCACTGTTCACAGAGGTTAGGAACCCCGGGGACAATCAATCGTTTGACTAATAACGCTCATCAGTCTCCCATCATCGGCCGAGCATCGATTCACAATTCATTCAATAGTCTCTTCTGCCCCTTTCTGACCATCATCACTGGCAGTACAACGATCCGACCCCGCCCCGACGAGTTTAACCTTTTCCTCGAACCGAAACGAACCCCCAGAATGGGTCGGTCTTGGACCTCGTGCAGTCTCGTGCAGGTCGTGACGAACCAGCAGCAGGCTGGCAGCGTTCCTGTTGGGCTGGCGCCTTACTGATCGAGATTGAGTGATTTCTTTCCTCAGACTCCACGCGCCTTCTTGCGAGCACCTCTAGGACCACTCTAGGCAATGGGCAGCCGTAGCAGCAGCTTTAGCTCTCTCTCTCTCTCTCGCTCTCGCTTTAGCACGAAGTACCAAGAACAAGCTGGGGTCGAATAATTCAAATTGTTTTGTTTAAATACATCATTATCATCGCGCAAGTACACCATCCTTACGGGGGCCATCGACGGCATCATCATCGTCGACGGTGTACTCGGTCTTTGAAATTCTTTCCTCGACACAGCTGCTGCTGCTGCTGCTGCTGGCCGTGCTGGTCCGATATAGAGACGTTCATCCGAACCGTTTACAATGGCGCCTATCCCCCGGGATCATGTAGCGATGATTGTGGCGCTAAAACCTGCTGCTCCAACTCCTTTCCTCCTGGTCAGTGCGCTGGTCAGTGCGAAGCTCAGATCAGGGCTTGCCTGCGCCAGGGAGGTCTCCCTGGAGTCGGCGCTAACGATGGACCCCGAAACGATGGTGGTGGCTCCGTGATGACGGGCTGCTGCTACCTCCTTTTCTCTCTCTCTCTGTCTCGAAGCACGGACGGTCGCTTCGGTGGATCGCGGGACCTCCATTTGCGTCCTGGGGCGCCTTGGCGCAGAGGGCTAATTTGGGTGCGAGGTTCCCGGGACCCGTCAGGCGCCCTCATCTCGTTCATGGAGTGGGCAGTGCGCACGATCATATTGGTTTCGATCCTCTCTCTCTCTCTCTCTCTCTCTCTCTCTCTCTCTCTCTCTCTCACTCTCTCTCTCACTCTGTCTCTCGTTCTTGGCCAGGATATAATTTGCTCCGTGGTCGTAAACGCGAAACCCACCACCACCGGCGTTGCGATTTCGGAGTGTAGCGAGAGCGTGCATCGTCGTCGAGGGGACGGCGGTTTGGAGGGTTAAGCAAACATTACAAATTATGAAGTATTCACGTCACGATTTTTCCCTCTCTTCGCTGCATTCTGCCCGTGCGCGCGCGCCCGTATGTCTTGTTGGAGGAGAGCAGAACTCTCTTTAAACTCTTTTTAATCGTCCTGAGTGCACCGTGCTTGACCGATGAGAATGAGCATTTGGGTAGAGGAATGTACATTAACTATCTATCTCGTTTAAAGATGCTGCATCGAAATGTGCTAATAAGGGGCCAGAATGCAGGGATTGTGTTTCTTCTGGTTGTGCGGTTTATTGTAGAGTGCGGCTAGTACAGTGGATAGCGGTCGACATCATCGACATCATCGAAACCAGAAGGCAGCACCCCGAAACTCTTGTGTTCTTCGATCCATTAGCGACAGTGGTCCCCTTCCGCTGACAATGTACTGTCCTTACAAATGTGTGTGCATTAATCAACTCCCTAATCTGGTTTGCGGTGCCCGAGGTCATTGGTCTAATTGTTGCTGTGATTTGATGAAACAAAAACAATCTGCGACGCGAGATAGAGAGTGTGCTATTTGTGGAGATTTTCGGCACAGTAATTGTTTGTTTTGTGTGATGTGCTTTTTGTCCTTCTGTTCCACTTTCATCAAACCACCTTCCGTCCCGGTACCGCAAAATACAATCAGCCATTAAGGTGATAAGCGCAAACCTCGTGAGCGAGCGAGGCCCGAACTGTCATCACAAACGGTAGCCGCTGCTTGCTACTGTTGCTACTGTGCGATTTGCTTGCCCACTCGCTTATCAGCGTCGTAGCAGTAGCAGCAGCAGCAGCATAGGAAATGCTAGTCCGCGCAGCAAAAAACCAAACCAAATCTGCATCAAAGCGAAACGCCACCGCCATGAGTATCGGACTTGGCGGGCCAGCTCCCAATCAGCTAGCAGCGCCCAAGCGGAAATCACTGCCAATGGACCGTGACCCAGCGGGCGGCCGTTCGTTCGGTTGACAAAGCGGCCAAAGCGGTCATCTCAGCTCCGTGCCGCGTCAAGCGCAATTGATGTCGCGACGCAATCACCTCGGATCGCTTTGTCACTGGCCACTCGCTAGCCACTCGCTGGCCACTCGTGGACCCTCCACGGTCTTTTCATTCTTTTTTTTTTCCTTCCTCGCTTTTTTTTTCTCGTTGTTGTTGGATTTCGATGGCCCACGACCTCGCGCCGTTGTCATCGGGATTGTGTTGTTGTTCCGTTTCGCTTCACCGCTACGCGGCACCACTGTTATCGGGCGGGAGGCTCAGACTTACTGTCACAGCGGCGACAGGTCCTAACGAGCCACCATCATGGTGACCACCACTCCCAGTGACCTCGGTGCGAAGTGAAGCGATTATGTATGAGTCTGGTGTGGTACCGCAAAGAGACAAGCTGTCTCCGAACATCGATCGCTGATGGTGGACGGAAGTAAGCAGGAAGCAAGATTGCACGATCAATCGATTGCGAGCACTGAACTGTCACTGGTCGCAGCGGCACTCGGGGTTGTCATACTGCGCTACTACCCAACGCTATGCGCTATCAGCCCGGACGGCGACGACGACGACAACGACAAGCACGACAGTCAGATTGCAGTCCCGATTGTTCCCGCTCCGGCCCGCCCCGGGGGTCCGACGGATGATGCACTTGCGTGACACATTCGGTCCACGCACTATCATCATCTCATTAACAGTGATTTACGTCCCACTGAGACACGCTGCGCACTGTCATCGGCACCGCGACACGGCGGAGCACACGAGATCATCAGCCTGCTCCTCCTTGTCGTCGTCGTTGTCGTTGATCATCGCCATGATCTCGTCACCACTCTGCTGCTTCCGTCCACTCAATTAGCTTTTTTTCTCACTCTATTTTTTTTTTGTCGCTGTTGTGCGTGCGTGTTGTGGATCACGGGACGTTGGATGCATTTTAATTTCACTTCTCGAGCATTCGGCTCGATCACTGCATTATCACTCGACGGCGTGATTCCCTTCCTTTCTGGTCCTTCCAGGAAACCCGCACTCTCAGAATCATTGGTGTTCGGGCCGAAAAATGAAGTTGTATCAATTTTCCTGGAAACTGGTGCAACCAGAACAGAACGGAACAGAACACCTCCATCCTGCGGCCCATCCATGAAATCATCCGTTCCGTTTGGCGTTTTTGTTGCCTTATTTTTTGTTGTTGTTGTAGTCTGTTGTTTGCTGCTGTGTAATCTGTGATGGCCCTTGGCCGCCCAGGGCCCAGGGCGAAGGGGAGGTGTGTATGTTTGGTGTTATTGCTTCTCGCATCATCGACAAGATGGTGTTGTTAATGATCGAGGCGAGGTCATGTTAGCCGGCGATGATGTGGTAACGTGTGGTCGGAATTACTGGATCCAGTAGTACTGTGCCACTGTTTCTGTGTGTGTGTTTTGTGGTTTATCACGCGAGATAGTGATTAGATTCTGGGGTGGTAGACTGGCTACTGACTCAGTTTGGTCCAGAACACCGGCCACCGGGACACCGGAACTAACGAATTGACAATCTCGATCGATGCCACCACCGCTCCCGATCTCTGTCACGTTGCCGTTTGGTGTTAATCTGGTTATAAAGCGAGGGGTACAGAGATTAGTTTTTAATTGTTGCCGTTGTGGTGCTATCAGTATACCTGTCTTGTCTGTCTACACGCCTCGCTGCTCGCTGCTCACGTTGCCCTTCCAATGTCAATGCGTTGTTGGCACGCACTCTCCGGCGTTGACATGTGAGAACGGCACACGTAGACACAGCCACACACAGGGTGCAAATGGCGTCAATTTGCTCACCACCTGACGAACCCCGTCATCATCTGGATCGCTGGATGGGTGGGGGTGTTGAAATGATGGCGTTGATGTGGCGTCTCATTGAACTCGCGCACGGGCGCAGTAGTGCCTCTCCCTAGTAGCTGCCGGTGCTCCACTCTCTGATCCGTAACGACGGCACCAAATGAGGTGATTTGTAAATTGTAATGAGCCTCAAATGGCGCTTTACGTGCTCCGTGGTGCATCCATGTGGGGGTTTTTGTTTTTTTCTTTCGTTTTTGGCTGCACTCCAGTCACTTCTGCTGCTGCTGCTGCTGCTGTTCCTGGTCCTGGTGTTGTGTCGCTGTGCTCACTGAAGGTCACCAGGAAGAGGCTGCTGCTTGCTGCACTCTTTCTCTGCCTTCTTTAGGCGAGGTGCCAATGGGTGCTGAAGACACCCGGTGCGCGTGTGCATGTGTGTGCGCTATGATTTGTATGTTAATGGGCGTAAGTGCCACGTACCGGGACTGCGCGTGCGCCAGTTGCACCCTTTTGCACCCCGGGCCTGAACTGCATGTTTTTTTCCCCCCCTTTCGCTTCTTCTGTTCGCATATTTATGCCTTTTTGCAAACCCACCCCGGTCCGGTGATGATCGGTCGTCTATTCGCTCGCTTGGTCGGTTAAATTATGAATGGTGTCCCGCTCACACCCTCAACTCAATCCCCCTTCCTCCCGCCTGCCTGCTGTCGCCATTTGTCGGTGGTGGAGTCACCGCTTTTTAAAGTGTGACCGGTAAGTGGAATGGTGGCGCGTTGCAAATATTAATAAGACAGCCAATAATTGCATCTAATTTGCGTAGCTGCGTTGGTTGTCCGGTCTCCGGTGGGCTGGTGGGTCTGCTCCCAGCTCCCGCTCCTGCTGCGTTCTTGTTCTTCGCCCCTTTTATTCTTGTCTCGATTAATCGGAAAAC
The DNA here is from genome assembly GCF_943734665.1 of Anopheles aquasalis. Taxonomy (NCBI): domain Eukaryota; kingdom Metazoa; phylum Arthropoda; class Insecta; order Diptera; family Culicidae; genus Anopheles; species Anopheles aquasalis. Next base: position 18,236,364 of record NC_064878.1, read on the forward strand.
GGGAACGCAGTCATCGAGAATGACTTTACACAATGTTTTACACGCGCGATACAACGCGATGGCGATTACTCAGGAGTGGAGCTGAACTTTTCCCGAAACCCAAAAAAAAATCCCTGATTTCGGACCACTGGACGGTGGGGGTCCAACAGAACAGAAGATTAGCATAACCACGACTCACACTAATAAACCTTGGTTTCAACGGGTATGATTTATGTTGGATGGCCCCTCGAAT
>NC_064878.1:18241595-18274095 GCF_943734665.1 Anopheles aquasalis
TGGAGTTTGTTGGTGCTGCTGGTGGTGGTGCTACTGGTATTTAGCATTCACCAGCACCGCGCGATTGAATTGTCTTGGTCGTTTAGCAAGGTCACTTTAATTGTGTTCTCCTTCCATTGCAGCCAATTGCTTCTTTTGTTAAAAAAAAAAAAACAAAATAGGACGTCGACTCCAGAGCTTAAGAGTGCTCCGGTGATTTTGTCATTTTTGCGAACTGGCTAGCATTTAACCTTGAAGTTAATGACGTTGCTTTTTGGTGACAGCAAATTGAGACATTTCTTTAAGACACAAAGTGGATCCTCAACCCCATAAGCCAGAATGGAGAAAGGACGATGCGTCTCATTGCACACGAAAAAGAGTGCGGGCACAGTAGTGTAGGCGAGGGAGATCTTATGATAGCGCGAGGAGATTCTATCTCCTCACCTAATTACCAGGACAGCTGACAACCCATATCCACAGATCCACCGCAAAGGCTAAAAGGGTATCCGTTTCACATTGGCTCCGGGGTTGAGGTCCGGACGAGGATCGTTTTTGCTACGATCGCTTCTACCGCCACCCGGTAGCCAGGCAGGCAGGTAATCGGGACAAAAATTATCTCGAACATGCCATTCCATAAAACCCAATCCTCTGGCTCGATCGCGAAGGGTGAGCTGGTGAGCAAACGGGGGGGTTCTAGGCTAGGCCGCTGGCGTGTTGCATCTGCGCTGGCGCTGCGCTGCTTCAGTGACACCGAGCCCATCACCGGGGACAAGGAAGTGCCGGGCCGTGCGCACGCACGCACCGTGCCCTAGATTGGGAACCGTTTCTTCGGTTGACTGATTCGTTGACTGACAGGGCCCCGATGGGCGGACCGAGATGTGAGAGGCCGATCGGTCCGCTGGAATCCTTTTCCTCGGGCTTCGGCCATTGGGCGTACCTGTTTACCGCTCGATCGGTACGGACACGAGGGTATGAGGAGGGCAGGGGACAGACAAAGGTTCCTGGGCTGCTTTGGAAGATCCTTCGGTCGACCGTTGCGGCGATGGCTAGGTCCGTTGGTTTGCTCGTTCGCTCGAATCGGACAAGCAATCGGTCCCTTTTTGCTTCTTTGTGCTTCTTCGTTCGTTTAAGATGCTCACAGTGCGCGTGTGTATGCGTGTGTTTGGCTCAGGACATTCAAGAAACTGGCCCTGGACACTGAATGGAGGAGATCGTTGATTTTGCTTGAGTCTCTTGAGACGCACTTGGGCAACTTCTGGCAGTTTGGCTTCTGGAATCGCTCTCCGGGAAAGGGACTCCCGAATCGTCCCTGGACAAACACACATACACGTACACACATACAGAGCAATTGCCCTGCACAATGGGATGTTTTAGAAAATTAGGAATATTATTTGGACATTGATCCCATTGTTGGAGAGCACTCGACTCGTTCTCTTTCTCTCTCTCTCTTCTCTGTTCTCTCTTCTCTCTAGGGCTCGAAAACCCATCTTCCTCGTGTGTCCATGTACCTGGAGCACTCGCCAAAAACCATACAGACACACGTACAAAGCGAGGACTTCAGAAAGGACTTTGTTCCCGGGAGCGATCCCGTGACTCTATACCTTCCCTGCTTTTTGGGCTGGAACATCAAATTGGCTTTTTAGGTCGGTACGCCGGTAAACGGTTGGCCGACTCTGCAAGGACCTATTAGTCGAAGCCCAGCCCTGGATCCATTCGGTTCGTTTAATCGGTTCCGATCGAGGGAAAAACCACAGAGCCCACTCCACCCCGGGGGCTATCCGAGAGAGGACCGGGAGGCAAAAAGAGAGCAGCAGCGGCAGCCGGCAGCGGTGGCGGCGGTACGGTCTATTGTGTTGGGCTGGAACTTCGTTCGTTTATCGGTTCACTTCACGCCGACTGCTAGAATGGTGATGATCCAGCGCAATGGCAACGGAGGATAATGCAATCACTCTGCTGGGTTGCTGCTCATCCCTTTGTGGCTCTGTATCTGCGGCCGCTGTGTAGCGTGGCGATGAATTTCGGTGCAGGATTATGGAGAGTCCTTTTTCTTTTCTTTTTTCGCAATTATCCTGTTTGGTGGAATTTGCGATGCAGCTTTACAGTCGACACAATGGACTGCATCCCGGGCAGTTGATGGATGGAATTCCTGGGAAATGGAATCGTTGTAAGTTGCAGCTCAATTAGCTACTGAAATAAGATGTCTCGTATTTGAATGAGACCTTCCCAAACTAATGCCAGCTAATCTAAATCTCGGACTCTTCTACTCCTGGGAACTGTGGAAGGTCTCGGTGAGAAAAAAAAACGAATAAGGTGTCAAGAGTCATCTCATACTCGAATCGAGTCGACTCGAGTCAATCGATCATTCTTGTCCACCGGCCCAGAGTGACAGAGCACATTCCCCCTAACCCCTGCTCACCACGCGAGTAAGTACATTAAGGCCTATGCAAACAGGCAAACAGGCATCGTTCACATCAAGCGAGGGAGGCAGTTGAATCTCGGCGCCGGCGTCATTTGCCCCACCGGTATTCTCTGGCTGTGGCGTTTGTTTGCCGTCCTTTCACCCCAAAAAGGGCACACTGGCACATACGGTCACCACCACCGCCGGTACCGAGGCCTTCTCGGCTGCATTTCAATATTGACTTGTCACCTTCGCTGCTGCTGCTGCTGCTACTCACCGACTCCGCGATCCAATGATTCGCTTGTTCTCGCACGATGGAATTGAGATGGAACGTCACTCGTCGTCCCCGCCGGTTCCGTGAAAGTAAATTTGAGTTTGAGAAGCGGTTTGTTGTTTGGTGACGCTTCGTTCGCACCGCTACCACCGCTACTGGATTGTTGGAAGGAAGGAAGGCATTTGGGAGTACTTCCTTCTACGCCCAGTAGTCTAATGCGCCTTTCCGGCCACCGTGGTCGTGCTACTGCACTTGATATCTCTCTTTCTTTCTCTGTTTGATGTTTATTTTCGGTTCCAAACAATCTTTTTTTTGTGAAACCTTACCTCAGCTAGCTCCTTCTTTGGACAATTCCTTGGTTGAGCAGAGCTTGGGACATTGGACAGGGAATCAGGGAGTTGCCGATGGTCCAGATCGTTGCTCTCACATCTGAAAAGAGTGTCACCTCCAGCTTATTAGCAAATGTAGGTTGAGGTTCTACGGTTACGGTTCTGTGGTGTCCCAATCTCCCTTGATTCGTGTGCTTGATAGCGCATAAAATTAGCCAAAAAAAGAACAGGCGAGAATCCATCCAGCATCCTGAGATCCTGGTTCTAAATTAGCTCCAAATTACACCCATTTGAGTTGGCCAACCAAAGAAGCAGCGGTCGCTCCTCCTGGGACTGGAGTGAAGTGGACCGAAATGGCGAAACAACCCCCCGGGGAACAGAGAAACCTCTGTATGGCGATGTGGTGACAAGCCACACGTGACCACACGTGTTGTGTTTGGACGGGATGGATCGTAGGACCGAATTTTCAGTGTTTTCCAGGCTCCAGTGAAGCGCATAGTTGGGCAAACCCCACTCGAACTCGAATCCGGGGTTCTATTTTCACAGCGAAAGAGAGCGAGAGTCGAGTACTGCCACTTGGAAGTGAAGGTATATCCCGAAATAGGACCATTGCCTGAAGGATGCCAATTTGGTCGATGGTCGATGGATTTCCAGAGCTCCAGGGATGCTTCAGAGACGAGCAGATGAAGATGCTTTCACTCGTGTGCACTCTGGAGCAATAAGGGTTCGCTACTAACGTCCAGCAGCACACAACGACTGTACGGTCGTCAGCGAGACTTAGATCTCGATGCGGTTCACCGGTTTCTCGGTTTCGATGGATCAAAGCGAGCATGTCACAGCTACATGTGGGTCTGTATGTGTGTAAATAGGTGTGTGTGTTGGAACACTTTGATGGCAAGAAACGACTCCGAGACAAGACAGTGGCCACTGTAGTGCGCCCGTTGCTAGCGGTCATCGACGTACCAGGCGTCGTCACTTTGATGATAATGTTTGTTGCGCGCCACGGTGCCAGCTTCTGGTGCCGCTGGTCCCTTCATTAGCCATTCGATGCTGGTTACCACGTCGCGTTGCGTCCATATTTATAATAGGTTCAATTTTCTTCGTCGCCTTCGTCGTCGTCGTTGTCGCCAGCCAGTGCCGTCGACACCGAGCGAGACGCGTCACTTGACGTGTGGAACGTCTTGCAATCATAATCACCTCTCCCGGGGGGACGAGTCAGTAGTGACCGAGAGTGTTGCTTCCTGTGGGCCGTTTTTGGGACAAGATTTGCCGCCTCGCCCGCCCCGAAAACGGACAGCAGGCGAGATTCTCCAAATATCGTCCCGTTTGGAATTCCATATCATGGGCAGAAGCGACGTAGTTGGTTTCGGCTGGTGCCTGTTTAGAATGTTCGGTGCAAAACGCGAAATGAAATTTATTGGCGCGCCCGCGCTCGGTGGCGGCATCGGTACTCACCCACCCCAAAAAGCCGACGCCAACCCATTCATAGTGTCCCCTGGACTTGGCCCAGGTGCCGTCGGTTTAGTTTTTTGGGGGGTGAAAAGAACCGAGAACTTGGAGTGACCGCGCAACCACGTCCCAGCTCGTTCTCGTTCCAGAAGACGGAGAAAAAAAAATCAAATTTGACTGCCAACGAGGGCGAGGGATGGTTAACACTTCGTCGCGTCCCCGAGTGACACGTAAGCTAATGCGAATCGGTGTCGGTGCGCCGAACATCAGCGAGCTGGAAGAACAACAGAGAGCGCAAAGGTGGTGGCCGGTTTGCCGCAAAACTGAAGACCTGTTGGTCGGCGGCATCCCGTTTGGGTTGGAACACGTTTTTTTTATTCTTTCGGTGAGTGATCGAGATGTTGTTGTTGCGAGACAGTAACGTGCGTGCGCGCGCTCTATGTTCTCGTTCTGTGCTTCACTTGCCGATCGCTGGCGGGCCGTTTGACTCTTTCTCTCTCTCTCTCTGTCTATCCCTCCGCCTGTTCCTCGTTCTGTGCGTGTTCTGGAGGTGACTGGGGGCAACCTAATTTTGCGAATAAAACACCCCCCAAAACGGTCTCGGTTAGAACAAAGGCGATCGCGGCCAAATTGATGGATCACTTGACGAGCGGCGAATGATAAAACGAAATATTATTGGACGCAACTGCCCAGCAGCCAGGGCCTGTGATGGCCTTTACCTATTTGGATATTGTTTCGGAAGGAATAAATTAGAGTGACTCATAAGATTGAAATCGACACTTTTGGACGTTTGGATAATGTGTGGTTAATTGAATGACTCCTAGTCGTAGAAACACCTCAATCTGACATTGAACTTTAGTTTAAGTGATAAAATACTTGTAATTTGATCGTCTAGTATTATGTACCAGGTTCTATTCCCTGAATAAGCTACAAATACTAATTGATGGTATGGTTTTCACGATTTCCTGCTTCTGCCAAGGTGTTCCAAGACATCCAGGCTCCACTAGCAGCAAGTTAGTGCTTAGCAGAGTTACCTAAGCACACGCACGCACACTACAAGCAACCAACCAGGTTCTAGTTTTGATTGATTAGCCCACGGCAATTGTGACAGGCGCTGCTCAGGCTGTACGGTTTGGTGGCCGGCCCTTTGCAAGTCCACCTAGGTGACGGCCATTTTGTCGTCCGTATCACACACGCCGCACAATCTAATTAGCCCAAACCGGTAGTCCTTGAGCGGGATAGAGGGATTGTAGAGCAGCGCGTGGTAGAGCGCAGGAACACCCCGGGGGAACGTTCGATTGCGTCCGGCGGAGTTCGCCTCAAACGATACCCCGAGTAAGGGATGCAAATTAGCCGCAGGTTCACTGGGACGGGAGTTGGGCGCCATATTCTTGAGCATTAGAATGAACGCGAGCGGATTCCGCGTTCCGGACGTCGCGTGGATCTTGAGGAAGAAGACAAATTCTCAGCCAGCGCTGTCGACGGTGGTTGATTCCCACGATCACCCGATCCCGATTCCCTCCCGAGGGAGGTGGCTCTTTTTCGGGGGTGGCCATGGAACAATGAGCTGTTAAGGTGGTTCAGGAATGTGAGTGCGGCCAGTGTATTCGACGGCGACAAGAAGAAATCCGTTGAAGCAGGAAGCGCGCGCGGGCTCGATGTTAGTGTTTCCATTTTATTATGATCCCTTCGAGGGGTGGTGGGTGGGTGTTGGAGGTAATTATGAGCCTCATAAATACAGGGCTCACACACTAAAAGCCCCGGAGAGAGAGAGAGAGAGTGAGAGCGAGGGAAATAGAAATGCCATCCATGTTGCGACCGAAAACAAATGCCCATTAAGAGCGACACAACCCACGCCACGGTACAGGGTGGCGGTGTAGTCGTTCCTGCTGCTGCTTCTGCTGCTGCTCCTGGGAGGGTGCTGGTGGAGGTGGATGATGAGCCACTTCAATCGGCTATAAGCTGCGCGCTGCCAGCGAGCGAGCGGAGAACCTCTAGCCCCTAGCATCTAATCGATCACAGGCGCAAAAGCAACACATTCTTTATGCGTGTTTCGAAGGTGTTGTTTGTTGCGGTCGGGGGTGGCATGAGCGTCCGGAGGGGGAGGTGAAACATTCGTCATTTTTCACGTCCTCATCGACACCACACGCGGTTGGTGGGTGCCGCTAGTGGTGGGCAGTAGTGTTGTGTTGGTGCGGCAGCTCATAAATTAGGAATGTGTTCCTGTTGGTGTGGCCACCGAGCAGCGCGGGGAGGGTGACAAATTTTTGTTTGTCACTTTCGTGTTTGTGGCCACCCCTGTACCCCTCTACTCTCCGTCGCCACCCACCCGGGGGGATGGCAAATAAAAATGGCGTCGGCACGTAATTCACGCAAAGTGCCACCGATAAATACCATCGGCGACACCCCGCGTGACCGGTGACCCCGGTGGCTGGTGGCCAAAAAAGCTGGTGACAACATTTTTGCACCCCTCAGCCAGCCGGCCCCCTTGGTGACATTAATCGTAGCTCCACCGTAGTGTCTAAGCGTGGAGCGTGGAGTGCCGTAAAAATTAGTAACGATTATTCTCGCGCGCGCCCGCTCGCTAGCATATCACGCACTCGGTGCCACCCACTGTACCCTCCACCGCCTTAGAAAGGACTCCCAAAAATTCGGCGTGTGCTAGGTGCGACCACGGAAACACCTTCGGTGGTGATAAACCGCTCGGTAGGTGCTTGGTACCACGACACTATTCGGAAAGGGAACACCTAGGATATGGCCGACCAACCGGGGTGACCGTGCGTACGGATCGTTAGTGTTTTGTTTGGGCGTGAAGGGATTGTTGCCTTCTTCTTTTTCTGCGTTTTTTTGCTTATGATTTGGGGGGAGTTGTTTTATGTTTTCGTGACAATTAATCAGGTGAGCGATCAGTACTGCTGTTGCTGTTGGTGCTGTTGCCGGTCGGTTTGTGGTGCTATCTGGTTTTTTTGTTTGATTTATCCGATCGCTCCTGTCACACGGACCCCGCAAAGGACGCCCCATAGTGAGTGCTTTTTATGGGGCAAAGGACTATTAATTTTAACGCAAAACGCTCCTCGGCTGTGGACGCAAAACGCGTTGCACGCACGTACGCTACCCGGCGCACGCACGTGTAGCACTTGTCACCTTTGTCCGACCGCTTCTCGCTGGGAGGCTTTGCCGCCCATAATTCACCTTTTTATGAACGGTGCCACCCCCGAGCCGGTTGGTCCCCGGGCTGTGGTTAATTATTAATTAGCCCGGAGGCCTGAAACACCACCACCCCTCCAGGGGGGGTATGATGGCGACAATGGCTGCTCATTTCGTCCTTTGACCGAGAGCCGGGCAGCCAGGGGTGTTATCGCACACGGGGGAAAAAAAATGCTTCGCCCTGGGCTCGATTTATTCTAATTGGGTGCTAGGTAGGCGCGAAGTATGGAAGGACCTGCCTGGCAGACGCCTGGTGGTTGGTTGGCTTATCTTTGGTTCAGATTCCAAATTGTGCCCCGCGGTGAGTTGCGATACGCGCAGCGGACACACGATGCGGAAGGTCACAAAACTATGGTTTTATTTGGCCAACCAGACGCCCACTGGGGTCTTATCGAGTGCCTTGCTTAAAAGCGCACCTTGCTTAGTTTAGTGTAAGACATGAAGGAACTTGGTCTAAGTGAGTATAAAAATTTAAAAAAAAATTGATTCTAATAATGTTCAGAGATCCGGTATTGCTTGCGATTATATCCTTGCAATAATTTGCTATGGAAGCCATTAATAATCTGTGTTTTTATCTTGAATTAGAGACACCTTTTTGCCGGAATGGAACCAATTAAGCATCAGTTCTGGTGATTTTTGAGATGAAAAATGTCTCCATTTCCTATAAAGAATGATTCCACAAGATGTTGCTCTCGGTATTCATACAGTCGCTACACCTCAGAATACAAAAATACCGTCGGATAGCTCTGCCACTCGACTACATACGACTTCTTCGCTTTCCATTCAAAGGATCTCTCCGTATGCCGCACCGCACCGGTGTGCTAATTGACGCGAAAATCCACGACCACTCATGCAAAATGCGTGAAGCCGCAATATGGCCGCACCGTCGTCATCGTCGTATGGATTGCATGATTATGGCAGGTCGAGGGCAACCAACACAAAAGGGCGAGCCCAGGGGGAGGTAAACCACAAACAAAAGGCGGCACTATGTGTATGTGCATTCAGCGACGTTCTGCATCGCACTGCATGTGTGCGTCCGGAGTGTGGAAAAATGGACCGTGTGACACCTCGCTGTATTTCTCCAGGTCCTCCCGAATATCCTGATCCTGGAACTAGTCGAAAAGGTGCTCTTGTGCCCCTACTTTTAGTGCTTCGCAGCTAAGACCCTGTCACCGGTGGAATACAAGACAAAGCTCCTTAGGTATAGCACCACCAGGAGATGCTTTAGAGTGGTTGCGATAACACATAATCCTCGCGAGCCACCGCGAATGCACCGAGGCGCCATCGGTTGATACACACGCTAACGTGTCGTGTGCACACCATGCTCTTTTAGTGTAGACCACAGGGTGTAAGAATATAATTATGCTAATTCGGAATTATATATGCTGATAATGATGATGATGATGGCGGCGATGATGGTAATAAGCTGGTGCCTGAGTGCACTAAGGGTGGCCATGGTGTGGGCATTGCGTTCTGAAATGCGTTCGTCAAGCTCTAGGCTACGATGCTCAGCAAGTTACGCTCCCCCCCCCAAGACCTTCCAGTCACCTCGAGTTCTAGCGAATGGCGCCTTCCTTTTGCGTTTGGTGGCCATTTTTGAAACTTTCCGCAAATCGTAATCTCCTTCCATCCGTTCCGTCGTCATGTGTAGGTAATCCTCACTGCCATTCATCATCCGTGGTTGACATTGGTCCGACATCTTCGGGTCTGACACGGACAGGCGACAGACTGCACCACACTGTGGCGGCGGCTGCTCGTTACCTCGCAATAATTCGCGGCAACAGCATCAAAAGTGTCAAAAATCGGTCCATATTTCATGCGTCTCTTCCAGGAAGTTCACGAGTTCACGGAGGTAACTTGGCGCTCGCGCAGGATCATGTTTCTGAGACGATCATCACGTCTGGCTGGCGAAACATTCATCATAACACCGGACCAGGGCCGTTTTGGGCAAGCGCAAATTATGAAACACTCGGCACGGGACTCCCCTCACTCCCGCAAAAGTTCGCGGAAGAGGAATGCCATCCCGGTAATGTCACTCGCGGACCATCGTGAGGCGTCTTAGGACAAAAATGCAATAAAAATGGTCCATCCGCGCGGGGCGGAGGAGAGTTATGTTTTGCACATGCCTTTGGCATACGCTCCCACAACAACCGCTGGCTCTGGTGATAAGGACGGGAAGGCTCGCTAAGGGCTGCAACGACGTCCTAGCATTTGAAACATTTGAAACAACACTCCATCATCCACCCTGTTTTTGGTCGAGATCCGTTTTTCCGTTTTGTGTGATTGTGTTGTTCCCTCCCCCCAGCAACAGCCCTAAACACAACCGACACAGGCACGGTCAGGAAGACACGGTTGACTGGGCTCTCCATGGGCATGGGCTGCCCGGCCAGGCGCCTCACCGTCGTCGCCTTCATCGTTGGAGGTTATTAAATATTGTTTCCACCTCGTTTCGCCCAGGAATCCACTTCTTTTTTTTTGGGGAGTTGGAGGTGCGAGCAGTGAGTGCGGTGCTTTCTTAGGTTCGGAAGTTCCGTAGACGAGGTGCTACGAGCTCATACCTTCACCGAACCGGAACACCGGAACACCGGTGATGGAATGCTCAACTAGCAGGCCCAGTCCTAGCATTCCTTTTTTGGAGGCTCTTCACTGCTCCATGTCTTATCACTCGCTTTCCTCCCCTCTTTCTCTTGCTGCCACCCTGCCCTGCCAAGTTTCTGCACCGGAGTTCCGACAAATCGACCAAATTGCGCAAATAACTTTCTCAGACACCTGGCGCGCTCGCTCGCGCACACACTGAGAGTCCGTGAGGCCGCAACATTGTGTCCAGTGTCCAGCTGGGACCTGACGTCCGACTGTCCAGTGCTTGTTGTCCGCTGGTGGTGGTGGTAAAGGTGTTTAAGCATGCGACACCCCCTTGGCGCGCGCTGGTGAACGCTGCTGTCTGCTCGAATCGAAGCGCCATTCGTCGTTGGTTCGCGGCCGTTGTTTGAAGAAGAAGCGCGAGTAATTAGCGTTATTATTTATGTTTTTTGAAACCTTCCCCAACCCCTCCTCTGCCTCTTCTTTACCACCCTTGTCCTTGTCCTAGGCAAGCGAAGCAACACGATAATTAATAACAATACTCCACCTCATAAATAATTTACCAAAAAATAGTTTCACATTTTTCTCGTCTCGTCAACCGCCGTCGCCGTCACCCGTGGCCACCGTCGCTCATGTAGCGGATCATGTTTTCCTCTTGTTTTTGCTTCTCTTCTCCCATTTTCAACCTGACCCACGGGGCTGGCCTGTTACACCGGCGTCGAACTACGGCGGTTTCCGACAGTTTTCCCACTCGCGTGGCCCGACGGCGCGTCGTTGGATGGAATGGTGATCGTGTGGATGTCGCGATCATCGCGCACCCCAACCCCAGACTGACCATTATCGGCGCGCGCGCGACCATCCGCTCGGCCGAGTACACAGTCAAAGTGACGATGACGTTTCTGATTAACCGGTGGACGAGTTATGGCGATTTTATGCAAAAATGCTCTGCGTTCATAATTACACGGAGCACAAAGGTTGGTTTGGTGGTTGTTTTCGATTAGGGGTGGCTTGAGATGACCATCCACAAGAATCCAGGGGGTGTGTGTTCGATAGTCCTCACCTTACCACTGACTGAGCAAACAGAATCACAGAGCTAAATGGCGGCACCTCCAGCACACCATTTGGGGGGGGGGGGGGGGGGGGGGGGGTGAATTGCACCCTCTTTACTGAGGAAAATGTTGTTTTTTTTTTTAAAGCATTTCCTTCTCGCCGCCGGCCGCTATTTGATCGTCCTACATCGTCTATGCCCCAAGCACAAGCCCCAGCGAACCCGAGATTCTCAACATTCCACGGAACACTCCTACCGGGAACTATTGTGGGGGTGAGTTTTTCCACACGGGCGGGGGTTACAGCATTCGCCGATAAATTGGGCGTCGGAATGTGCTACGGTTGTTTGTAAGAAATTTATTAATTTTGTTCTTATTGGCTCTCTCTTTCTGCGTGGCATTCATATTTATTCATTTCCTTTGCGTTTCAACCCCCCCGTACGATGGGGATGAAATTGGTTGTGGCTCCCACGAACCATGGGGACGCCGTCCTTTGCCGTCTCGATGTCACGAGATTAGATTGGCGAGGGTGCACGCACTCGCTGGGTTCCGCGGGAGGAAGAGGCACTCTCGAAGTGGTTAACGTGCGACGCCATTTCTCACCATCTGTGCCCTCTCGGGACTGGCAGGCAAGCAGGCTCAATGCTCAAATATCAAATTATATGCGAGCAAGCGATAACATTGACGTAGAACTGGGCCATGCCAGCGCTTTAAGATCAACTGGAAACAAGAAGAGCAGAAACAGAACCCACGGAAAGGGATGCGACGAATGAATTCTCGTTGGTTTGTAGAGTGGTGGCCGTGCTCGCACTTTTCCCCGACCTGGTGCACATTTCATTTTCACTCCTGCGTTCGGTTTCGAATAAATAGAATTATCTTTGTTCGCTTTGCAGAAGATAGACACTGTTCTCCTCTCGGGGGTAGCATCCCCTTTCGGACTCGGAGAACCAAAACCGCCGGTTGGTCGGTTGGTGAAGGGTGTGGAAATGGTTTAAGCTGCTTAGCACAGGGTTCTGTGCGTTCTGTGGCGTGTTCTTGTTCTGCACACGCGGCCCACCAGTTGGCGAGAAACAATGGCGCCGCACCAAAAAACGGGCACCGACTTCAAAGCGTCTGGGGTTGGTTGCTCTTGGTACCTGGGAGGGAAAAAGGGGGGGTTTGGTGATCCTTATCTCATCAACCATCATCAACCAGCTGAGCCAGGAGCGGGAGGGCATCTACTTAAAACTGTATCACATCGCGGCACAGATTAGCTGCGTCTTTATCACCGCCGGTCCATCAGGCGAATCGGGTATAACCGATTCACCGCCAGCTGCGGTGCTTGGGCTGCTGCTAGTGATGGTGGTGTTCCGGCCAATGAAATCACTTTCATTCGCTACATTTTCCCTCTCTCTGTGTGTTTCTGAGCATCACCCTTACGACAACAACCCGCCTCGTTCGCGCGACCTACAGGCGACAAACCGCAAATCCTCGCCACGTCGCTAAGCCGCTCCAATTAGTCAGCGCAAATGATTGTTGGCCGCCGCCACCGCCGCCGCCGGAGTCTCGTGGGAATTACGGTGAGGGCACTTGTGGGTCGAATGATCTGGCCATCAAGGGAAGAGCGGGATGATTAGGATTTGATGCTGCACGACGATGTCGCCGCCGCCGCCGCCCCCTGGTGTTTGTCGGTGTGAAAAAGGTGTCACGCAGACGGCCGTCAGGCCGTGGCACCCTTAATTGGAACCCCGATCCCGTGCCTTGTTACGAGAGACCGAGAGAGAGAGAGAGAGAGCGCGATGTTTTCATTTTCAAAAAGCTGGTTTTTGGCAATCAGTCCCCAAAAAGCATAAAGAAGCATCCATTTTGTGATTGTGCGCTGTCGCGGTGTGATTTCCACCAGACACCAGCAGCCATCGGAACGAGTTACAAGCCCGACAGAGAGAGAGGGAGAGAGAGGGAGAGAGAGAGAGTGATAGGGCAACGTAACAAAGGCGGACACAATCAATCATGCGATGTGCCGCTGTGGTGGACCCTGGACGGACATTACAAACACTCCACTCCACAGAGCCAAGTGATTGCCAATTGAGTATTGTGATTGGCTTGGCTCTAGTAGTCACTGTCGCCACTATCACAAACGAGAGCATCATTTGCATCACATCACCACCGTGATGTTTGTATGCGTGCACCAGTGATAGGGAGGGAAAGCGAAGGGGTTGTGTGCAAATGACAAGTTGGCCAGGCCGGGAGGGGTGGGCTGGCCAGGCTGTGTGACAACCATTCCCACTCGATTTGCCTGCTCGCTCGCGCTCACTCGCTGGTACTTGATTGTAGCAGGCGCCGGCGCAAACACGCACACAAACCAGGGGGAAACCTTCTCTTCCCTTTCTGTTGCCGCTTATCACATCATGTTGTGCGTGCGTACTCTTGGCTGCGTGTCTCTGGCTGTGTGCATATGTGTAAAAGCTTCTCGAGGAAAAAAGGGGTTGCACGAAGGTGTGCTTCTTCTTCCAACGCTCTCATTCTCTCTCTCTCTCACTCGCTATCGGTCTTTAATAATGTGAACTACATGCACAACTCACTTCTTAACACGCTTTTGCTGCTGCCAATGCACTCAGAGGACTATCGGTGACGCAGCAGCACCTCGTTATCCTGTTGGAAGAAGACACTTTACACAACGGAGAACTGGTGCTCTGCTTAGGCCGGTTTTAGGTTTCAGCACAGGAGCACCATCTAAATAACCAGCTCACCAATGAACACCACGACCACGAGACGAAGAAGATGGTACGATGCACGCACACATCACCTAAAGGGCTGTCCCTAAAGGTGCTGTCAAAGTGCGGCCAATTATCGACCCGCGGACCGGTCGATCGGCATGTCGGAATGCATTTACACTTTCCTTCGGGGTGTGCGGCAGCGTCTGCGTCTCTGGAGTGGTCGCTCGACGAGACGCATTTTGCGCCACAAGACATTCCTTTTGTACGTCGTCAATGTCTTGTGCTGCTGCAGTTGACAGAGAGTCAGGCGTTGCGTTGCTTCATCGCCTTCTCGCTGGTCGGCCCAAACCGGCCACACCTTATAAGGCGGAGCTCTAGTGGCCGTCGGTCCCGGCGTGCATGGTTTTTCATCCCCTGGCCTGACCGCGGTCCAAAAGGAAGTGACGCGAAGCCAAGCGCGAACGAACGTGAAAGAAATCGAAAGACGAGAAAAAGAACGAGGCAATCGAAGAAAACGCAACGGGAACGAGTTTCTGCCAACGAGTGCAGCCTACTTGGATGCTCGCCACTCTGAGCGACTTCGTCTTTTCGAGCGTCTTTCCGTCTTGGTTGCAGTCGCTTGGTGGCTGCGCAGCTTCCTTTCAGCGAGCAGCGACACAATCTTCAAGGGGGTTCTCTCTGTCTCTCTCTCTCTCTCTCTCTCTTGGCATCGCGGTCTTCGATTCTTGATCAGCATCTTTCCCTGTGCCACCACCCCCCGGGGGGGGTTTCCCTTGTGCAGCACAAGTTTTGGCACAAAAGCTGGCTGGCGCGACACAATACGAACGCCATTTGGTGGGAGCAACCCACCAGACACTCTGTTAGTCGTCGTCGTTGTCGTCGTTTTCCTCGTCGCGTCTTTCTTGTCGTCGAGATATCGAATTACGCCGCGCGCATTGTCCACCACCCGAGCCAAACCAGACCAAAAGCTGACCAGAACACACGGCAGCGACAGTGACGGCCGTACGGTTCTTCCCTGAGAAAAAGGGGTTGGAACCGAACCCCTCAGAACCCGCGGAAGGGGCTGAGAAGCGAGAGCGTCAACCGGGACCACCTGCGGCAAAGCGAGACAACTAGCTCCCTGCACACCCGGCACGCACACACCGGCACAATGCGCGACAAAAATAATAACAACAACAGCACGGCCACTGGCCACGCTGTGGAGGAAGAAGCAGCAGAAACTTGCATCCCCCCACGGTCCGGGATTCTCAAGATGGTGGTGTTCCTCCTGGTGCTCGTGTTTGTTCGCCGAGGTTGGCGATGAACGTTTCGAACGTTTTTCGGGCAGCGACAAAGCGGCGACAACTTACAAGACAATCTTATCGCAAAATGGAGGTACTGCGATACGCAGAAAATGTGAGAGAGCTGGCGAGAGGTGGGTGTTAAGCGGTGACGATGTTTCGCACTTCTTCGCTGTACTAAAGAGCTCAAGCTCTTTAACGTTGCACAATATTTTTTTCTTTTGCTTTCCGGACAACCGGCTCATGGCGGATCGATTTTTGCACCAACCCCGGGGTGGAATGGGTGAAGGGGGGTGCGTTTACTAGGCGACGAAAGCACATGTAAGTCCATCGACCGCCGTGGTCGTGTCGTCGTAGGATCAGCCGGGAACAGGGAGAAGTCGCCGAGTCGTCAGTTTGTCGCCGACGAACACGCACACAACGCCATGCCATGGAGGCGCCATGATTATCCACTTTGGGGACCTATGACGCCAGCGCGGAAGTGACCTCGGAGCCTGTTCCTGGCTCACTCGGATTTTCCCCCAAAGAGCTCCACGATGGGCGCTTCTTTGTTGAAAAAATGTCGCGATGGTGGTTTGCGATGCTGCATTGTATGTGGCAGAAGATGGCTTCCTACTTATCCAAATCCGGAATCGGATTTATGATGCAAAAACCAACGCGAACGCGTGTCCGATATTGGAATCACCAGCCAGAACAATTGATTTTTGTAGCGAGAGCCAATCGCCGGCGTGAGATTCCGGCCCTTTGACCGGGGACCGGGGAGAATATTGTTCGATGGGACGAGACTCGAGACCCCCCGGCGTGGTGCGCAGAACTGGCGAGATGATCGCGGTCGACCGCGTGCAAAATGCAAAATCCCCAACCCCACCTCCCGGATCAACCTGGGTGGTCTTGGCCACTTGGAATAGAAGAAGGAGAAGCGCGAGGATGAGAATGAAAGAAGCGGCACTAGGCAACACAGTTCAGAAAGCCGGAGGGTTTTGGGCCAAAAGTCTCCAAAGCGAATGAATATGAATTGCTGTTTATTATGCGCATCGCCATCGGAAATGGTGGAATATTTTGAGAGCTGAACCTGGAGATGTGCTAACAATTTGACAAAAAACACAAAATAGAGAGATCAAACAGATCAACTCAATGGCGCGCAACGGACGGAGGTGGTGCACGGTTTGTCAATTAATTTCATCCTAAAGTACCATGGAAATAGTCTATGTACCCTCGAAAACCGGCTTAGTGATTGGTTTTCGCCCAAGTCAAGTACCGTCGCGCCCTCGCGCCAAGTCACGGGAAATCTCCAACAGGGAATTGATTTCATTTGCATTCGAGCTAACCGAACCAGAAACCACCGCCATCGCCACCACCGTGATGGTTGTCAGCGTCGTTGTCGTTGCGGTGTGTTGAGATGACACTTTTGCACGTTTCCGTTGACAGTCTGTTTGGTTAGGAGATCAACCAGCACCAGCACGGAGCAGGAGGTGTGCTCTGCGCGATGAAATGGAAAAACGCGTCCGCAACGCTTGAGGAGCTGTGTTTTGAGGTGGGATTTTAATTAATTTAAATCCTGTGAAATACCTAGCAGAGCGGAGAGAAAGAAAGAAAGAGGGGAATACAGAATACTCTGTGTGTATTCCGTTTGATGAGTGTCAGTCCCGGGTTGCTGTCGAAGTAAGAAATCATTCTTCTTATCGCTGACACTTCTTATCGCTGCCATTTTGCGTTGAAAGACACATCGCGCCCGGGCCGCCGTGTCTGCCACACACATCGCCATCGCCCGATGTGGCGTTCAATTCAGTCAACTTTAGCGTCTGCGCAGGACTGGCAGGACGTCTTGACGGACTCGGAGGGAAGATGCAATAAAATCGAATTAGCTATTCAACCGGGCGAGTCAACCGGACTTGAGAGAGAAGGGGGGCGATTAATTAATACAGCAAAAGCAAAAACCATCGTCATCGTCATCATCACCATCACACGACCGACCGGAACGACTACGACGACGAGCACCACGACGACAAGCTCCCCGAAAAAAGCTTTCCTTTTTTCTGTTTCTGTGGAGTTTCTAGACGCGAGGGGACGCCTTTCGACTTCATTTTTGTCAGTGCCGTGGACCTATGCCACCACCGGTGACAGACACCTAACGGAGCCTGTCGTGGACTGGACTGCCTTTGATCGCTCTATTCTGACAGCCACAAACCTGCTGCTGCTGCTGCTTCTGGGCGATTCTAGCTTGGACGCGCCACAGAACAGCGCCCAGTGGGAACGGAGTTCGAGAAATTGAAAATCACTCTCCTCGCGCTACCGCGCGTAGTATTCCGCGTTGGTCCGACACAGGACGCAGACACACGAACACCATTATCTGCAGCACCCTGTGGTGGGCGCGCTCGAAAGCGAAACAATGGACCTCCCACAAATCCCACGAACGCTGCCGCCCAGCATGATCATGGACTCCAAAGGATTTATCGTCCGTTGGCTAGCTAAGGGGTGACCGGGAGGAAGGGAGGGTGGTTCGGGTGTTGTTGTGGCCGCCTCTGTTGATGTTGTTGTTGGTTTTGTTTCCGCCACGTTCTGCTCCTCCTCTTCTACGGCCACTCTATGCGACTACGGAGTTCGTGTCTTCTCCACCAGTGCGCCAGTGACAGGAGACCTGGGGCTTATATTAGTTTATGATAATTAATTCCACCATTTGGTGGTTTGGCGTTGCTATGGCCGACGCCCCGGTACTACCGCCGGCGGTGGGCGAAGCGTTTGGGGAATGGCGTGTTTTTAGCCTCCTGGGCGAGGGATGTCTATCAGAAAATGGTGTGGCCACCTTCGAAGAAAATCAATTTCAGCTACTCCTAAGGGAGTGCCTGCGTGGGGGGGCAGTGGAAACGCGATTGGAAGCCTGTTGGCGGGACAAGAAGTCGTTAAATTGAAGGTAGTTCTTCCGCGTGACGAAGTGAGATTATAACTTTTACGGCAAATTATTCGGAATACAAGACTTTTAAGTTGAAGATGCTGAGTAACGTATTTGAACTACCAGAAGAGAGCGGTGTTTTGTATGTTGTGTATCCAAATAACTGCTCGTAAGGACTTGTACGGCAAGTTACGCTCGATTTAATGGTAGGGAACGGCGCGCGATACACCTACATTCGTTCTTATGGCGCTCCAGCTCGTAACAGAAGCGTTGGGATGACGCAGCACTAAGGTAGTACCTGCTCTACGCGCGTGTCGCGAAACGAAAGCAACCGTGGGGCCAAAGGTATTCAATTAATTAGCCATAAAATGTAATCTAATCAAAATCTAATAAATCATCCTTTATGGGCTCACGGAGCTCGACCTGCGCGACGGCTAGCAAGCCAGTCATCTAGGTTCTTGGAATATGTTTTATTGCTTTCCTTCGTCCTCCACCACCACCACTCTATCGCTCGCGCGCGTACAGTGACGCTCCTAGTAGCCCTTTTGGAACCGCTTTTTTTTTTTTTTGGGAACCGTTGGCGAGTGCCGCCTTTCCAACCGGTAACGGACCAACGGACTAAAGGAGCGAAGGAGATAGCCGTGGTGAGGGATTGCTTTTTGGGGTGGGATGGAGAACTAATTAATATATCCAATACACCTCGCGTTCACGACCCCCGAACCTTTCGAAAACCTATCGGATCGATTCGTTTCCGGGAGGATTTTCAACTTTTTTTTTGCGGTGTAAAAAATTGAGTCATTCCTTTGAGGAGGGCCCATTGAGCTCAAGTATTGCAGTATTCGGTTTGGTCTGGCTGGTGGTTGGGCAGGATTAGGATCCCGTGCTGCCACCCAGGTGCCGATACAGCCGATCCGTGATATCCGGATCCATCTCCGTCTTCATTTCAATTATTCACGAACCTCGTCCCATCTTGAGTTGCCCTGAGGGTTTGAACGAGCGGTACCGTCGACGAAGGCCAGATGTGGCCCTAGGATGCTCTCGAAACGTGTAGGGAATCTTCTAAAACAAAACAAAAAACCCGCTTGTGTCAATAGAGACAGCACTCCTTGGAGGAGAAGGAGAGAAGGTTAGTGGGATAGAGAGGCAGCCCGGTGATTCCATCATTATTAACGAATAATCAACGAGAACGACGGGAACGACGTCCCAAGACCCATGGGTCCGATGTTTTATGGCATATTAGAGACCCGCTGCGAACCACGGCACTCTCTGCGCACACGTCCGTGCGTCCGTCCGGGGTCGTCCGAGAAAACCTACCCTTGTCTGTCGATTATTTATGATCCATTTTCCTCCTCACTCTTTTTCTGTCTCTCTCTCTCGCTGGCGCTCTCTCTCTCGGTGGGTTTGCTTTCGGTAGGAAAGGGCTCCGTTTTGTTAAACCATATAATTACATGTTTGTTTATGCCCGATGCCCGGGTCTGATTCCTGCCAACGCCCCTCAAGGGCCCAAGCTCAACAACAAGATTAGTCCGATCTCGGTTACAATGTAGCGCCAGAGAAGGAGCGAGCGAGAGAGAAAGGAAGATGGAGAGAAAGCAAAGCGGATCTTCACGGTGGGGGGTTGCCACAGTACCGCCGGCAAGAAGGTGGTTGAGAATCCGAGGATCAGCGAGCACCATCACCATCATCATCATCCTCGTCGTCATCATCATCACCATCATCGATAGCCATCGATTATGACAGAACCCCGTGTTCTGACTACCTTCTCCTTCCCCTGTCTCTCTCTCTCTCTCTCTCTCTCGCTCTCACTAATCAAGTCATGCTCGGCGGAAATGTGTCACGGCGGAGATGATGATGGATGGTTTTCGTTGGATGAGGATTGTATGGGCCGGAGTTGTTCGGAGATCTCACCACCGGGTCCAAAGAGGTAATATTGGTATGGGAACTGCCGTCGCGATCGTGGCGCGTTCACCCAACATTTGTCAATCGGTGATAATTGGACCGAGTGGCGCCAGCAGCGCCCTCCTTGGTTGCCTGCCGTGGTTGAGACTGATCCTGGCCAGACCACGCGCGCTCGACCAACGGATTATCTTATTATTTCGATCCACGATTTATGATCGAAGGATAATAACACACATACAGTGATCCGTAGTAGATCCGATGGTATGATCGATCGCTGGGGCAGACAGTTCATTCGATAGTTGAGAATGAGCACCCGCGCTCCACTGAACCGTCCAGTGTTGACCTTAAAGTCTTGTGCTTTAGATAATTTGAACATTTTGGATTCACTTCCTTCTGGTCCAGCCCAGAATGCCGTCACGCACGCACCGGTAGCAAACTCTCGGCGCTGCTGCTCTCGGTGGAGTTGCTACTGATTGCTTTTTGGCCCGCAAATGGGTATCCCGGGAGACTGTGGTCCAGCCATCCGTCGAGTCTTGATTGAAGTTCACCCGTCCAGCCGCAATTCAGCCGCCCAGGATGCCTCGCTACCGAGATGCCTTCGCGAATCCGGTGCTGCTCCTGTGATTGGTTGTGATGTGGTGTTGGTGGTGGTCCCCGGTCTCATTCCGGCCTTCGCCATCGACTTGTCGTCACTTTTGGGACAACCGGGCGCCAGCTTCGGAATGTTGCTGTTGCGTCGTACTTTGTGGCTGAATTCTAGCGACATATCGGTCTAGCCAACAATGGGTAGCAGCAGTGGTTGGTGGGCGCGGTACAAACCCCCTTTCCAATTTCGAGCTTGTTTGTGGATGCAGCACACAAGACACACAGACACGGGGACAGAGAGACAGACAGACAGCAAGCGGTCTATAGAGATTCAAGATGGTGAAGATGCTGAGGAGCGAATCTCGAAGGAGGAATTGGAAATGCGACCGACCGGGGATGGGGGATAGGTTTCCCGCGGGGTTCCTCTTCTTCTTCTTCTGCTCCACCAATTGCATGGAACAATAACAACAACTGGAAAACATCAACAGAAACATCGAGCCAGATCGATATCATCCATCCATCCATCGAGTCGTCAACGGTGAACGGCAGTCGTCGGTTGTCGGCGTTGCCGGGAGTGGTACGCTGCCTGCAGATCCTGCAGATTGATTCTGACAGCGGATCGAGCTCGTCTGATGCTTCGATTCCGATGGCAAGAGAGAGAGAGAGAGGGAACGAGAGGAGAGGGAACAGTATTCGGAATTCGTAGCAAGTCCGGCGTACCGGCGTATGGCGTTTGAATTCCGTTTTCGGGGTCCGGGAGCCAAGAGTTCCTCTTTTTTTTTTCTCTTTCTTCTACCAAATAGACGTCCATTCCTTGCGCCCCATCGTGAAATCGGTGGACCGGGGTGAAGAAGAGCACTTCATCGTTGTCGTCGTCGTCGCCGTCGTCGATGAGCGCGACAGTCACTTTGACATAATAAAATGTATGTTTTGCCTTCGCGTCGTTGTCGTCGTCGGACCAAAATCAATCGAGAAGCGCGCGGGCCCTTCGTGGTTCCAACATGAATTTGTTCGGGCAGACCAAAGCCAAACCCCCAGCAGGAAGAGGAAGAGTAAAGATGTGGACGGAACGGAACGGACGACATGACACGGTTTGACAAGGTTGTCAAGGAGCGGGACCGGCATCGATCGTTATGCTGCGCGTTATGCACCGAAGGGCATTAGAATTAGATCGACCGCGAGGTGGGTTCCAAGTATTTGGGATGGCGCGCGCTGGTCTTTGGAATCTGAACTCGGTTCGGCTCCGGTGCGGTTGCGGTGGTCGCTGGGGACAGGGTGCGTGGAGGTTGCATAAATATGATTTTTGTGGGTTGGGTGCTGGATGCTTTCCTTTTCTTTTGTGCTCTGGCTAATGCATCTAGTTGGCGATGGCGAAATGTTTAACAATTCATCAGGAGTTTGAAAACGAGTTGAGAATAAGTTTTGAAGTGGTGTCTGTTTTTGCTATCTTATTTTTATCCTTTAGAAGCATAAACCAACAGAGTACAAGAATCTGAAACATAAATATGCTTGCTTATGCAAAATATCCTAAATAATGTTGCATTTAATGCTCCTTCGGTAATAATTTGCAATGAACATCTAGTTTGCTCAAGTAATGAAAGTCAAAAACACAAAAGTTTGCTAAGAGGTCTCCATTTTAATCTACCTTAAGTCCTTTCCAGCACTCCAGAGATCCCCATAGCACAAGAGAGAGAGAACGAGAGCGAGAAATGATCACCAGGAACCTGTGTTCCTGTGTTCTCTCGAACCCATTCCGATGGCCTTCGATCGCCTGCCCCCTAAGCTCCCTTCTGTATCGCATCCGATACTTGATAAACGATCGCGCGCTTGCTGAGCTGAAACAAAGCTCCGGACTGGACTGGACTGGACTTGCCCTGGCTGGTGGGTGGGTGGCACTGGTGAAGGCCGCCAAGAGACGCGCACAGACATTGCGCACCACACAATATGGCGTCGGTCTGGCGCGCGCGCGCGCGCGCTCGCACAAACCGCGAGATCGGCAACGATTTGGTGGGTCCACTTTGTCCACCACTGCAGGATGGTGGATCTCCCCCCCCCCCCCCCCCCCACACAAACAGGGGGTGGTTCCCGGGGTGGGTGAAAAGCGTGACCAATTTATCCAGCCGCCAACCAACCAACCAACCAGTCCACGTAGCAGCGCCCTCTTCTCTAGCCGGTGCCGCGCACGATCCGCAATCATTTAAATACCGCGAGCGAGCGAAACCGATCGACCAACCGGCGACGACGACGACGACGTTGGTTGCTCCAAGGATGGTCCACGAGATGCCGGTTTATCCGTCGGCCAATCGGTGGTGGTGGTCTGGCTGGCTGGTTGGCGATTCCAGTGAACCTGGTCGCCCAGGACGTCGTCGTCCGCCGCGAGGTCGCCAATACACCCTGCCGCTCGTTATCTGGATGATGGATCCTGGCGTAGTCAACCAGATCCCCCCCGGTTCCAGGTCCAGAGCACCACCAGGAGCAGGAGCTGAAGCTGGAGCAGCGCCTGGCGAAAAGGCAAATAATTCATAAATAATTGTTGGCTGCCTACTGGCCTGGCGCCTGGCCAGCGGACCAAGGTTCCTGCCAGGTTCCAGCAGTTCCAACGTTGCTCTCTTCGTGGATCCCTCCGGACTTGAAACATGGAGAGAGAGAGAGAGAGAGACAGACAGAAGTACCCCTGGATTGCCCTGGATTTGAGTTTTGTGTTTAAAAGGATGAAAGACATCCAAAGAGGAGTGCGTGAAAGAGAAAAGACCCCTCTTAGGGGATGCTGTGAGTTCCGAAAAATCATAATTTTCCATGCATCACCCCCCTTGGTGCTTCCCCAAGTGACTCCACACGAAAAAGGTGGATCGTTTGTTCTCTCGCGGCCGTCGTTTTCCGTTTCAGGTTTTTTGTTACTGTTTTTATACGGTGGATTTCGAGGCAACTGTCCGTACGATCCGGATCCTGCTCCCCACCACCGAATGGAGCAATTAAGACCGGACGACCGGCCACCACGAACTCTCGATCTCCTTAAGTCCGGCAATGGACGACGCGTACGGCGCTCTGGATCTGGGCGCCACGTCGCCAGCTAGTTTGTGTTTTGAATTATGGTGTTTCGGTCCCGTTTTTGGGTCGCTCCATGGGACAAGGGGGGTGCTTCGTGTCATAAACCAATCCGCTATCCAGCGCGAGATTGGCCACCACCCGATCGCGGCCATTGAAACCGTTGTTTAACATGTTCCCGGGTAATAAATATTGAACCGATTGGTTTGGTGGTGGTGGTGGTGGTGGTGGCGGTCTCTTAACAAGCCGACGGTGATGATGTTCCTCAGGAGGAGGGAGGAGGGGGGGGGGATGATTTTTTATTTGATTTCCCGAAACAAAACAAAATCCCGACCCATCTTGGGTGGTCCACGGAACCGGAACGGCTTTTTGGGGGCCTTTTCGGCAACATTTGTTTGTTGCATCCAACCATCGGATCCTCATCCGTTTGATCGCAAAGCGGGAAGGATGTTCAATCGCAAAATAGGTCGTGGACCGCGCCAATAAAAATGTAGCGATCGAATTGACCTGCCACGATCTGTCAGGTTTTGCTAGGTCCCAATGAGATCATAAAGCTGACGGGGCCCCCGAGGCAAATGAAATACAAATTCGTACTCCAACAGATCACCGGTGGTCCAGTTAAGTTGCTCAACATGATGCGCTGGTAATGTAATACCCCCCACGGTACCCTCCGAGGATCGCCAGTGCACCGAGAACTAATCCGAGACTCTCTCTCTCTCTCTCGCTCCGTCCGGAGCGCCTGGCCTGGCTCCGGGCTAAAGTAAGCGATAAAAAGCGAGCGAACGTTTTAAGGGGAGTTGGGGAGTCCACATAAACCTCCCCCAGACTCCTCCGGGTGATGATCGTGATCGGTGATCGGGCGCGGTAGTAATGAGGGAGACGCACACGGAAGGGGGAAGCTCGAAGGACTCTCACACCTGCCTGAGTCGCAGGGGCGGTTGGTCACGATGTACGATGGCAGAGAGAGGAGGTGCAGAATGGCGCCTCACGACGACGACGACGACGACGACGATGATGATGATGATGGTGATGGTGGCGCCTCACGTTAGCAGTTCATTCCAAGTACACTCTGGCTCTGGACACACGGTCGGCCTGAGGTGGAACGTAAATTGGACAGCTAAAACAAACAATAAGGCGTGTGTGCGTTTGTATGTTGTACTCGCTGCGTTGCAATTATGGATGATGGACCACCACCATTCGTGGATGAAAGATGAAGAGGATGGAGAGGACTCCAACTTACTCCGCTCTTCCCAGTCGAAGAGAGGCGTTGTTGTTGGCCGTGCGTTTTTGTGCTGTGTTCCCCTTGTGTGTTTTTTGGATACGATAATTATCAATTATTGGTTCAGCTTGGTACGTGTGTTTGCGTGAATTTGGATGCCCAAATGGAGGGCAGACTGTCACTCAACTCATCTGCGAGCTGTCAGACTCTGCGATCGAGCGTGAGGAAGAACTCCTCAATACAAACGCTTCTTTTTCAAGAGCTCGCGATCGTGAACTAAAACACTAAATGGCATCACCACAACAATGAAATACAAGCACACGAACCAAATATAAACCTAGCGATCTCTGGAACAATCCACCTCAATCAAGCTGGCTGATCATCAATCGAAACACCTTCGTCGCGCTCGCAAGGCGGCTGTCAACTTTATTTTGAAAAAAAAAAAACACACACGAAGCCACACACAAACCTAGCCTAGTCTGTGCCTAATTGACTGTGAACTGCGCTACTACGCTAGCTTACCACCCTCGGAAACCGATCGCACCAGCCCAGAGAGAAGGTGTTCGAATTGGAAATCGAGAGCTCGAGACACGCTCCAGGAGCTCCCTAGAGCCGCTAGACGATTTGTTCGGTCGCGCGGTCGGTCTGTTGCTGTAGTAATGGGCTTTACAAAAGTGTACATTTGCTCTGCTTCCATAATCCGCTCGATCGGCCTCACCAGCTGGCGGGCTGGTTTGAGGGGGCCGGTCTACGATAAGACACTCGATCTCCTCGCCGAACGTTGACGTCGTCGTCGTCGTCGGTTCGGTTCGGTTCGCTCTAATTTATGCGGTAACCGTGTACCGCACCGCAACCTGACGTTGACGGTGATCTCGGGTGGTGGGAAAGGGATGAGCGTGAGGAGGTGGGTGCCAGGTCGCTTTGTTAAACGAATCACGACAAGCACACCACACCACGCGGGGTAGCGGTTTGGGTATAGCTAATGTTTCTATTAGCTTCCCACCGCGTGGACCACTGGAAATCATTGCTTATAATTGATGAGAGGAGCAGCGCGAGCGCCAGCGTTTGTTAGCGATTAGGAGGTGAGCAGCGATTGGTGCCATTAGTACAGGTTGAGTGCTGATGCTGAGCTGCTGCTGGCAGGAAGCTGCTGGGCTGTTTCGGGAAAAAGAAATTGCAAACATTCATTATTGAAGTTTAACACAATTTTTGTGTGTTTTTCTTCGATGAAAAAATAGTTGTCTCGCTCTGAAGTGTATTTTCAACCATGACAAACTAAAACATATCAAGATTCGATATATGAACCTTTTCTTTTCAACTAACTTTGAATAGAAAATAGGAAATCGATGCAAAAAATGTCACCCATATAAATGATTATAGCTTAGGGATGCAAGCTATCAACGAACTAACACTTGGATCAGTAGATACAAAAGATTTCGCTAGAAAACACGCCAATTTGGAGAGAAAAGCTAAGAGAGATCGATTTGCGAGTGAAAAACAAGTGTCCCTGCTGAAATCCAATTTATCGCTGCTTGAGATAAAAATTGAGCCAATTATGCTCAAATGATTGGTCATTTCTGCCTCAGGAACTTCAATTCTAGGCTTCTTTGAAGCGTGATATAAATGGGCGATATAAACCCATCCGTGCGATAATTTGATGCTGATTCAATTTTGAAATACGCTTCTCACCGGAGCACAAGATGACAGATTTCTACAGCAAATGCTTCAATCACTCATGTTGCAGGACTCCTATGTTCCCAATAAAAATCTCTCTCAAAAGAGACTCGTTTTAACAGTTTTCGGACCTAAAGCTAATTTTCCTAGACGTGGCCCTTGAAGAATGCGCTCCAGACTATTTCAGGATATGCTGGAAAGCTACCATGCGACAAACTCTGTCATTTCTGATGAGTATTTTTAATCTCAGAACTATCTTCTTTGCTTACTATTTACTGAACAGACATATTTTGCAACAAAAACACACGAATGCATAAACACAAACTGTATCCGAAATTCTTTCGTTTTTATACCAGGACGCCGTTTTCAAATATTCAACCAACGTTCTCTCAGCCTTCAAACGTTTAGCTAGATGTTATGATCAACAAACCGAAGATGAAACTAATGTTTTTATTTTGTTTTTCTCTCTCTCTCTCTCTCTTTTTAGGTAAGTGTTCAGCTTTCATCACTAACGATCGATCACACACCATGCTTACCATGCTCGTAATACACCACTATGCTGCTCATTCCAACCCTTATGCTATGCTACGCTACGGTGGGATGGGAATCGGAAGATTCACCTCGAAAACCAGGCGCCCCCGAGCAGGCGATCAAGCGTATAACGAAGGGTAGAAGGGAAAAGGGGGAGGGGGGCGGGAGAAGAGGATCTCGTCCATACACACAGACACACAGTTCACCTGGCTGTCGATCAGCAATAATCAGCGATCCGCGCGGGGCGATAGAGGCGCGTCGTCATTGTCGTCGACGTCGTCGAGCGAGAAGTCGACAAGATCGTCACCGATCAATAATGTGTGGTCGATGAGTTTGTGTGTCGGTTGGTGTGGCCCTATGGCCGACATACGTCCCCTTCCGAGGACACAGAGACGCCACCGCGAAACCCACGAAACGGACGGACCGAATCGATCGATCGGGGAGCGTCCTCCCGAAACAACAGGGGACGCCAAAAAAAAAAAGAAGAAGGGATCACATTGGATGGAAAGGAGAAGGAGCAGGAGGAGGAGGAGCAGACGGGAGGAACAAACTGCAACATTTTCGGGTCCAACGGGCGCCACATTATTTATGTTGATTTCTGCGATCGAGGACAGTTTTGTGGTCCGGCAGCGCGCGCCGCTCGCAGCCGCTCGCTCGAAGGGTCCAAAATAAGGGAAACGGGGCGCCCGTCCGCCGCGCCTTTTTGGCCGGCCAGCAGCAAAGCAGAACAAACAAACGAAGCTCGAGGCTGGCCAGAGGGAAAAGAGGGGGCGAAAAAAGCGGGAAAATAAATATTTCCTTTTTTTTGCTTTCGACGCATCTTCTGGGGTTCGCGGCTCGTGCGCCCGTTGAAGTCGTTCGTTCGTTCGCCAACAGTCGCGCAAAACGAAGCGAAGGCGCAGACGATCGGCAAACTGGCGCCGTGGCTCCTCTTTCACCTCCTCTCTCTCCTTTTCTCCCCGTTTTCTTTTTCACTCCCTCTTTCGGCTCCAGGATAAACCTGATTAAATCGGACAACGCTGTGGACGGCGACGTATTTGTTTTACGTGTCGATCGCGTTCCGCCCCAACATATATGCTGGTGCAGCGGTCCTCCACCTCCCTCTCTACCGCCCTCTCGACGCGATCTTGTCCTCTGACCCGAGGCCCTAATAGTGTTCTCCTTCCACTCCTTCCCGGGGGCTGCAGCATCCGCGTGTGAGAACAGCGTGTTCCCGGCGCTGTGGTCCCGGCATGCAAATTGCTGGGACCCTGGGAGGGGTTGGGTTCGAACCGTTTCACCGTAATGATCCCGATGACGAGCTGTCCGTCGTTGCTGTCGCCGTCCACGTTGGTCAAAACGGGAAGGACATTTGCATCTCGGATCTGCTTGTCGCACGGAGGGAGTGCGTGGCGATCAATTCACCTTTTCTTTTTATGTCCACATGTGTTTGTGTGAATATTGATGAGATGGCGGTTCGAGATGCCGGGAACACAAGATTCACAAGAGATACTCTTGCACGAAACCATGGGCCACTCCTCCAGGGTGGCCACTGGCACCGGACCGCACGGACCTTATCGCAAAATGTTTCCGATCCCAAGATCAAGCGACTTCATTTTCTTTGGGGATTCCGCAATGTTAATTACTCGACCTGGCCACGGGATCTGATCGCTGACGACATTTTTAACATTTTTGTTCGCACGTGGCCACCACCACCAACGATGTCGCGATGTTGGGCGGTCCACTAGCACTCACGAAAAAAAAAAAAGAGGTTTGTATTCTCTTCGGGGTCGGTCATCAGCATCCAGCCCGGGGTTCGCATCCGTTCGATCTGCATATTAATTGTCGATAATGAGGACGACGCGCACGGCGATGATGCCCGGTGCCCGGACCACCCCAAAGCCCAGTCCAGCGGTTGGGCCCTGAAGAGCTCAGAGGATGGGAAAGGAGAAAGGAGGGAAAGAGCCCCCCAAAAAAAAAAACTAATGAGCGCCGCTGAGCGGTTCCCGGCCTTTCCGGCCCCTGATCGACACCTGCATCCGTGCGGTGCGGACCTCCGTGGTGGAGTGGGGACCATCGAGACGCAAAGTTGAATCACGACCATGGCCACGGTTGCCTAATCGATGTAGATCGACGTTCCTCTTGTGACTTGCGATCGAGGTTTTTTTTTCGAGGTGAGGAAGGCCACCAGGTTCTCGGGAGGGTGAATTGAATGGTTTGACAAATCATGTCGTTAGCTGGGTCGTCGTCACCATCGTCGCCATCGTATCTTCATTAACAATAGGGCAAAGTGGTGCTTCACGAGTCGTAGCTGGGGTGTACTACGTCCAATGATGTGCTCGAGATGATTCCAAGATGATACTTGAGGTGTGCTGGAGGATACTTTGGGTTTGATAGGATAGAGGGTTACGTCTGTTTTTAGTGCAAAACATGCCCATAAGGTGCATGGCGATGATTGTATGAGGTTTTTTCATAAGTAATAGCGTTTCTTACAATCAAAAGTAAAACCCGGTTTTGAAATACTTCGAATGAAGATAAATTAGTGGTTTATATTTCATTTTGTTCTATGATCGTTTGACTTCTTTCTGGCATTTTCGGAACTGGCCAATCATAGATCATCTGGATTTTATCTTCAAAAACCTGCTGGACGATATTCGATTCCATATCATCCGCAAATGTCATTTTCGTCAAATGTTTTGCCATGCCAGAAGTTCCACAAAAAATTGAAACAAATTGCAGTCCTATAGGGCAAAGCAAGGGCCATATGCTGAGTATATGAAAAAAAATCATTCAGATTAATTAAATTTTTGGCGAGGACATGTATGCGGTCTAGCGATATCCTGCTGGAATATGATATCTTTGCTATTTTGAAATTCTTACCATTTCTTGTTGATGGTTCGATTCATTTTGACTAGTTTAAGGCATCAGACATTTAAGTCAATGTTATGAATGAACTTCAAATGTTTTGAAAATGCTTGCTTTTATACTGCATGGTAAAAATGATGCCACAAACACAGTTATAAACGAAATTATGCACTCTTTTTTTTCTATGGCAAGCTAAATCTAACAACTTATACACCAAAATGATATAATTTTGTAGCTTTACTGGGAACCGCTCAAAAAAACGTTCATTTTTATTTGTTATCCACAGATGAAAAGCAAATACGTATGAAACAACCTAACAACTTTCACAGTAAGAAACATTCATTGGCTGTTTTATTTGGTGACCTGTGACATTTTGTGACATGTGACAAACGCACGGTCATAGAAACAACCATGTTTGACCATTTTCAAACACGCACAAATCTAGTGATGATGTGGGCATTTTGCAAGTTCTTTAAAGTGATTTTTTAACTGAAATTGCGGATAAGAGCACCCATGGGCGAGAAAGAAAGTTTCTGTAAGCATCATGGGTATAGAAGAAGGTTTTTTTTCCATCTTAATCGTGCTCCGGAAAGCTAGCATCTTTATTTTAATCTCTTTTTGACAGTTCTTAACAGATTGTTAAGGTCACCATCCTGGCCATGGCACACCTATAGCCCATCGCTTGCTCTCGCACAAGCTTCACCAACTCACAACTACTCATCCCGCTCACCATTCTAAACCTAGCCGGCCAGATTGATCCATTTTGAGGAATTTAGAATTTCGGCCTTTTTCCTTTATTTCATTTCATTTCATTTTTTGTTACCCTTTCTTATGCTTATGCTGCCTTGACATCTTGCTAGGTCCTCTTCCTTTCCACACGCATAAGACGACGATCTGGACGCGTTCGCCTAAGAATGCTCAAGCACAAGAACACTCACATTCTGAACATGAGTTTACCATCAATCATCAAACTCTGCTCGCTGTTGGCGGTGCGCGAGCATGGCGCTCTAGACACACACCGGGGCAGACGCAGATTCCAGTCGACAAAAAAAGAACCAAAAACTAATCGATCGCATGTTACGCACGCCGACGAACGCGGCACCAAAATGCTTCTTCGCCGAGCTTCAGCCCGCGCCCGCGTGGAATGCGCACCGTCTGCTCGTCTCGTCTCGTCTCGTCTCGTCTGTCAAACTGTCAACTCTCTGCGGCTGCTGGCTGCGCGGCTAACTGGCCACTGATGCGGCACTTGCGGCGCTACCTGAGAGGCGCTAGATAAATGCTGAGGTTCGCCCCCGGGGGGATGTTTTTGGCGGAGGATGAAAAATTTGATGCCAACTCGATCCGATTCCGATCACTCGATCGACCGGGAGGGGAGGTGGTACACCGCGATCGATCGATCGTTCGGACTTACGCTTGGGAGTGGAACGGAGGGGAGTGGAGCATAAATTGCATTCCGTCTGTCGGATTTGGCGTGCCAGCGATATGTTTCGTGTCGCTCCATCTTGGTGCAAACCAACATCAGAAAGCGGAGTGCGTCCTTCGCAAGGAACTGGTGGAAGGAAGGAGAATCCCGATAGAGGGAGAGCAAAAGAGAGAGAGAATAAGGTAGAGAGCGAAAATGGTGGTTCAATAATGAGATGGAAGGACAGCGCGACGGACAGAGAGATTGACAAAATCGAAGGCGGACGGAACGCAACGAACGTGGTTGAAGGATGCAGCGGACTGGGCGGGGAAGGGGGATATCAATAATAATGGCGCCATTTATTGATTTATGCTCGATTGTTGTCAGCAGACAGAGGTTCAGGTCGGTGCTGGTTTCGGTTACGGTTGCTGCTGCTGCTGCTGCTGCTGTTGGTAGCCAAATGAGAGAGTGACCTGAGCCCAGGAGACTTCTTCAGGAGGCCGTCTATGCGTGCGATTCCTCTGTGCTATGGATGCTGTTTATGGATCCAGCAGGATACTAGCTAACACATACGCATCCCGGGGGGAGAAGACTGAAAACGACGCATTTTCTATTTTCTTGTGGACTGCTTGTTTCTGATTTTTGGGCTGGAAACATTAGTCCCATCTCAACCCATCTATTAGTCGTTCTTTTGAATAAGTCTTCGAATGTGTGTTTCGTTTCATCGCGGCCATTTTTCTTGTTCGTCGGATGGTGTCATGGGGGATCGGAAAAAAATCATCCCCAGATATCGCGCGAAACATGTTCTACCCGGGTGGTAATTGGCAAAATGTGGCATCTTCCGTGAAAAGCATGCTAGTATCAAGTATGCAGAGTTTCGTTTCTACAGAATTATTTTCAATGCTCGGTAATCGCAAGGATCAGCATTTCTCGTCAACAGAGGCAAGATGAATAACATACCAAGTCAAGTGTTCACCAGTTGATCACATGAATGGCTTGCGAATGCCATGTAGGTTAGATTATGCTCCATTTCCAGTTTATTGGCGAAAATCTGATGAGCGATAGTGTATCTAAAGCCTCTGCGATCATTTTGATTATCAACTACTCATCTGATCACAAGGGATTACCAATTCTGTGGACATTTGCCTTGGGTTTCAAAGATGAAGGTCTAAT
>NC_064878.1:18279095-18296595 GCF_943734665.1 Anopheles aquasalis
AAAACCCGACATCAACTCAGCGCCACATATCGATCAATCACGGCTCACAAGCGGCCGGTGCCGGTGGCTAAGTGGCCCCCCGTCGACATCGACTGGTTAGCCGGCCACGACGCCACGATTAATTTCGGAACCACCCCAGAGAAGGGGAGAGGAAGGTGGGTCCTGAGACGGTCGTACTCCCTGCCCTGCCCGGCGAACAAAGATGATAAATGGAATCGCGCCGCAGAGCAGCGAGGCTGAGTTGGCCCTGGCTGGCGGCTTGCCATTAGATGGCGCCCCTTTTGGAGGAGCAGGAAGGCGGACAAGGAAGGAGCTGGCCATGCGAAAGCGCAGCGAAAGAAGCATTCGCAAAACCGATCCATGGCATGGCACGACGCGACACGACGCGGCACAACGCGGTGGCGCAGCTACTAGGGTTCGTCGCTTGCTGCTCGCCGTTCGATCGCTCCGCCAAGTCTTTTGTTTGTTTTTGCTGCCCTGCGACCACCACCACACCGCACCGTGAATCGGCGGGGTCGAAATGAAAGCCAAAATAATTGGTATCTAAACATATGTTAATACAAGCCCCACCTCCTCCTCCTCCTCCTCCTCTTCTTCAGCATCCCTCACTTCGTCTTGGTTGCTGCTGCTCTGATTCCTTCGATTCGTTCCGTTCCGTTCCGTGTTCTCTGTATCGTTAGCACTGGCTCCAGCACGTATTGGCTCCTCGTATTTTGCTTCATTTCTACTTCTTCTTTCTGGACTCCTTAGCCGCCTTTATGCCCTGTCTTGCTCCCGATCGGATGCTCCCGATGATTTGTTCTGGGCGCTTGGCGCTCCGACCGCCGATGGTGGCCAATAAGTTGTTCAATTGTTTCCCGGGATGCGCATTACTTTTATGTTTTTGCCAAACGGTGAGTGCCATTGATGAGCAAAAGAGAAAGAGATAAGAAGAGTATGAGAGAGAAAGAGAGAGAGCGAGAGAGAGAGAAGTGGCGCCTGGTGGATTCTTTTTTTTTTTTTTGGTTTCTTTGAAGCGATCGAATACTCGGTATAACGGCCTCCCATTACTGGCTGTCGGCGGTGGCGCGTTCTAGCTACTGTTTTGTGTCTGAGCTCGTTGATGGCTTCTCTGTTTAATTATTTGACTATCAAGCTCCTGCTGCTGCTGCCGGTGCTGGTGTGCCTTTTACGATTGTGTAACTGTTGGTAGCGATCGACGCCGCAAATGGCAAAGCCAAGGTTTTGCGATCTCCAGCACCTCTTCCCCGCTTGGTCTTGGGCTTGTCTTCTCTGTTTTTGGGCGGCCTGATCTTGAGCCTCACCTTAATCGCCTCGTATAAACGCGTCGTAAAGCGTCGCTCAAGGGCTCGAGGGGTGGGGGAGCCTGGGACGTGATATTACCCTTTATCGCCGTCCATCACAAGCGACATTAAGACGCCGAGCGAGCGAACACACACACATGCTCCCCAAAACAAGGGAGGTCATTAATTAACCCCTTTGCTTGTGAAACGACCTTGTGAGACAGGAAGCAGGCCACAGCGCCCTGTGAACGGGAAGCGATGGTCAATGTGAGGGAGCTACTGGATGCTGCGGATGACGCTGCTGGAGTCTTGTGACCGGATGTATAAAACTCGGATCCCCACGTTGGTTGCCGATGCTGCCAAAGTGTGAATGAAGTCAATTAAACTGGCTTTTTTTTTGGTTTTGGTTTTTTGGGGCGTCGGAGATCTACCAACGGACATCATAGACACACACTAGGTGTGTTCTAGGTAATTCGGTTCATATGCCTGGGAGCATAGGGGGAATCCTAGGCGCAAATGCGTCTTCCGTTTCTCGGTGTTGAGAGGTCTCTAGCCCACCAGCGAAGTTATTTTAAAGAGGGAATTTCATTCATTGGGAGAGCAGGTGGATCAGCAAGATTTACTGAAGAAGAGAAAGAAAGGGAGAGATATTTTGACTACTGTTTAGGCAAATTTACGGTTATACTATTCTTCTTCATTGCTTTGCCTCGTTTGAGCATCTTGGAGCACTGCTCGAAGGATGGTTCTAAAACGAAAAAAAATCATGATAATAATGTCAGCATGGTGTAAAATTACTAAGGTTAGGGGCATTTTAGTCAATGTCAACGAAAAACATTCAAACAATTATCCAGTACAGTTTTCATGAGTTTTGTCTTTATAGGATTTCACTCAAATGACTTTAGCTTTGGCAGAACAGATGCAACAACGCCGCTGAAATAGTTCATGATTGTTTAATTGAAATGTTATTGGTTATTGCTAAGATGGAAAATATCTTTCTCAAATCCAAAAATTTCTGGTCCATTTTTCGATCAGCAATCAACATTAATCATTCATTTGAAGCCAACTTATCGAAAACAATATTGCGCTTTTGATTTTGCTCGTCTTTCAGACATAATTGTGGCAATCATTTTTCATCCTTTCGAATCGTTTCACATTGCTGCTTATTGCCTTTTACCTTTGCTTCTAAACGCTTGCACATACATGTCTTACCGTTGCATACCTATAGTTTTGGTGCATGTTTATTGTGGCTTGCGACAAGTCAAGAACCATTGGAAGTTCAGTTTTTTTTTTCAAAAGGAAAATGCAATTCACTCTGTTGCAAAGGAGTGGTCCTGTACTTACACATTTTTTACATTGGACAAATGTTTATCTTGCATGTTTTACTCAAAGCAGTAATATTATTCCTCTGTGAGTAAAGTGCTTTAGATATTTTATTCTTTATTTTAGGATGTTTGTAAAACAATGACCGCCACCAATCCTCTTCCTTTTATCTCATATTTCTCATAATCATGGCGATTCTTCACTTTCACTAAACTATCCGTTAATACTGAACATAGAGCAATACAATCGATCAATAATCAAAGTATCTGGAAGCTGTTCACGAGTTGAAAACCAAAATCCCATAATTATCATCGTAAATCTCTGGCAAAGATTCATGTTTCAAGTTGAAGTTATGAACTCCCCATTTACTTCAACCTCGATAACTCACGAATGATGCGCCAAGAGCCGTTTCAAAACACACACCTAAACGTCACAACGCCAGTTCCGTGGGAGTTACAACGGACCAAAAACGGACCCACCGACCGACCGATCTTACGCGAGCCCAATTAACCACTGAAACGGGGTCTCCCTGTTGTGTTTGGCGGATTGCGGTGACACACTCCACACAGATGACTCCATCCACTCTGCATCCCACGGTGTGTACCGGTGGCGAACTGACGAAGAAGCATACCGAGGGGGGAGGGGCAGGGCGACGAGACTTTGATCTCGTTTCGTTTTTTGTTCCTTTTTTTTCTGGCAACCATCTTGGCATCGTTCGGTGTCTCGATGCATATTCAAATGAAGCCAGCGCCAAAAGCTAAATCAATCGCGCGACGCTCACGTCGCATCGAAGCGCACAAGTGGAAAACCACAACTCCAGCAGCATCATGCTGGAGCTGCGGGAAAAATCGTGAAAGTAGCTCCAAAGAGGAGAGGCTGATGCCAAGCACTGAACGCTGGTTTGTACGAGCGCGGGATGGGGATCCAAAATTGAATGATTAAATTACGTCTATTTAATTTGCTTCTACAAGCGATCGCTTCGTGGGGAGTGGGAGCCAAAGAGAGACAGGACAGAGAGAGAGAGAGAGAGAGAGAGAGAGAGAAAGAGGGAGTGCACTCTCGAGGGTGGCGCCGTTGGCGGTGTCGACAATGGCCGAGAAGTTGAGGGTTTGTTTTTTCGTGCATTCGCCGCACCCTGTGGCGTCGTGTCCGCATGGTTTTGAGCCCTTTTTCTGCATCGTTTCGCTGGGCGTCCGTGTCGTTTCTTTGGAGATCTTGGGGTGCACCAGGATGACGCACCCACAGAGAGAAAAAGAGAGCGAAACAGAGAACGAATGTCCTCAGCAGGAGCAGCATAAGCGGCGGACTGTGGCCGGTTTGCGATCAAAGGAGCGCGTTTGGGCGAGAGAACAACTTGCCCACAAGCATGTTCCACCTTCCCTGCCATCCCTCTGTACCATGTGTCCCTTCCTAAGAGCCTCTGGTCTGGTCGGTGCGAGGTCAAACGGATTGCGCTTCGTGGGTCCACTCGCTGGTCTTGGTTGGAGACACATTGTGCTGCTCGACATTCAAACCATCTTCGAGCTGATCCCGGTGGCCGGCGCCGCAACATAAAGCACTTTTCCTCTCTCTCTTCTTCGATCTCTTTCTCTTCCTGGATCCTGGAAGGAACTGTATCCCACCCACCAGCACGCCAGCACGAGCTTTCGCTTAACGAGACGCCCGCGAACCAACCGTGAACCGCGATCGAAACCAGCGCAGTGAGCTCCACGTTGGGGTGGTCCAGGGAAAAAAAAGGAAACATTTGATTGTTCCAAACTGCATTCGAGACCATGGCAGTGGCCAGGCAAAAAAACCAACGCCGTCCGGTCAAGTGATTAGCGGCGATGCATGACGACGACAACGAGGGTGCATCCTCTGCACTCCCCAAATGACAGTTTTGTACTTCATTTTGTGCGCCAAATGGTGCTCCATTAGGCGCAGCAGACGGATCTATTTGTTTAATGTCGCTCTGGCCCTTATCTGTGGCCCCTTTTTTTCCGGTCCAGATCGCGATCGCAACCCAACTGGTGGAAATGGTGGTGCAAACGAGCTGATCTGCCGATTGTCTGATTGTTGCTCATTTCTTGTGTGCCTGTGTGTGCGCGCGCGCCTCATTAAGGAGTAAATGAATTGTTTGTTGTGAACATTATCGGGCGTGGGGGTTTGAGGACGGAATAAATTTCCCAGCAAAAAAAAGGAGGCCAAGGGTTATGGGCCATTTGCGTTGTCATTGTCATCATCCGGAGCGTTTGTCGTAGGTAAATCATATCCCACACACCAGTAGCAGCACGAGCTGGTAATAGAATCCTCTGGAATAAAAACAGGAACCAGATTGGGACCAGGAATTTGCTGAGGAACTGCTGAGGAAGCTCCCAAGTTCCCGGTATGTTAGATACATGATGATGATGATGATGATGGTGATGGCGAGTGCCCGGCGATCGGCGATGATTAATAGCATCAAATTACATCCATTAATAAAATTGAACACAAACGATGTGAACACGCATGTCCCAGTGGCCACCATTCGAGACCATTCCGGGCCTCCTCCGACCCTCTTGCACCGCTGGATATCGTTCACGCAGCACGCAGCTCGTAAGCGCGAGTGCTAATGGCGCTGCACCCCCTCTACTACTAGTGCTAGTGCTCCTCCTCCTCCTCCAGAGTCGCGTCTATCTGTTCTGGTTCCGATGGCGATTTGCTTCTTCAATTGTGTGTCTATATGGCACACGATAACGAGCGCACATACGGCACGTAATGTCACTCAAGGTGCCTCCGCCTATTGCCGTGTGTACCACGATGATGATGATGGTACTTTATTCCTGTGTGTGCGTGGGCTGTGAACACTCCCGACCAGCATAGGATCAAAAACTTCAACGGCGATTGACGGTTGACACGCGAGGATCACATTCAAACAGGCAGACAGACAGGCAGGCAATCGTGTACCGTGGCAGTGGCGGAGGAAGCCGAGGTGCTGTACATTTTTCTATCACAATCGGGGGGAAAATTGGAAGTTTTTCGTCGTTTTTTTTTATTTTTTAAGGTTTTTTGCTTTTCCTTGGTTTGATTCCGAGGTTTGCTTGCTTACTTTTAACCAGATTCTTCTGTCTGTTTTCCATCTGTTTCTCTTCTTCTATTGTACACTGTTTTATTATTTACACAATTTTTTGCTGCAAATAATTACTTTTTATCAAGTTGCTTTCTGTGTCGGTTTACCAGTTAATGACTTCTTTGCTGCGCAATCTCAATTGCTTTTTACGCTGCAGCCATTTTTGTTATTTTCTTTTTTGCTTCTCCCACGGCTGTAAAGCATGTTACTGGTTCTTCTTGTATTCTGGATCACTTTGTCTGGTTTTATTGCGATAGGGAACGGATGATACAGTACATTTTCTGCTTGCTTTCTGCTTACTGCTTTCAAATAGTCAGTATACTCTGTGATGTGGGTAATATATTTTTCTTCACATAA
The DNA here is from genome assembly GCF_943734665.1 of Anopheles aquasalis. Taxonomy (NCBI): domain Eukaryota; kingdom Metazoa; phylum Arthropoda; class Insecta; order Diptera; family Culicidae; genus Anopheles; species Anopheles aquasalis. The sequence continues at coordinate 18,285,144 of NC_064878.1, forward strand.
AAACCACTTACAAGAAAACTGTCGACCAATAGAAAGAAAGCGAGTTAGAGAGCGCGTCTCGAGTGAACAGAATGTCAGCCATGCCGACGGTGTACGCGGCTCGCCGTTTGCTTTTTAACGAAGACAAGTAAAAATGAAATTCTATTCCATCGAAAAGCCCTGCCACAAACACTGGCACACCCTTGTTCTACACTCCCCCGGGGGCATGCCTGGGGAAAGGAAAGTTCATAAATAGTATCAAGTGCATGGACTGGACGCTCCATTATTCACCGTGAGTCCGCGCAGCGTGGTGCACCTTCACGTGACGGACGGTGCTGGTGGTGGTGGAGTGTTCTGGCCGTCTGGCTCTGGGAGCACACACACGGTCTTGGCTGCAGGTTGGCCATAATGGCCGCGCCCATATCATCACACCATGAACACGAAATATGAATGGCAGCCCGGCCGTGTGGCTGACAGGAGGATAAAAGCGTGCAAGGCGCAAGAACACATAAAGGACTATGCATCGCGCCAAAAGAGGGAAATGCACACACGGAGACGCCTTGGTGCACACTGGCTGCAAATCTTGGCACCTCCGTCACACATACCGTGTGGCATCGTGTGTTATGTGGTAGCGAATCCTTGATGGTTCGCTGCAACGGAAACTTGATATGCGCCTCGGTAAAGGGTAATGCTGCTGCTGCACGCCTTGTATTGTTCGTGCTTCCTTTTTCCGTGCCAAAGCACACGCCATTACAGCACACACAAGCACACATACGGGCGTGGTGCATACGTTATGCTGGCCGTACCATAATGGAGTGCCGCAGAAAAGGTGGCGCGCAATGGCGGACACATAAGTGTGTGGCCAGGATATGCTGATTACCACTCGACGAGCACTGCTGCACTCCTGGCGCCGTTCCCCTGTGTGAGCTTCCATTTTGCATTCATTTTCGTCTTCGTCTTTTCTTCCTGCGCTGCTCTGCATGTGTGTTTGTTCTTTTGACTCAGTGCGGTGCATTATGGTGCTGCCTCGCATTTATGCTTCGCTTCATCATGGCAGAAGGCCTGGTCGGTCGGTGATGCAACGATGTCGCTTTTGGTTTCCTGCGCCATCGTCCTCGACGCGACGGCAGATATCTGTGTGTCTGCGTGTGAGTGCATGCATGTAATGGCGAGGTTCTTAAGGTTTGTGTTTTGTGACAGAGCTGCTGATGAACGTACATAACAGCACGAACTACATTTTGCGGTTATGTAGTTGATAAGCAAAAGGAACGTCAAGTGTATTTCAAGAAGCTGTATAGTGGCGTTCCCCTAGGTCCGTTAATCAACTCACAAATCTATCACATACGCTTACCACACGTAATACCATCATGAGCTTGTTCTAAATGTTGTCACCAAACCGAACCGTCATGTCACGACGGTCGCCATTACCGACCGAAACACTCACATACACAGGAAACAGGAAAAAGCCTGCACTCGGCTGCCACAACGCTTCCGCTGCATTCGATCCACACCACAAGCACACAATGCAGTTCCGCCCTGGCCCCTGCCTGCCCCGCGTTGCATCCGCTCAGCGTCACCGTAAAAGGATGTGAAACGAAAGCTTGGACCACGGAAAATGGCCAGCACCGGTAGCAGCTAATGCAAGGGGCCAGAGGGAAACAACACACAAAAAACCGGTACCGCACGCCACCGTCACCGGCGGCACATCATCATCATCATCATCATTGGCCGTTTGTCGGCATTAATAATCGGGCCCCCGAATCGGTGGCGGCGGCGGCGGCCAAGCCTTTGATGTTGTTTGGTGGAGCACAAGCGACAACGCAAATAGTCGGACCCTGTGACCGGTGTATGCGTCTGCGTGTCTGTCTAGGAGAACTGCTTCCTTCTAAATGGCCACGGGCCCAATAGTGACCACCGTTGGTCGAGAGACGGCAAAAAAAACCCCGACGAAAGACACGCCGCAGTTCCGGCTACTGATGCGCGGACTCTGAGCGCACTTGGTATTGTTTTGCTTTTGTTTGCCCGAGCGTACTTCAGACGGAGGGACACAGGAGAGACGACGGTAGACCTAATCGAGATGATATAAACCTATGGCAAGCTTGCCGCCACGCTTGCAGCACCAGCAGCAGCAGCCGAAGCACTTGCAGAAGCTCCCCAAAAAACAAAAAACAAAAAAAAAAACAAACACAAAACCCGCGTTGATGAGAAGCAAGTCCAGCAGTAGCTTGATGAACGCCACGGTGAAACACGAAACCAGGTCTCGGTGCGCACGGAGCGAAGCAAATATCAACACAGCATAAATGACAATAAAGCGCCGCGCTATTAAGCCGCGCTCGGCTAGGCTCGGAGTTTTGGGACCGCGGTGTAGGGGGGTTCGGGACAAACAGTCTTCGCCGCCTGTTAACCGTGGGAGCCAATTATGCCGGCGCAAATTCGGCCACGATGACCACGATTAATTGAGCACCGCTTAGCATTAAACATTTGAATTAGCTTCCCCCCGCCTCAGCTCTTCTGCGGGATGCTGCTGCTTATCCAAGTCCCTCCTCCCGGGCCCCCTCTCCAAGAGGTGAAGCTTACGTGTTGCGATTCCAGGGGCCTTAATGTCTGACGCAGCACCTGACTCGGTGCGGTGCGGTGCTGGTCTATTAGCGAAATCAATATCGTACGCCAATAACGCCGTCGATCGAGCGATGTTTGTGTTTGTTTTCCCGAACGAGGGGAGTGGAGCATTTGAAGGCACGGAATTAACGGAAGCTAATTTGGGGGATTAGAGGATTCGCGTAGGGTTAGCGATCATGGAAGGTATTTTAAGAAAATGGTCGTGTTTTGTGTACGAAATGACTCACGGAAGGTTGAAGTTGCATTTGTATGATGGGTTTGCCAAATTCTTAGCTATGACTCATAAGATAATTTTCATTTTTGTCTCCAAAGTCAATAGAGTAATTGGAGAGTCAGATTTTTTTTCAAGATTTACGTCTTATTAGGCTCAAAATACGATCTAATTGTTGGTAGTTTACAGACTACCTTACAAGATACGAGGAAGGTAGAAGCTAGAGCTTCGGTTCTGTCATAATTGCAAAAACTAAACGCGAGCAGTATTAAAGGAATTCACAGTTTCATTGTTAATCAAATGGATGGAATTCAATTGAAGTGATTTATAGACCATCAAGATGTTGACTTATTGAAGTGAGGTCATCATTTATTGTGCAAAAAGGCACAAGTCCTAGTTATGGACATAAACTGACCGAACTTTTATTTGAAGAATTGTAATTTGGTCTCATGTCAATCAGATAATCATCGGAATTTCCAACAGTAGCAGAAGTTTCAAAAGAGATTTCCTAACAAATACATTTATGCGCATTATAGTCAAGGATATTATTGAATTTTAATTGTCGAGATAAAAATGATGGATGAACAATTTAAACTCAAATCACATGAACCACATTGCAGCAATGAATCGTATTCTTTTAGCTAAATTTAGCTTATTAATTGCTCAAGAACCAGAGAAACTTTCCATTCGAGGTTCGAGATGTTGCAAATGCTCAAACCGTCTTTAACGATCCATGCGCCAGTTGTAATCTCCTAACTAACGATAAAGTCCTCCTCGGTGCTAATTCAAATAATGTTACGTTAATTAAAATGTCGTTAAAAGCAACCAGTCGCACTAGCAGCGCACTACGAACTGCATCTAGCCCCTTTTTTCCTAAGAAACAAGTTCTAACCTGGGAGGTGATCTGATGCCATCGAGCACCATCTCATGTGCTACATTGTTGCGAAACGCGGAACGGCGGAATTCATTTATTATCCTTATCGACAGCTCGCGTCGCTCGTAGTTGTGCAATGCAGTGCCGCTGTAGGAACACTGCCGGAACCGGTTAAAACCGATTGGTTTTCATCTCCGGCAGCACGGCAACACCTGGACCTGACGCACCCTTTACCTAGGCTCCTAGGTGCTTGTTTGTTTGTTTTGCGATCCTGAATCATCACTAGCCCTTCCGCCACGCTGATGATTATCTCTGACGCCACCTCCTTCCTTTTGAGTAGCAAATGACTCATTTCCGGTGATGATGCCGCTCCCGCTGGTAGTGGCACATTGATTAATGAATCCATTTTGTGCGGAGATGCAGGCCGCAGCAATCCTGGTCCCTGGCCTGGCTCGTTCAACAGCTCGTTCATCGTCGATGTCAAGCTGTTGAACAGTGACGGGGCTGCAGAAGGTAGCCTACACGTACTGCTTTCGTTGGAGTGCGTTGAAGGTGCCAAAGTGGTGCGAGAAGAAATTGAAGAAGTCGATGAAAGATGCATCAGACTGAAGTCAACTCACCTAATGAGCCTTGGTTTCTCGGGGGGAGGCAAGTGGCGTGCACCTCAAATACTCAGTTGAGTGTCGAGAGTTCTGGACCGAACTGTGGACCCTGGAAATGATCAGTTTGACCACACACTCATCGGGTTTGGAAAAAGCTGATTAGCTTCTCGGTGATCCGGTACTTTCCGCAGAGTAGCTTCGCCGGTGGCCACCATTTTGATGAGCTTCATCCAATCCAACGACCCACCGCCGTCGGTGAAAGCCGCCTATGATGCCTTCTGTCCAATTGGAATGGACGTTTTGGAGCCATTGGTGGGGTGGTCTAGAGCGGAGGGAGAAGAGAAAGAAGTTGTGAGCGCGCGGTGGTGGCTAATTGAATTTTAATTAGAAACTTTCCGCCCTCCCGGCCACTCTTGGTGTCTTCTGGAGGGATAGCAGCAGATCTGAAGGAACTCACCTCGAGTCTTGTCTTGACCACGCACACACCATTGGTGGTCTCCGACCGGAGAATGAGGCAGTTGGTTAGACAGACAAGAAGCAACGTCAGCAGCAGCCGTCTGTCAATCGATCCATCGGGTGATCCGGATGGTACTCCGAGTTCGCACTTCGCCTCGCCTCTTGCTGCTGCTCCTCAGCTTTCGCTCATTCAGCGGACTGCACTGCGGAATTAATTAACAATCTACGCACCCCCGTTCCTGGTCTGTGCTCCGGTTTTTTTTCTTTCTGTTTTTCTAGTTTTTTTTTCATTCGCGCATTCCCTGGTGGGAGGTCTGGGTGGCCATTTTCTCGCCAATGTCCTCGTCTTGTCTCGCTGGCCGTCCGCGTGGACAAGCCAGCCTAATGGCATCTGACACATGATTAATTTTTACGCCATTACAACGCCCAACGCATAGCCCTCCCCGATGCCAGCCCCCGGGACACCAGGTGACACCCCGTAGCCAAGCGTCACCAGCGAGCGAAGGGAACCTGTTTCTTGCAACGCTTTTTGTCTCACAAACAACCAACCAACCAGACGCATGTTTGGTGCGCGAACCGGGTCTGAACTATTAGCTGCGCTATTAGGCCAGCAGCCGGCGAGCGCTGGCGGGATCACGACACGCCGGTGTTTGAATACGATTAGCATAATCAGCGGTTATGAGCGGCGGATAATTGGACGATGGATTGGTGGTTGGTCCCCGGGGTGGTACGATGTGTATGTGTCTGTGTGGGGTTTTTGTTTGTTTTTGGCGCGCACTATCACGGGCACGGGCAGGAGGTGATGGGCAAGGTGACGACGGGCGTAAGGTGTCGATGGTCGGTGATAGCCACATAAAGGGCTCCCTGGGTGCGCCTTTCTTGGGGTACGATTTAATCCGTCGAACGTAATTGACGCGTTGTCACCGAGCTGCAGCTGAGGTGTTTATCATCTTGACCATTATAATCTCATAGACTTTTTCTAGGGGTGGTTGTTTTATGTCTTCAGTAAATTATACACTTTCTAAGCATCGGTGTTAATTTTCAAACTTGGATAACGCTTCTGTTATTATTTCCACTTAGTGGTGCACATTTTATCAGTGATCAAAGCATTCAATGCTGAGATAAAAATTAAGCTTTTGGATAGCACCATTTTCTAAAGACTTCTAGGTTTAAAGAACTTCTCCGGTTAAATCCTTGCGACAATTGAAAGTAAGCCTGAAACATTTTCTTAAAAATACGATGAAAATATGGTTAAAAGCGATTGGAAAAGCGAACAATCATGAAAGAACAGATCCTTAAAAGCATTCTGATGCGAATTCCTCGAAAACCAACATGTACTGCCTAGTCTACTGACCAGTGATGTTAATTTCTAGAAATCTGCGTGATAGAGATATACAAAAACAGTGTCTGAGTTAAATAACTAATAGCAAATACAAAGTTCCTTCTATTTTCTAGCGAAAAAAAAAGATTTTAAAGAATAAATATGCTCCAATCATGGTGGGATTGATGACAAATGTTGTTTATTCCGACTTGAATCATGTCCAAAATTACTGACGATATCGCACCAGGTTTAGAAAATGGTGGATATTTTCCACGCATCCAAATCTTTCGTGGTTTCCGTGATAATCCTATCATTTATTCAGTCGGAACTTATCACTCATTTCTTTCGGAACAACATTGTGTGTGATAAAAGTGTATGATATTAATTTCAGGACAACATTGTGTATGATTAACGAATGATTTAGAGAATCTTTTTGAAGCCAAGTTTGCAAAATGCAAGCACGATGACGCGTTTTAGATGGAATGAACTCAGGGTTATTAATCCAGATGCTCATTTGAAGCAGATATGTACGAAAAGTAATCCTAACAGTCGCTAGAAGTAAAATGTTGGGAATTTTATGAGGGGACTTATGATATTGAAGCTAAATTAACTAAACTTGACCCATTCGGTCCAATTGAAAGCCGCAGATTGCCAGATTTAGAATGCAATGGCAACAAAAGGTGTGTTCTTAGTACTGAGAAGCCTTTGTTGTTTTTAGAGGAAGGTAATGGTACATTGGTAAATAATCTATACGGAAGGAAAATACACTAGCTTTCTGTGCAACAGCGCTGTGTCCAAATTCGCATTCACATTGTTCTGAATACATTTGCTTTGTCCAAATTGCTACGTTGATCCGCACGAGGAGCACGATACGCGTATGCTCACACGCTGCTTATCATCCCACTGATTAGCAGTTTGTTCCGTTCCGGTTCCGATTGGATTGGGCATCGCAGCAAATAGTTGGTACCTATGAGCGGCGCCTTTGAATGTCTTTTTGCCAAGCTTCGGCCAAGTCATTGACCAGCCTCATCATCATCAGTAGCGGCACTTTTCGGCCATTTAGTGACCGCCATTCGCAACAAAAAAAACCTTTATCAGTGCGCTCTCACTCCAAAGCGATCACGGTAGCCATGTTGTCGTCGTGGTGGCACGTAGAGCAGCAGCAACAGCAGCAGCTTAGCTTTAGCCAGGAAAACACCACCAAATGATGTCACGCCATCACCGCAACACCAGCGTGCGACAACAAGGCACCCCCAGCACCGAAACATCAAAAGCGTCCCGTCCCAAAAGTGCCCCCTCACTATTCCGTTCTTCTAAAGGAAAAAAATGTCCAGGAAGAAGAAGCAAAACCAAGTATGGCGGTACGGTGCACATTCCGTTTGATGATTCCCGGCACCACCGGGGGGTGGGGGGGGGGGGGGGGGATACTCGGTACTGGACGGCGAAAGACGGCAAAATCGACATTAACCCGACGTCTTTTGCGACGCGCGCGCCAAGAGTAGTTGTAGCTCCCCTCGAAAAATGATGACGACGATGATCGTCGACGCCAGGCAGTCAGTTAGGCAGTCAGTGAGGCCGGTTCCCAGGCCACCGAATGGCCGGCGAATGGCCAATATATGGAAATGACCGGTAGCTGCGAGCGAGGCGATAAAAGCGACTAATGAAACGACGGTTTATTTGCTCGTGGTGGTGGCTGTTGTAGCGGTCCTTTTTTTTTGTTTTTTGGATGTTGCTTCTCTGCCTCACGATCTTGAATCTGCAGCCAGAAGCCGTCGAAGACGCGTCGCATTTGCGTGCGCCACCCAAACAGTCTCTCCCAGGGCACAGGGTGCATTAAAAGCAATACTTTACGATCATCATCATCAGCGTCATCCTGGCGATCGCAATCGCGTAGCAACAGTTTGATGCTTCATTTCACTTCTTTTTGGCTTCACGAAGACACCTCCAACGGCTAAGGGCCCTTATGGTGCTAGCTCCATTTACATGCAAACTGACCACCATCCACCGCTCGAAGAACAGCACAGGAAGGGGTGGTTTTGGGGGGAGTAAACTCCAAAAGAGAGAGAGCATCCATTTTCCGTCATTTTCTAAGTGACACCAAATGGGGAAGAAAGAAGGAAGTGAGCAGCAGGAGCATCGTACACCATAAGATATGCTAGTTTATGCTCTCGCGTAGCAGCAGAAGCGCAAGGTGTTTGACCGGAAACAGTAATTTACCGGTCCAGATTGGACGCGCCCTGGCGGATGGCGTTGGAGCGTCGCCGAATCGGAAGCGGTGGCTCTGGCCACCGAAATTTGGCCTGCTCTATCCTCTCCCCAAACCCCTCCCCGGGGGGGGGGGGGGCAAACCAATTACATGGGTGACTTGAATGGGCACGACACTTTGATAAGCGACGAACCGCCTTCGCTTCTTCGTTACTTTTTTCTCTCTCTCTCTCTCTTTGTTTTAAAAGGCTCGATCGCAGGGCATTCTTCTTCATATTTGATGCTTCTTTTTCCTTCTTCTTCCCTTGGCACCCTAATAAAGCTATCGGTTTATCAACGCGCACCCACGGGCCCCCTGAAGCATCGGTTCGATCGCTTCGATCGCTTCTTTCTCTTTCTCGGCGTCTCTCCGGAGCCTAATTGAATATTCCGCTATTAATTACCACGCACCACGGTGACATCGGGAAGCAGGTTGACCGAAGAAGCGAGTGGAAAAGAAGGGGAGCAGGTCGCCAGGAGGGGAGTGCTCATGTTGTCATTTTCTTAATCTCTGCCTCTGTCTCTGCGCTCGCTCTCGGCTCCAGCGATCTCCTCATTAACGATCGGTGATGAGTCAAGGCATGCGTGAGGGTTGTGGGGAACGGGGGATAAGAAATTATCATGCTGGAGGCCCCTTACCAACCCTCCGCCACCGAATCCCATAAGTTTGTGCCACCCGGGGACCACCGGGATGAGGAATTTGGATGACCAGCGCAACGGCCCACACAGGGGATCTCCTTTAATCACCGTCGCTCATTCACTCGCTCTGTCTCTCTTTCTTTCTCTCTCTCTCGCTCTCTCTCTCTCTCTCTCTCTCTCTCTCTCTCTCTCTCTCTCTCTCTCTCTCTCTCTCTCTCTCTCTCTCTACCATCTCTTTTGTTGTGGCCCGGATTTTTGGGGCCAGAATAATAAATAAATTGTCCAATCAACACCGAATGCCGACACTTTCCTCGAGCGACACTCCAATACCTCCCTCAGAGCGGAGTACCTCCCCAACGGGTGGGGGGGAAATGTGTTTTCGGGAATCGATTTATTGTTGGTTTGGGCAAGGATTCGAACGCGCACTGCTGACTGCTGACAAAACCTGTTGGGCGCGTTTCATGCGATCGATTTGTTGATCGAAAAAGGACTCAATCGGTTGCTTCCCTCGGAAAGGAAAATAAAAACAAAAGCACAAACAATCGAAGACGATTGGTGAATGGTGTCTTTCGTGGTGCAGGGAGAGCATTAAAATGTTATGATCGCGTGATGCAAATGAGACTTGATGATCGCCACGGTGATCGGTGACAAACGTGTGATCGTGCGTGCGATTCATTCGCTCAAGCAGTAAAGCGTTGTCATCCGGTGAGCATCAGAGGGATGCGCAGAAAGTGCAACGTGATCGAGCGTTCTGATGCTTTTGCTCGATCGCTATTCTTTCGAGAGGATTTTATGTGATCAAACCGATGCACCATTTGTTGCTAAAAGAAAGGAAAAAAACAAACAGCAAACTCAAGCACATGTTGATGGTGTACTCGATTAAACCTGATCCTCATAACACATCACCAATCATCGCACTCGATCGATCTCATAATGCGAGCTCGTGTGAGAAAGAAAAACGTGTTTCACACGCCACAAGCACACCACACCACCACCTGCCTCTGCACAACAGATACACACGATTGCATGATTCATTCATTATGTGCGCACGGCACCTTTCCCGTCGTCGTCGTCGTCGCATGAATTATTCCAAGCCAATAGCCAATCCAATCCATATCCAGCACACCTTACACTCCGTTCAATCGACCATATTTCATTAAACGCACCACAGACACACGCTCTCTCTCTCTCTCTGTCTCTAGGAGGAGTTGTCTTCATTCGCTTGTTTGTCGCTTCCGAATGTCTCGATAGCTTATGACATCACATGGTGGTTCTTCTTACCTTCCATCCCCCGCGCTAAGATCAAACAGCACGGCGCGAGCGCACCGTCATCGAAGCCGCCACATAAATACTACTTATTAACGCCTCTTACCAGTACATCAAATCCGGGTGTACCGGTGGGAGGAGTGGGCCCGGGCCCGCGCCCAGGTGACTTCCACTTCATCGATTCTCCCTTCTCCACTTCCTTCTCCTAAATGCTCGCCCCCGGGCAAAGAGGAGGAGGACGATTGTAATAACGATTTCATTAGACATTAGTGGTGGTGGTGGTGGTGGTGCCTAGACAAAAACGTGTTCACTGTCATCACCATCATCGTCATCATAATCATCGATCGGCGACATCAGGTCCCATTCGCCGGTTCCATGCGGTAAAGCCTGCTCTCGGTGAATAGACCACGGTATTAATTTCATAATTTTATCGTCACCACACCGCTCGCTTTGGTTTCGGCGCCTTAAGACCCTCTTCCTACAGCCTTACCTGCCCAATCCGGTGTCCATCCTAGTCTAAGGCGGCCGGGTGCCGGCGCGTTTTATGATTCTCGTTTTTCGCTCGCGCCGAACGCAGCAACGGAGCAAATGCTTTTACGAGGACGTGACTCCTTCGGCAGCGTATCCGCGCTTCATATGGTTTACGTGCTCTCTTGTCCCTTCGTCCTCTTGGTCATCATCATCATCGTCATCATCGTTGGGTTTGTCATAAAAATATTGTTTTATTCATGCCACGAATCGATCGGATCGGATCGGATCGAACAGACTTGGTCGTGGTCGCCGTTGTGGTCGTTCGATCGTAAAATGCATGCCGCACCGGGGGCCAAATCGATTCGAATCTTGGAACACTAGATTCTCACACGGCCAGAGGTTTGTCTGGCAGCAGCTCCCAGGCCCAGGTCCAGGCGCAGGCCCCAAAAAGCAAGTGCCTGCTGGAAACGCGATTTTTACGATCCAACCAAACCAGCGACCGGTGACTGGCGGAACACCCTGATGCCCCGTGATGCCTCATGATGAGGGATGAAGGCAGGGAATTAATTCCTTCCATCCCTCGATCGATCGCAACACGCACCACCACCACCACCACCACCGCTTGATCGCTCTGTTGGATCGGCAACCAGTTGTCGATCGTAAATTAATTTGGGATATAAAATCCCGAAAAAAAAACTTTTGTCTTTTGCGTTCGGTGGGACTGGGGATTCATTTCGCTTCAAACAAACCACCTTCAATCGGACACACTA
>NC_064878.1:18306595-18319095 GCF_943734665.1 Anopheles aquasalis
TATCATCTCCTCGGGAGCGTGGTGAACTGCACGGAACACCGGGATTACAGAGCACTTCCTGTTGTAAGATTGACGAATGATGATGTCCGAGGGTGTCTGTTAAGGTAGAGAGCGAGCCAGTGTCGGTGAAGTAAATGGATGAGTCTGGATTTTGTGGATTTTGAACGCTCTGTCAAACGGAGTGGAAACATGATACCGTAGATTAAATAGGTATTGATTTACAGACAGCCAGCTAGAAGTCAACGGAAGCTTAGTCCTTGCGCGAATGTGTGAGAAGATCGATTGGCAGAAATCATCTCCTATTCTGGGTGTTCTCTAAGTTCATGTTGGATTGGTCTTCTTAAAATGATTATCGAAATCGTATAAAGCACAAAGTGCGGTCCCTTTTGGACACACACTACACACCACAGTGTTATGCGGTGCCAGAACATTGATACCACTTCTAATCACCGCTTTACGCAGCATGATGTATCGTGTCTCTAATCCTTTGCACCATTAAACAGCAGGAGTCAACCGACGTTGCAGTCCCCGTACCGTGTCGGCGATCAAAGAACGGCGCTCGCTGTTCTAACGACAAAAAGGGTAACAATACGCCGCTTTCCCCGATTCCTGGGTGAACCTCAGTATGCCACGGTACAATGACAACCCCTTCCCCCCCCCCTGCATTTTGCGTCTCCTGAATTTGGCGAGCGGCTAGCGACAAATATTTTGACACCCCGCAAAAACGGCACGGAACGAGGAATGGTGTTCCGGAATGGCATTCGCTCTGGGTGCTCCGTCCGGGGGCCAGTTTGCCGCCGGCGGTCGGCAGTTCCCTTCACCCTTTTATTTGTGTCGGCGAACGGGGAGTCTGCCGGCTGTTTCCTGGGCGGAAATTAATCAACAAATTTCCCACACAGCACAGCACAGCATCCTCACAGAGTAAGGAGCCGGCGAAGTGAGGGATAAGAAGGGAGGGAAAAGCGTTTTGTTGGCCAACCGTTTGTCGCTAAATACCGGGATCTTATTACAGCCGCTCAGCTCGCAGAGTCTCCGACGTCTTGCCGTGTGGCAATTTGTTTGGTCGAACGGTTGGTTGGTGACGGTTTCCTCGGTCCAAAGGAGTCAAGCAAGAGCTCAATGCAGTCAACGTCGTCCTTTTTTTTTGATGCGGTTGCCTCAACATCCGGCCAACGGCACTCCCGGGGATATAATTCTAGCACGAAAGGTACTTGGGTCCGACGAGTAAAGCAATGAAAGCAAAACAAAACCGTAACTTGCACCGTAAATGCCTTTCGGTGACGGTGACGTTGTGAGGCCCACCGGAAACAGTGGAACACCGAAATTGGTCCGGAAGTGGTCCGCCGGTTGACCGAAAAAACGAACAACTGAATCTTGTCCCAAATTGTGCCGTACAAGCTATTTTCGACGAAGCCACTGTACAGGATTGCCGGTTCGGCACTTGCTGTGAGTAGCACTGTCTCTGGTACTGCTTCTACTGATGCTGCTGTCTAACTGCAGTGTCACAATCACAGGAAGCCCGGCCGGGGGGTCCACACCAGGTAACAGCTGCAGCAGCCAGAGCACGAAAGTGGGGTCTCATTGGAACTGAGGCGTTACATAATTTATCGCTCTATTGTTTCGCCCCGTGATGCTGGGTGACACAATCACCACCACCACCACCACCACCGCGGGGGTTTGGTGACAAATTTTTCGGGCCGTCTCGGACCAGCGAATTGCGCCATGCCAGGCCACGCCACCACGATTGTGACATTGCGGAACATTTGTCGGAAGTTGAAATGAACGAGCGGGTGCGAGCGCGCGGGAGTAAAACGCGAATGGTGCACCCTTTACAATGCCGCAACACAAACCACGGCTCGCGCCACCGGATGGCCGTGTAACAAAAAGGGGGGGGGGGGGGAAGCAACAACAAAAAAGAAGACAAATCCCTAATAGATTCCCTGGGCCCCATGGTTCGTTCGCGGCGATGGTGATGTCGAGCCAAATTCAATTGACGTTCGGCGTAATCTAATTAAAATGGTCAGGAAGGCACCAATTTGACGTTGACGGCGACCACGGACGGTACTGCACAGAGACACATGTACGACACAGACGCTCACTCAGCGGGAAGGTCTTGTTCCGATAGGGTTATAAATAAAATCAAGAGAAAATCCTGACGAAACTGCTGACAAGTCGACGCTGCTGGACATCACCACCATGGTTGATCATGATGATGATAATGATGATGATGATGATGGTGGTTGGAGGCACCCTGTGACCAGCTGTCGTGTGGCACTAATTGAATGAAGTTAGTCAATGTTCTAGACAGTGCAGAGCACACAGGGAGAGAGAGAGGATTCGTGTGGAAACGGAAATGCGCGCAATTTAGTCGTGGTGCCGTCTGGGAAGATGCTGGCTTCTGAATCTGACATGTGAACTTGTATCACAGAGCTCTTCTTCTAAGATGGAAGGATAAAATGATGTCTGCGACGAGTAGCGGAGGATCAGATGTGTTGAAATATTTTACCAAATATCCTTTTAATTGTACACAGTGCACCGTTAGGTGCTTACCTATTTTAAAGTTGAATAACTCTGTCATTTTTCAACGGATTTGAACAACTAGGACAGTTTCTGAAACGTCAGTCTATGCCATTTTAGTAATGAATCACTTCACGTTGAAAGAGCGGATTGTAATTGTCACACTTTATATTGAAAATAATCGATCAATAGTGAAAACTGCAGTCGTGTAATGGATGGTGAATGAGCCGTTCGTTGGATTTGACGGTGCTGCCTTTTTTTCTGTGAAATGAAATGAAGGTTTATACCAACAAACCAAAGGCTATGAAACAGCTTAAAGCAAATATTAGAGCTGAAATTGCCAAAATAACTCCCGAAATGTTGTCAAATACAAAGCAAAATGCCCAAAAAAGGAACGCTTTTGTTATGCCGACTGAAGGCGGTCATTTCATCGATATCATTTTTTGACTATGGCACAATAAATGGCATAGAATAAGCTTATCAATACTGGTTTATTTTCCAAAATGGGCTGAAAAGTAACAAAATTTTCAACTTTAAAACAGGCAAGCAACTGATTGCGCACCCTGTAAATTGGATATAATACAAGAGATAGTTTACAATTGCATAACGTTGTCCTCAGTTCACAAAATATCTACTAGAGTCACTCAGTAGATACTTGTTGTTACCTCAAACACTTGTGAAAAATGCTTCGACACACTTTGAGAACTTTGAAATTGAATTCTGACTCCAAGTGGTGCTGGAGTGGTGCGAGTTACTCTTCGCTCAATTACCTTCCCCATCATCACATACAGACATCCATCTGTGTCCGATTGGGCGTTGTCCAGGGCATTAATTAACTTGCGAACCATGAAGCATCATGCTCCTCGTATGCTCCAAGAGCTAATACCACAATCCTAGAACTCTAGAAAGGAAAGGAAAGCGATACGGTGCAGGAAGTTCCTCCGGGATGCTAAGACTCGTTTCCAATGTCCGGTGACCCATGACCCCAACCAGGAGGGGTAGCTCTTCTTTCGATATCAATTATCAAATCCACCTTAATCCTATTTGTAGCACCCCGCATCGCTCCCAGACCTTCAACCTGCAGCCCTAAAAGAAGAAAAAAAGGGAAGGAACCCTTAGCCCTTAGTTCTAAGCTCGTCAAGCGAACCACCGGATTGCTGGATTGCATACCGGTGGCCAGTTCGGGCACCAGCATCCGGTCAACCCGGGATGCCCAGCCAGGCCAGCATAAGTCCGGAATCGATGCGCACCGGTCATGCGAAACGCACCTCCAACCCATCGAAAAGGGAAGGAACAAAAGAAAGAAAGAAAAAAAGTGAAGGAAAGCAATCAATTTCAACCTTATCATCATCATCATCAGCCGGGGGTGCCGTTAGGATGGTTTGGCTCTAATCGACGGTAGATCGTCTTTTCGACGTAATCCTCTTCCCTGGACATCTTATCTAGGAGGGACTCGTTTACTCCGGCGAGAAATAAAACGAAGAAACATCGGAAAATCATGTAAGACATCCCCTTCCTACTTTCCTTCCGGATGGTCGAGGAAAAGGACGATACGGATTAGGACCAGAAGTTCCTCCACAGTCCAGGGGACCAGACCGGAGACCAGAAGGTAGCCACATCCGGACCATAGGGGTGATTTTTTTTTATGAAAAATGAATCGAATTACAGATCCGGTAGCCATGACCGGGTAGTATCGGTCAGTCTAAACCTCCCCATCGACCGGATCCCCACCCTCATTCTTGTGTTTACTCGTACCAATAAACCCATCGAAACAGTTGAATCAAATCCTGCACGTGTGGGTTGTGTGGGCATTTGTGTGTAAATTGTCTTGATGGCTCCCGGAATTGGCCCCCGGGAGTTCCCGCATTTAACGCATATTTGCAATTTTTAAATCCACTTCCAGCCTCTCTCTCTCTCTCTCTTTTCCTCCAAGAGGGTGCTGTCGAAGTAAGATAAGAATCCCAAGACCAACAAAAAAGGGTAAAGTAGCACATGTTTTCCGGGTTTTTGGGGTGCTCATCCGATCCGTTCCGATAGCTGACCAGTAGCACTTCCTGTGTGTCCGCAAACCACAACCGTTTATCGGCTGGGCAGCAATTTGTTTGCGTTGATGCGAACTGTTTTCCAATTTTCCATATTAATATATGCTACCTCAGTGGCCCCAGTAACGCTTCCCATATGGTTCAACCAAAGTCTTTTTCTTCAGAAAAGAAAAGCATGTTGACGAAAATACTGCGATCCAGTGGAGAAGTAATAGGTTTTTGTTGAACCCACATAGAAGCGGCGTGTCTGCGTCAGTTCTAGTGCTCCACTGGGCGCTGGCCAATTGGCAGTTTCTCCAGCAATTTTCCCGTCTATTGACTTGCACCTTGACGCGCCACGCCATCATCAAAGGGCACCAGTAAGCCACAACAGACGCACACCTTCGCCTTCTTCACCTCCTTTTTCGTGGCGGGAAAATTGCGAAAAAATTGCAATCAATCCCGCACCACCAACCCTCTCATCCCCCTGGAAACTCCTCGAGGGTTCCGAGGGAACACCTCGAGAATGCATAAATAAATAAATAAAGCTACACACATTAGCTGCCACCGAGGCGTGGTACAGGACGCACTGCTAGGTGCCGCTATTGACAGCTTGGCCTCGAGCCTGGCACACAAGCACACACGCTGCCAGGATAATGCCGATAAGGATAATCGGCAGGTCCTGGCGGTGCGGGTGGTCCGTGTAATGTGAAAATTACAAGGCAGAAAATTCAATACAGCACTCTCCCTCCTCCCTCAAGTGCCGCCCTGCCGACCTCGAACAGGGAACTCCTTTCGAGCGTGTGTAATAGAGACGTGCTGCTGCTGGTCGCCTCGAGGAAGTTCGTCTGGAGCAATTTTCCCCGTTGCGTCCTTTCTTTCGTGTGGTGCGTTCGTCTGTTGGCACAACAATCCATCCTCCCTGATGGTGATGGTGTTCGAGGAGCGTTTAAAGGCATTTACTTGACGCTGAATTACGCGGTAAATATTGTACGAGCAAAAGATGGTCTACGGGCCAGCAAAAGGCAACACATGTAATCAAAATGTAAACCACATGTGTCACAACAAAGTCTTCTATTCGCCCCGTTTTTTTTTTTCGCTACCTCTTCTGTCAATAAAACATGCACGATTGCTCCATTTGGCAGCATATTGCTACAGAAAGCTACAGAGTTCCCTCACAGATGCTAGATGATCGATAATTGCACCACGGGAAATAACTCAATTCGTGGCGCTCCTGAATCCGTCCCCTAGTGGTACGCGAAGTATTAAGCAAACATTCGCCGATGATGACGTGGTGGACATTATTGAAATGTTTCCTCGTGCTTAATGTCCGAACGATGAACGTCGGTGGTCAGAGTGTCCGTGCTGGTGCTCTGCAAAAACAAGTACTCAACGATCGACCTACGAACTACGTGGACCAGAGGTAGACCAGAGGCGCCAAGAAGCCCACCATTGGATGCAGTTATGCCGTATGAGCGCAATTAAAAAGCGCTTTTAGCAATCGACTGCTGGTGGCTCGATGGTTTTTGATCTCATTTTCCCGACTTTCATAATGCGTGCAGAGGAATGGCTTTTTCTGATATTCATGTCGCATCGCCGCGGACAGTCGTATTGCCGCTTAATGGGGTGCTGCTTGATGGTGCACAATGTGAGAAGATAATTATGTTTTTCCAACTGCACACCAACTACAGCCCAGAGACGGCATTGGTAAAGGAGTAGTTTGCCCATCAACCGGTGGTGCATCTGTCCTGCTGCTGCAATTGTGCATCTGCTCGATCACAATTGTCTTGTTTTTTTAAGGTTGTTGTTGTTGATGTTTTGCATTACAAAACGTACACAAAACATTATCCTCAATGTCCGATGCTGATGATGATGATGATGTTAATACAAACAGCTATCGATCGCAATCGAAAACATGGCAAACCGATTAAGGAAACAACTGTCCTGGGAACGAACTGGCACAATATGCAACCAGCAGCAAGACAGACCATTCTGAGGCTGAGATTCAACCAGGAAGCAAGGCGTCCTTCTGGTGCTCTGGTGGTGGTGGTTCTGCTTAAACGATTTGCCCCAGCAGAGCAGGGCACGTGCCACGTGCATGATGCTGCACTTATCTTTCGATTCATACCCGAAGCTTCCTGCGCGATTTGTCAATTAGAGGGTATTGGTTTGCAAGCGTAAAGAGGAAGCAAGCAAGGGGACCGCCGCCCGGGACGCAACTTCCTGCCGACCGTTTTCGTAGCCGATGGTTGGTCTTTCGTAATTTTCTAAATGGTTTTTTGGGCAACAATAGAGGCAATAGATAGAGTTGTCGTCGAGAGTGTGTCCCTTTCATTGGAGAGTCACCCTTCCAGGACTTCGATAGGAGGGAGCCTGGTGCACGTCTGCTCGTGTGTGTTGACAGTCGACAAGATTTATGGTCATTGCCATCCTGTGAGAATCATACCGAGCTACGAGAGAGAGAGAGAAGAAGCAAGGGAGTTCCCTTCGTTTTGTTAAAAGTCCCCGATGGATCGGTTATCTTTATTATCATTTGGAGTTTCTGGTAAATGGATCTAATTGGTCGTAATATTACAATGCGTCTGTCACAACAAATGAGCCATCCAGGAATGGGTTTCCTTGAACGCATAATACATATCATGAAGGACCGTGGTCCTCGCTAGGATCATCGATAGATTCACTCTCTCTCTCTGCATGACCAGCCCCGGAACATGGAAGAGAGTTGTTCTTCGTTTTCTAATTTGGAAACTCATGTTCTACAACTATCTACTCGACATGCCCTCCCAACTACTCAGTGCACTATGAATAGACCAGACCTACAACGTACGCTAATCCTCTTTCGGGAAAAACGTTCATTTTTTGGCCCCTTCAACCTTCAACAGGGCTCGATTGGTTAGAGGTATGGCAGCATTGAACTGAGCAGCATCATCGAAGTCAAGATGCGAAGCGTCTGCTTCCTTCAGAACACATGCCAGTCCACCGAAGTTTCGCCGAGTTCCGTTTCCTTGTTAGCTTGTGAAAATGCAGAATTTGTTCTGTTCAAGACTTTCGAAAAAACGGGATCCCGAGAAAATAGAAAACGGGAGTGGCATGAACTCTTCGTTCCTCTGCTAACCTCCTCGTCCTTCTCCAGGAGCTCTCTCTCTCTCTGCTTGAGTTTTGTGCCTTTCACGCGCTCTAGCACCGGTCATGACGTAGCAACTAACGATGATGATGCTGATGATGACGGTGATGACGGCGTAGCGGGTTGTTTCGACCGACCAAAATTTCGTTCGAGTTCCGAGGCTCATGTAGTATGCAAATTGGTGGCAAATTAAACCACACCCAGCAGCGGTGGCTGGCGTGGCTCTGTGTATAAGCTTTTTACACATTCGTGTTCCGGCTACATCGTGATAACAAACGCGGAACCGAGAGCACCAGCGCAGCACTGTACCGAGCTCTGGCGTGTTCTTCCTGTGCCCCGTCGCTCTGGCCCGAAAGGTTATGTTTATTGGATCCCCGGCGATCCCACCAGGGCGCCTGATTTATGCACTCGACACGCAAGATGCCTAGTGAGCGCCCGTTGTGGAGTAGTACGAGCCGTGGTGTACACCTCGGCTCTAATCCAGAGGTTACACCAGGAGCTGGAGTCGACCTGACTGGAGTGAGCTACGAGTCATCTGGTGGCGTTGTTGGTTTTGCCCCACCACCACCAACACCACTACCTCGAGACTCCTGTTTTTTTCTACTCTCTCTGGGTTTTCCTCAACAGGACACTGACCCCACACCGTTAGCTACCCTGTGTCTGGGTGCCTATAAATTAACCAGAACCCGAAAGGCGTGCTAGCGAACGGAACGGAACACTTCGAGCGAGCGAGCCTGTACTCCGGTAACTTCCGGTAACAATCCGCTCGTGGTGGCGTTGGTGGTGGGCGTTTAGGAAGCGTTGATTCGTGGGTGTAAAATTTATACCCTGCCCTAATTCAATCCATTACCCATCGCGGGCGGACAGTTCGCCGCGGACTACTACAGGAGTCCCTGGAGTACTCGATGGTTCTTTACCAACCGGAGAACAATGTATCATTGCGGTGCCAACGCCGATTGTGTGGGATGTTTAATTTAGTGATAAATCGGCGGACGCCATGGCCACGGTGCGATGCCAGACGATGCGGTTCGATTTGAATATGTTACACCAGGCATCGCACCACATCGCACGCGGTAATTAGGGAAGCGATAGTTGGAAGTTGGAAGGGAAGAAAGCGATAAATCGTTGAATTGGGCACCCGGCGAGGGGGGTTTTGTGTTCGATTTGCATCGGATTGCCGGGGCGGGACTGCTGGATTAGCAGTGAGCAGTCAGTCCGTCAGTCAGTACCACTTGAAAGCCGATGGGTTTGGATTGTGCTTGGTAATCGGATCTCAATGCCGCGATGTTCGGAGAGGATTAGCATTTCCATGGACGCGGACACATTGCGGTCTATTTGAATTCCTCCCAAAAAGCGATGCAAGCGACATCATAATGAGTGAACGGTGAGATCTTTCCCTTGCTTCCGAATCCTTGCCAGAGTGAATTTTGCTTGAGTAAAAATTCAAGGCACTAGAAACTAGTGCATATGTCTCTCTTTCATCAATCAATTCCTTGACCACAAAGACTGCGATAGTGTAATGGTAACAGTATCCTCTAAATCGTGGATAAGGTTAAATAAGGTTGTAAAATACGAGAAATTAAAAATCGCATTAAAAACTCAAACTAGAACCAACCAAATGTTGGCCAACCGGGTATCAATTTCCCTGCAGCTGGTTCCAAAGTGTATTTGGAGGTCCCATAATAGTTTGAATGAACTGTTTTCGCACAGTCAAACAATAAATTGCGATCTTTACTCGTATGATCTATGCCTTTTAAAGCTAGCAACTGATCATAAATGACTAGAATTGGTCAACAGAAAAGGTGCTAACCGAAAAGATTGCGCATCGAGATGCATCGAGTGCGAAAGTGACAGTTGCACTCATAATCAAACCAATCTGTATTAGGAAGCATTTTAAACTGTTTTAAGGGGGCATTCGGTGTTGAATTTTGTTTTCCGACACATATTTTTAACATTTTTCTCTGAATGCTAATCCTTTCGAGAATGTTGTGTAAAATTTTTGAATCAATCGAGGCAAATCTGAACAAGTTAGAGATTTTTTAAAATCTGCGTTTCATACAAGGCTCCTAGCAGATCGCTACTTTGAAGAGCGTTTCCCAAAACCAACGTTTTCAAAGTTGGTGCCCATCGTACCGTAAAAACTACTGAACCGATCGATGTGAAATTTTTAACACATAATCTCTACACTCTTAAACTTTTTAAACTTCAAAAATCTGTCAACAATCGAAAAATAGGAAATACAACAAAAACTCATCGAGGCTACCTGGATAAACTTATAATCTATTAATCGAGCATCGATTTATATTTTTCTGATGACCCATCACGCAGCTACGATGGGCACCCAAAAAAGTATCTTTTCGCAGACGCATCATCAGAAATTTGATTCCATGGATGAAGTCTTTTAATCAATCTTCCCCAAAATAGAACCAAATATTCCTCAAAAGTTGCAGTTTAATATGATGTACATCGTCTCAAAAAATCGTCAAAAATGATCCTTTTTTTTGGTAAGAAATTACCGAAACCACCCCCCTTAACGCATTTAAGATTCAACTCATTGCGATGTTATACGCTTAAAAAAAAATTAGCTACTGTTCTAATGCTGTTCTACAGTCTCAAGCCGCTATAACACTAGCCGCTATAACACTAGCCTTATAAAAGACCTTCTCAAACCTCTAGGCATCTGAAGAGATGCTCTGTGAGAAACTAAAACCAGCCGATAGCAGAAACCAAACCATTCGGCAACTCGCGTGCGTCATATCGGATACCATTCGGTTTCGGTAACCCTTTTACCTTCGCCCAAACACCAACACTGCTGACTGCTGACAGCTGTACCATAAATTACCATCGTCGCTTTCGTCACGCTGTGCCACCGTGGCTGTGCGTGGAATAATCATGAAATAATTTTATTGATGAGCGGTATAGACTGAACCGCATCACGCACTGCAAACGTCTGAAACGCAAAACAAACAAACTTACCCCGCCCTCGCCGCGGCATTACTGTTAAGTGTTTCTGCTAACCAACCTTTGGGATCTGGAGGACAGAGAAATCTGACTTGGCAGTAAAACTACCCGGCCCCCCGGGGCCCGAAAAAAAGGCGTTCAAACACGAAAGGTGATTGCAGACCGTGGCCCGGTGGCACCTTTCGTGCGAAACGGTTTAACCCGGAGCCACGCACCTACGCCTTCACCTTCGTTTTGTTTAACCCTTTTTTCCGCCCGTGCCGTTGGTGCGTGCCAAGGATCATAAGGTGCTCCGCCGAGATGAGTTATGAGAGCAGTTAACTCACCTAAAGCCTCCACCGATTCCGCGTGTTGTTTGTGGGGTTGCCAGAAACTGTTTATGTTCCCGATGAACCAATTTTGTGGTTCACCATCGCTGCCACCGATGTCACGATGTCGAAGGTCATAAAGCGAACGGGTTAGACACGATGACACGCATCACACGCACTCCTTGGCGGTGAGTGCGTGCCAGTTTGATGGTTCCCGATTATTTATTCATTGTCCTATGATCCCGGCCTCCTGTTGGTGGCGTTAGTGATAAACTAACCTCACGATGACAGTCCGATCTTCCGTCCAACCCAAAAAAAAAAAACGAATCGTCCGGAGAGCGTGGAAAACGCGTGGAAAATGGTGTCACTTTTTTCGCCTACCAGCCAGCAGCCAGTTCGTGCAGTTCGCGTGGAAAGAAGATTTACGATTCCTCGTGACCATCGAGACGAACTGCTGGACGACCGCGTGGCGGCACCGTTGGTATGGAAATTGATTCGCGCTTCCGGCCACCGGTCCCGGTCCGGTTCGGTCGCGTGACGTTGCCATTTATCATCATTCCACCACTTGCTGGGTGCCCGAGCACTTCCGGAGCACAAACGCATCCCCGAGGCCGGATGACGACGACGACGACAACGACGACGAAAGAAAAGGCGAGACTTTAGGCGCCTCGTCATGATTTGCCATGATTCCGGCGTGTACGGTCTCGGCCAGTCTATGGCGCATAAAAAGTGCTGCGACAGCGACGCTTCGAACGCTCCGATTGATCCGGACACAATCGGAAAGGACTTCCAGGCATGGAACGATTAGTGGCGATACCGTCAGTCGGAGTCATGCTGATGCTGTGGAGTGAATGCGGTTGCTGCGGAATAGCCTCCGGGCGCCCGCTCTCTGGCTGGCGCTTGAGATATTCAAATGCGCACCCCTTCGGCCACGCACGGGGTCACGGTGATTTGTAGCTTTGTTGACGCGCACATTGTTGTCACACCACGACGGCGCTCGCCACCGGGGTGGCACCGCCAGTTGCCGGCTTTTCCGACAAATTGTCGCCCTGCCGCTCCGGCATGATGAAGTGTTTATGGCCTCGGGCGCAGTACCCATAAGTGGCAGTTGATGTGGCGACAGAGGCAGAAAAAAAACCTCAGAAATACAACACCGTACAAGATGAGTGGAGGGGCTGCAGGATGTAGGGATGTTGGGCAGATTTTATGGTCGCTTAGTCGCTAGCCGGGCTCACCGTCGGTTAGAGGGATGCGGACACGTTTTGATGACTTCTCCGTTGGTCGACTTCTCGTGGAAATGAGTGTCCGTTTGACACTTGGACGCCTTGGGTCTGTTGAGTTCAGGTTTGGAAGAGATTGTTAGTGATGAGGATTGAGATTGATTCGATATTGTACAGGAAACTTGGACATAATGGCAAATATCTTAACTAACTTCTTAACTATCACAGTATTATTGGACGAAGGTTCGCTTGTTTCAACTTTCAATACAAGGTTCTGGATATAGAAATCTAAACCAGTTTGACGTTAGATGCCGTTCAACTTTCCGCATTTCCGGACAACATGTTTGAA
>NC_064878.1:18324095-18359095 GCF_943734665.1 Anopheles aquasalis
GTATAATGAAGCAAACAAACCTGCTAGAAAACACACACAAAAACAAAACTATTTTAAGAAAAATAAAATTCAAAATATTAAGAACATAGAGCAATATGCGAACCTTGTCCGTTGGATGGTGAATGCGCCTCGAAAATGGTGATATCCGAAATCAAACGGCCGTTGAAAGTGATCCGAAACACCGGTGAAACATTAAATGCATCTTTTCTGAACTTTAGACGCCAGTTTTTTTCACGTAAGTTAGTAACCATGATGACAGGTAGATCCTTCAATGTCACCTTTTCAGGTCCCTCTTGTGCGATACACAATAGCGGAATGCAATCTAGGTGGCCGTGATGAACAACAAAATGGTGACCAGGAGAACTGAGTAACGGCAGAGGATGCTGGTGCCCAAATAAATGTCATTTAACTCAACAGATTAAAAAACATTACAGAGGAAGGACTCAAGATATGCTATTCTGCTACTTTCATGGAGTGAAGGCAGCATCATTCCCTCCTTATCACTCTATCTGATCAACACTCGATCTGTTTTATCTGTAGCTATTTCTTTGGCCATTATTCTAGGTTACTTGGATTTATTTGACCTTTTCAATTTCTCTAATTTATTCTCACTGTTTCTAACATCCAGAAAATTTGCATAGCATATTCTTGTTGTGCAGTTACCATTTATATGCCTAATCCGGCTGCATAAATATGATGAGTGCATTAAATGCATGTTATCTGTCCTTTGATTTTCCAATGTCCTCGAATTCTCTCAACGAGGCTCGTTCGCAATCGATAAGAATTCTGTGGTTTAAAATATAGCAACAATCTCTCACTAACGCCAAATTACAAGAAAGGTAGTGCAATAGCAGCAGCAGTACACGCGTGCGCTGCTTGTTGACAAGTTTGGCGGCGACCCAATGCACAACCCAGACGACGGCGGCCAGCAGCACCATAAATCAAACTGGAAACTACCAACTGGGGTGGTGTTCAACGCCATTTAGGCCATTTTGTCGCACAGCAGCAGCACTATTAGCTGCTCCCCAGCAAAGAACCGAAGGCCGCTCCTAGCTTGCTACGATCGCCACCGCCAGCACACTCGCGAGACACAATCAGCGCTCGCTTTGATGACGCTCATTTGTGCTTCACTGCTCGTTAGGCCGCGGTATACGGTTGGCGTCACATTTCAATCGCACAACCTGGCGCATCGAATCTGCGACAACTGTCGACTGCCAAGAGATGGAGACAAGTGCGAGATGCGCGCCAGGATAATGGTTAGTTATTTCGCTAAGCGATTAATGCCTCCCATTGTGCTAATGTCCATGATTTGCATAAAACACGCACTATACAAAGGAGCATCGTCAATCTGGTGGCGCTCACCTCAGTGACAACAGGACGGTACAAACGACGGTTTAACTCACAGAGCAGCTTATTGGTTCAATCAACTCGCGGATATTCCAATGCATTTTGACTGAATGTCCTCTCCACATCGATTGTCATCCAATTCCGTGTGTTTGTTGCTTTCCTCGATCAGTTCCGTTGCATCTGGTTCGCGTGAATGAATGAATGCAACAGCGACAGCAACACGGAATTAGAACGCGATTTATCATCGTACCTTCCGCCTTGGTGTGGACGCCGATGCTGCCCAGATGTCACCGGAAGCAGAGCAGTCTAAGCAGGCAATGGATCGAAGAAGATCGAGGAGATCGCGTCGCCTCTGCCACCGTGGTCTTTTGTGGCGCTCCCCCCTGTTTCGAACCTCATTCAATCTAGATGTGAAGCGAGAGATAAATTCGCGGCATCCCGGAGGTGCATCCCGTTCCCAGTCCAAGGACAAGGACACATTTCTGTGGCTCTGGGTACAGGAAACCGAGCGCCACCGATGCCACGCAGCTGACAGCGGATAGTTTTGGGCAAGCGAATAGTCCGGCACCATCCAGTCGGTAGCAGATGGCACATAATCCACTGGAAGGGTTTGAGGAATGTGTCGAATCGATCGCGGATCTTCAGAGGATGTCGAGAATGCATCATCGAAGCAGGTTGCTAATGTGAACGCCAAAGAGACGCAGCCTTCAGTAGGCTAGACGCGGTTTCGAAGCAACTGGAACAACGGTACAAGGTGCATTCCTTTGGAGGGATCTAGTTAACGTGCGTTTTTCGAAGAGACTTTTGCATCCTTCGTACGCATTAGCGAAAGTTAAACAACTCCAATATAACGAAAGTTAAACAACTCCTCACAGCAATAAATCAATTTTCGGTAAGTTTGTGAAGACATTTTGAAAAATAAGTGCTAAAAAGGAGTTACATCGGTTGCGAGGTTACTCCATCAACGAAGCCAAGAGTGCTCGCCAAGTAACAAAGAAGTAACAACCATAAATCGTCTGAATTAAACAACTCGACTCCCAGCGCCTGCTCCAGCTGGTTTCCACTTCCAGTTCACCTTTTTTAAAGCAGTAGGACCAACTTTCATGCTACTAACTTCCACATCCCTAGGGCTGCCTTCCCTTTTCCTGCCGAGTAAATGTGTGCGACCATTGCCGTGACAGCTCGCGTGCCACGGTGGCTTCATTATCGGTTCACGCGAAATGACAAAACTTGGACTGTTTAATTGGATCAAACAATTAAACCATCGTCATCGGCGTACACGCCACAACCGACGAGGCCAAGCGAGCAGCGGTGTCGAACGGGCCATATAGACAGGCCCCACCGCCATCACCATATTCTGACAGTTGGGACCACTCTCTCTCTTTTTGGGTTCTTTTCTTTATTTTTACGATTGTTCCACGTCTGGGGCTGGGGGCCTTGATTTGCATGAAATGTTTGATCCTCGCCCCGTTGGAAGTTTTCAACACGCGCGAACTAACAACATTACGCGGCTCCAATGGTCTCTGGGTCGTTACCGGGCGCTAGGAGTATTTCTTCGAGATAATAAACAAATACTCCTGCCCGGAAAGCACGAAAAAGGCAGACGATAGGACGTTGTTCGTGTTTTTTTTTTGTGGAAAAGATTAAGAAGCCAAATGGTTTGCTTTATTGTCGTTTAAAACATTGGAAAGTTGTCATTGAAGGTTAGAGATTTTAAGGATTGCTTTTCACAAACGTGCAGGATAAGTATTTTCAAAATTTTCAAGAACTAAAATTTGTATCATCAGTTTTAGCTTAGACCAATCGTCACATTGAGAATTGCAAATCAAGCAAATAATAATTGCATGTATTAGTATTATGTTATTGTTTTCTCAAAGCTACGGTTCATGCAAAAGAACCATTACAATTTTTGAGATTGATTTTTTTTTGTTGTGTTATCATTCAAAGCTCTCGCTTATCCTACTGTCCTGTGACTGCGCAGCAGAAAAACATTTGTACGTTTTAGTTATTAACAGTCTGGTGCATTATCCGAAATT
Source organism: Anopheles aquasalis (assembly GCF_943734665.1). Lineage (NCBI taxonomy): Eukaryota > Metazoa > Arthropoda > Insecta > Diptera > Culicidae > Anopheles > Anopheles aquasalis. Next base: position 18,327,479 of record NC_064878.1, read on the forward strand.
TAGCATGATCGCTTAGTATGCCTAGTATTATGCTACTTAGATGGTAATCTGATAAGATGTCGCTCATTTGTAATCCACAAACTTGTGGAAGTTGAAAAATTAGGAAAATTATGTTTATGTAACATGCTTCTGCTTGTTTATTGTAACATGTTAGTTTTCCTTTGAATTAGCTGCTCATCAACATTATTCCTTAAGAAAAGATAAGGTATTAAATTAACTGGATGCGGATTAGCTTAAATAATAGAAATTTAATCAAATTCTATTAGATTGGATTAATCGATCAACATAACAAAAGTTGAAAGGTTCAGCTCAAGAATAGTTGAAATCTCTTGTCGTAATTGAGCTACAAATGGAGACAAGTTAAATTTAATGAATGGATAAGAATACATTAAAAATGATACACTGTTGTAAGTCATTTCGTTTGAATCATTTGAACAAAAACTAGTGGAATCGGTACCAAGATTATTTGATAATGGTATTTTATTTTCCATCGGTGGTGATAAGTAGATGTGAATTCGATAAGCATGCAAGCGACTAGATTAAATAATCCGCTTAACCGCTTGGATTAACTAGTACGCTGCCTACATTCAGGAGTATTTAATCGATCGAATCTGATCACAAACCCATCTCTAAAGATGATCAAAAGATAATCCACGCTTTTGCTCCTGCTCTCTAGAGTGATTTGAGCTTAAAGTGTACGCATTAATCAATGGAAACAACCATTAGAGTTACTAAGCTAATATTCCATTAACCTTAGCTCTGGCGACTTGTGAAATCCAAATCCTCCTCCGTACGGTACCACGAAAGGAGACCAAAAGTGTAACATTTCGCTGTGGTCCCAAACGCTGCTCCGATTCGACAATACGACGGGCGACAAAAGGGCAAGCGACAGCACACGCGATCCGTCCCACCAAGAGACAACCTACGCCTCGACGACCACGACGACGGTGGCGACGAGTTGGAGGTTTTGATTTTCCATTACAGATTTATGGTTGTTTATTCATTATAACTGTGGCAACAGTTCAATAGGTGTGCCGGCCTCTGCGTGTGGATGGAAGGAGTAGGCCGCGAAGGAGACTGGACTGAAAGAGGAGAGAACTTCCAGCGCCGAAAAGCGATTTAATGTAATTTAAGAACCCTTCTCAACCCTTTCCACTCCCACTCCACAATGCCTGGTGCTTCGTTCAGTGGTTCTACGATTATTGTCCTCACAAATGGCACCGGAATCGGCACGGCACGGCACGGACACGGCATGGAGGGCCGCCGCTGGATGTCTTTTTCGTTGTCCTCGAAGACGAAGAAGGTTGTCCGCCAAGTGGTGCCGTCGTCGTTGTCGGTGCCGATCCCGATTTGCGATTGCGATTCCGATGGCCAGTAACAGGCCAGTGTTACACGACGCTGGGTGCACGCCAGTACTCACCATTTATTATCGGGCTGCCATTGTTTAATGAGACACAACGATGGCGCTCGCTCGCGAAAGCATAAATGATCGTTACGGATGAGGCGCTCTCGTGGCGCTAGCACGGCCCTAGAGGCGGCCTCTGTTACCAATCTAAAAGCGAATGAATTATGTCCTCGGTTCGAGAGTATCGGGAGAGCTTTTTTGGAGCATTAGACGACTGGGGACCGCAACAATCGCTCGGCATGAGGAAGCTAATTGGTAATGCATGTCTCGAGCTGCCCTGCGAGCTTCATCGATCCATCTTCTGCGATAGACTTCTGAATAGAGCAGGTGTGGGAGTTGCTCGGTCGCCGTGGGTTGCCCCCACCAAGGCCACTTTGTTGGAGGTTGATTGTAAGATCGCTGAGAGCAACGAGGCCGTTGTTTTACATTCGTTTACCGTCAGGATTGGCAGTTTGGCTCATCAAGACCGCCGGGGGTAATCGGGAGTTGTGGTGGCACCATTTACTTCCGGTTTTATTGTCACCATTGTCGCTGTTGGATGTGTGGAAGTGGAAGGAGCGGGATGGGGAAGGCTTCAAGAGTACCGCGAGTTGTAGTTTGAAATTTGCATAATACACCGGGGATAATAAATGGTAACGGGAATGGATGATGAAACGTTCTCCTAGTAGAAAACATGGTCCTAGTTAGGTCAAAAGGACAGCTTGTGCTTCGCATAAACTGTACATGAAATCAAATCATGCTTAAATCAAAAGGTGAATCGAGATTTCAAAACGAAAGTGGAGCAACATAAATGTAGCATGAAGTTGCTACCTCATTTAGGACATTTTTTTGCGGAAAAGCAGAGGAACAAGCTAGTAAAAAAAGCTTTAACAGATTCTTGAAACTTGCCAAAGCAGCAGCATGCAATAATTATGAGAGTAAAACAGTTTTAGTCAATCCGCTTTTTAGTAGGCAACAAATAAATGCATTTCTTTTATTTCCAATGAAGGGCAATGACGTATCTATGCAGCGAGACAGTTTAGCTTGTTATTGTTCGGTGTTGCCCTCTTTGTGCTGCTTGAATGTGGAATGTTTGAGTTAAGGATGCATCTTCATCCGAGATTTACTGTCGATACTTCCTAATTTAAATTTGTAATAGGACTTTGGTGGACAAAATGCAAGTAAAATGCATTTTCCCTGGAAGAAAACACTAAAGTGTGTTAAGAAAAATCGTTCGGATGGATTTGATGAATCGAAGAAACTCCTTTTTTAAATTACATAATGAAAACTACGCTTCTTTGGCGTAATTGATAGTGTTAAATATTTATAGAGGCGATTTAAAGACTCAACTAACAACAATTCATCAATTGAGCATTGTTAATTACCATAGAGGTATAGAAGCTCAATTCAAATTCATAAGGCTATGCTAACTCGTACTATAAAGCGCTAGGAATTTAGCATTCATCTTATATTTTCAAGCAGAACATTTCATCAAGCTACATATCTACAGGATGCGCCATCAGGTGCTGCCCTGTTTTAATGTTGAGTAACTCTGTCATTTTTAGCCGATTTTAGAAAATAATCCAGTTTTATTTAGGTTATTCTATGCCATTTATTATGCCATACTCAAAATATGATATCGATCAAATGACCGCCTTCATTCGACATACAAAAAGCGGCTTTTTTCGGGCATTTCGTATTGCTTTGATAACATTTCGGGAGTTATTTTGTTAATTTCAGCTCTTATATTTTCTTCATGTTGTTTCTTAGCCTTCGGTTTGTTGGCATAAACCTTACTTTCCAAATAGAGTGCATCTGCAGTTTTCACCATTGAACGATTATTTTGAATGTAAAGTCGGACAATTTCAGTCCGCTCTTTTAACGTGAAGTGGTCCATAACGAAAATGGCATAGACTGACGTTTCAGAAACTGGCCTACTTGTCCAAATCAGCTGAAAAATTACAGAGTTATTTAACTTTAAAATAGGGTACCACCCGATGGCACACCCTGTACTTTTAGCGAAAAACTTAAGGGCTTTTTTCTAAAATAAAAATTACATCTGTAGGTTATGTATTTAACGAAAAGCATTCAAAACCAAATTGCTAATGCCAAAAGTTTGCTTTCCAAAGCAATTGATCAGCTTCATTAGGTATGTTCTAGAGCAATGAGATACAGTTAATTTAGCTCCAAGCGCAAGATGATCCACAGGGGAGTGTTCTTTTACGTTTGTTATTCAATTGATGCTTATCTTCTTATAAATTCGTCCGGAAGAGTATATTTTGTATTCTGCATTGCTATATTGACAATAATTTGATTTACTCTGCATACTTCTTACTTTTCATTTACTTTATAAGACATTTTTCTACATCTACATCTAAAAAACTTCTTCAAAGCGCCAGAATAGATCACTTGCCAACGTCTAAATTCAAATAATGTCGAAATAGAGTCCCACAAAGGCCGCCAAAAATAGATAGCAGCCACAAAATAGAATATTTGTGCACCAATCAGACGGTAACTCGTCACTTTATCCACCAAAAGCAATTAGTGTTGATAGACTGAACACTATAGACAAAACGCCAGCACCAGCTTTATCACCTCTCTACCGGCCTGCAATCGATTGCATCTGCATAACCCATCACCTCGTACATCGACTATCGCCGCAGGATCGTCGCTTCAAATCCCTGAATCACCTCCATCCAGCTCCCGCATCCCGAAAGCTATGTGGCTAATGAAACGATCGAATTCCACGGAAGCACAGAACGGCACGGTCCGGTCCGGATTGCCACCGGTCGCAACACCTCACCGCTCGCAAAAGAGTCGGAATTCGCCGGCGCCAAAGCCTTTCATGTCACCGTGTGACCGGGGTGTGCGCTCACGCATTTGTGTGCTATTGACACCGATGCGAAACTCATTAACACCCCGAGCCGGCACGCCACGGTTCTTGGCCATTCAATGCAATGCGGCGATAATCGATTATGAGATCATCCTCTCCGCCCCCGTGGTCTCGTATCACCTCTCGGCATTATCATAAAACACACAAACGCACGTCGATTCCACCACGGATTCATCGACGCGCGAGTGTTCTTGTTTACGCGTGTGTTTTTCTTCATTTGCCCAGGTTCGCCCGTGTCGCGGTGAGAAGGTGACACAAATGCAAATCGTCGCTCAATTTGGTCACCTATCCCCCCGGGTCCCGGGGGGGTGGTGGGAGGGGTGCTGAAGTGGCTTCAAACGGGACCGCGGGATTTATGGGAGCGCAGCCCGGGTTCGGGACGGGCGTTCGCGATTGATATTCTACGGTGGCTTCGATGGTTTTTTGTCACTTTGAAGTGAGCGATCAAAGTGATCTAAGCGCCCCAAAAGCGAGCGCGCGTCGCCGTGCGATGGTGATCTATTTAATATGTTCGCGGCATCGGCATGTTTCACAGATCGTTCGTTGCGCGATAGCACCCACCGGGAACCACCGGGGGGAACCTGGGAACTAATGCTCACAGCGCGCTAGCATATGAGCACATTAACATATTTTGGCGTCGCGCCTTCGTCCGCGTCACCTAATGATTTCTGTTTAACTTTTTTTTTTTTCATCCATCAAGCAGTGTAGCAGGGCACGTACTGGCGTGGTCTAGTGATCCACGAATCTTTCTTCAGGTCTGCGTGGCCAGCACTTGGAGGGCGCTTGCGAATCGGCTGAATGGTTTTCGCTCGCTGCGCTCGATTGCATTTCCATCCGGCGCAGAAGAGACAGAGAGAGAGAGAGAGAGAGAGAGAGAGAGAGAGAGAGAGCCAGCGATCGCGATCCGAAAACGGAAAAATTCCAATTCACCACTCCCCACTTTACACTCCCTTCCTCTGTGACGTGCATTTTCCGAACAGTTTGCGAGACGCGCCGAGCCGCACCGGAACAGCAGCCAAATCAGCATAATTTATTGGAGTTCGAATTAACGTCGACAATAGAAGGAAGTGGAACATAAATTGTGTCCCACCACCACCACCACCACGACTCCCTTTTCTGTTTTTTCTCGTATTTTTTTAACAAATACTGTTTCGAGGGAGAGAGGGAGCGAAAGAGAGAGAGCTGGCGCGCTTTATTGCGCTCAACCTGATGGAAGGGACACTCCTAAATGGTGTTACAATTTCAATGTTTTAGCTGCGGGTGCATATTTCCATTTCCCCGCCGTTGTTTTCTGCTTCCTTTCCTACTATTTGCGTTGGTGTTTTTTGTTGCTATTGTTGCTGGTGAGTTTCCACAATTCGCTCGATCGATCGATCGATGGGCAGACACCATAGAGAGGATGTGGATAAAATCGAAACTAATTGATATGCCTGACCAATGCACACCCTCAGAGCGAACTAGAAGGTAGGAGGCTGACCACCAGGACGGCGGAAAAAGCGGATGTTTTGCGATTCGATTGAGCGAACACCCGAGGGAACACGCGGGCGCTCACGCTATCTATTTCATCGACGCCATCGCATTTGGAATCATTTCGGATGCATAAATGACCGGCGTCGGTGGGCCCGGAGGGGTCCAGTGAAAAGGAAGCTATTATAATACCACCGTATGTCGCAGGCAATTCGCAAACCACCAACATTACTTCACAGCACTTTCTGGTGCTATCAGTGCACAAAGCAGCGAACGCGCGGTGGCGACGGAATATCTGACGGAATTAATGGCAAACCTCCCCTCGATGACCTAAACCATGGTGGAGACAATTAAGTGGTTATCATGTAGAAAAAGACAAACGTCATCAAAACCCAAGGAACGGAAGAGAGAGGAAAGAAGAGAGAGAGAGAGAGCTTCGACAGTAGAGCAGAGAGTAGCAAACAGGAAGGGGACCACCATTAACGGTGCGTTGCTGTTGTTGCGCAACGCAACCGCTTGCCTGCGCATTAACTTCACGACAATTGTTCTCCTCCGGGTCCCCTTCTTCCCCTTCCTCTGCGTGCCATTAAATGATGTCCAAGTGGAGATCTAATCACTTGCCAGGGCGCCGTTTTCCCCCCCGGGGCCAGTGCGTACTCATTTTGTTTTTATTTTTTGCGACAATCTGGACAATGCATTCAGAGGGGTCCGTGATGGGAGTGCTGGTGGTGGACACTAGGCCTCCGGTTTGCTCAGATAGTTGACCATCGCCACCGCCACTGGCTTGACGCTTCACTATCGCACTATCTATTCATCGCTTCATCTATAATGCAATCTCGAGCAGACGAGGAGGAAAGGGGGACAGAAATTTGACCAAATGGGATGGGAAAAAGGGAGTTGAGGCTCCCGGGGGGGTGATCGTGCGAAATAAAAGAGAGCGACAATTTAGCGAATTAATTACTCATATCGCGAGCAGCGATCGACGAGGCTCCCGGCCCCTTATTCCATTACTTTACAGCATCAGGCGAGTCTAGTGTGTGTTTTGGTTTGGTAGTAAAACGTGGGTGCACACCAGCTCATGACCGAATTGTGTCCAGCATTAATGTTGCATTTCATCTACGCCACGAATTCCCCCCCCTCGCTAGGGTATTTGCTCTTTGAGGATCTCTAGCGAAGGATCTCCATTTGGTTGGTTGTTTGGTTTTTATGCTGCCCGCTACCCAGTGGCCAGCGGCCAGAGGCTTGCTTTATGACTCCGGGGGACTCTTATTCGTTACCTATTTGGTGGCCATAAACGTGGGCCATTCCTGGATTTCGGGGAGGGGAGAACTCTTGACATAGTTATGAAGACGTTTTACTGTGGTTGCGGTAATTGTCGTGAAACTATCACAACCGGGAGGGGGAAAGAGAGAGAGAGAGGTATTAACTGTGGTTCCGAATTTGTGTTAATTTGTTCAACGCATTTTTTCTATCCAATGTTGATGCAAGAGCATTGTTGGCACTGTTGGATACGGTTGGATGTTTGTTTCAAACAAACGGTACTTAGGCGCTACTAAAAACTTAAGAAAAGCAGAAAACAGGCGCGAAGTTCGTGATGATAATTAATCTTTTATATTCTACTGTGAAATCGATGCAATGGCTCCATCCAATTATGGTGAAGCATAAAATCAAACTGAATTTATACTCCAAAATTATCCGTTTTGAACAGCACTCCAATACAGTTTGCTCTATGATTCCTAATTCAATCTCAATTTACGACCAAAAAGGCATTGGATGCGCTTAATTTAATTAACGCTTAAATTAATGTTGCTACAAACACCACAAAACAATTGTTTTTCACAATCAAACATTGGTGAAACAGCCACAAATAGAAGAGGGTGACAATAGTATGAGTTTTTGCATTCGAAGCTCTTCGCTTTCCAGAAGAAAAAAAACTTCGAGGTCGTATCAGTGTTGAGTCGCAAACCAGAAGAAAAGAATTTCTATTTCATAGTTATAGTTTACCGTGTATAAATTAATTGCATTAGACGATTCTATTTCTGCTTTTCTACTTCGATGCTCCGCATAGCTTGTGGTTGATACTCTATTGCATCCTAAGAAGTTCATATTCAAGGAGTCGAATTCAAAATCTATAAAATTTCTGAAGATTCAACACAACTCACAATTGTCGCATTACCTCTAATTATTATTTTCATGAATAGATCATGTGACAATATTTTCAAGCCATTCTATTTCTTCTACCTATGTTCTCTTTCATCTATTCTCTCTATAAGTTATCTATTCGGAACATTATTTTAGGTGGTGTTTTTGACCTCTTTCTTAATGGGCCAAAAAGGGCTGCTCTGCGATTGCAAGTGACAAAGGCTATTAATCTAATCATGGAAGGTCATGAGACTGACTGCGACTATCTTTCATTAATGTTATAGCATTCTCGATTCTTTTGATTCTGTGATTCTAGTTTTAAAGCTGGCTTTATTTGGCATGGCTGAAGGTACCATTTGATTCGATGTGAAATGGGACCTCAGTCCTAAGTGCTAAGAAACACTAATTGTTTCTGTTTCTGCCAACAGTTTTCAAAGCAACGACACTTGCCAATTTACACTTTAACACATCACATGTCTCATTTATAATTTCTGTGTTAACATCATGCAGTGGGATGATTCATGGATAGCACGAATCTACAAGGAACTTGTTCATTTTTTATTAGTGATTGTGGGAGGCAAGTGTACCCATTTGAAGCCAAATGTCCATTTCAAAAAGGTGTTACAGTTTAATCTAATCAAGCTCAACAGTACTGCTTACTAATGTTAATAATAAACAGCCTCTTTCTCAGCGCTGGTGTTGTAAACATAATGTTGACTTGATGCTTAATCTGTTCTCATCTAGTAGCCCTAAAGATTGTCAGAAACGTTTATGATTTTAATTCAATAATGATAGAGAAGCATGAAATAGATGATAATAAACTTACTGACCTATCGGGACGGCTTTCTACACTTTATGCACGATCGAACACGGCAACTCTCAATGCAACAATACCTTTATCCACATTTTAGAATATTGTAACCCATCAGTTCACATTCCACGCATACAAGATCCACATGTCAGGACCCTCTCTTCATCCCCCTGTCCTCTGGGCAAGGACTACCGGTTGTGGGATGACAGCCACCACCAAGAACATGTCACCGGCTGTTCGCCCCGCTGACAACCGTATCAAAAGGCAACCCCCGTGCTCCGAGCGTGCAAAAGCGTGGTTGAAATCGACGAAACTCCCTCTCGCTCCCTCGGAGCAATCCCCACCAGAGACACCAGAGTGTCCCGGATGGAAAAAAGCAAAACTTTGCCAATCCCAAAATGGTGTCAGCGGAAAATGTAACAGACCGACCCCACACCGCGGCGCCACGGAAGAGAGCAACAGGAGGAAAGCACCAACGCCAACAGTGAGCCATCGGAGCCGGCCCGACAGGGCAATCAAAACAGTGTGTGCGAGCGTAGGTGAGGAGGAGATGTCCTCGCGCCCGCGCCAGTGTGTGCGCGGTCACGTCGCGACCGGCTACCAAACGCATGCCACATTTACATGACAGCGGCTGTGGGTCGAGGCCCCTCCCTGGGTGGTGAGGAAAACCCGGGCGGTGGATAGCAAAAACAAACGCCACATTCACATAGAAAGGAAAAAATGGCAATGGAATGGTGGTGTGCGGGGGGGGGGGGGGGGTGAAATATTGTTCGGAATACTTTTTAATTGGTTCTGTCATAAACTTTGACATCGCATCCGCGTCGTCTGCCGCCGTTGCGCCCCGTTCATCCGGTTGGTCCTCATCGGTCCGGACCTCCGCTTTTCGGTCGTTCTCGGGGTCTGGCCGTGGCAGGATTCGCTGATTGCCTTTTTTGTTGTTGTTGTTGTTGTTGTTGTTTCCCCTCTGGTTCGCTCCCCACAAACACCGGGTGACAGGGCGTATCTGTGACGTTTTGTTTTGTTTGCAGCAAAGGTTGCTTCGTTCCATCGCCGCGCTCACGTCACTCCGCACCGACAGCAGCAGCGCACCGGGAGGAGCAGAAGCAGAAGCATCAGGAGCTATACTTCCCACAATCGGTGACAGGAGGGCGAGCGGTGCACTGTGGGTGTCACTTTTCATCCTTCGACGCCCACATGCGACGCCCAGGATGTGCTCCGCGGATCATCGCCTGATTGCGCATTACGTCAATTCGATATGGCTCACCTGTCATTATGCTATTTTTTTACCCCGGCATCACCTGATTGTGACGTGGACGGGAAGCTTTGGCATACAAAAAAAGGGACAATCGAACAATTTGCCAAATTCGTGGGAGACTAAGACCAGGACTCAGGAACAAAGAGATGTAGGGAGGGCACTCGATAACTTTCGCACAAACTGGCCAACACATTTGCTCATCACCAGTGCTTTCATTCACAAAAACCGACCGCGCTTCTCCGGTTACGCACGCCCCCGGGCCGTTCATTCAAATGTGCTGAATATTAAGCGACCTTCTCCAAGTATTTGGAGGATTTCTTAGATCTACGTGGCCCCGGAACTGTGGCCACTTGGCTACCGAATTATCGTTTGCTTCCCAGAGGATAGCGATGAATGGAGCGAATCGTGATCGCCTGGTTTTATATTTCATTACCACGCTTAGGCACAGGGTTGTCGATGTCGTCATCGACGTGGCCGCGGTGATTTGCATTCCTTCGAAGCGCGCTTATCACCTGAGGACCGATCAGCAGCAGCAACATCAACAGCAGTCGCTCGTAAACGTAGCGCATCGTTAAACGTGGCGTCCGGTGCGTTTAGGGCCACAAGAGTGGGCTATAAATCGGCTCATCATCTGGTGGATACGAGGCCGAACAACAGCAGCAGCAGCAGCAGCAACAGCCACGGATCGATAAAACATTAAAAATATGATCCAACCTATTAGAGCCCCGCGGGTGTTTTTTTGGTTTCGTTCGTTTCGTGGGGACAAATTGGGGGATGCTGGAAAGCCTGGGAAAATGTGTGGCCGGGCCGGCCCGATCGACCTTCGACTGACACCCCCAGCGTACAGCCGTTTTTTTTTACGATCGAGCAGCGCTCAACGGATCGTCACCGCCACCACCACCACCAAAACAGAGTGGCACTGAAATCTCGCGGATCTCGAAGGCGTCGTTCCAATCCCAGCCACTCTGATGGAGCGATAATTGATTGGCTTGAGAGCTCGAAAGCTGATCCAGTACCGTTGCGTCGCTTGCTGCTGCCACGGTGAGCCGGATAGTTTATTCCCGAATAGACGGTCGCGACGACGCGATAAATGGTGAACTTTAGATCGTCCACAAACACCACCCCGTGGGGATCGATCGGTGGGGCACACACCCGAACCGTCTCGTAAACATATTAACATCCTTGTTTTACGTGTTTCCGGGAACCGGTTTTTTTTTTTTTTGTTCGGTGAGGGAGCTCCCGATCGAGATCGACTCCCGGGTCCCGGGGACCGGGGCCTTTTACGATGCGAAACGCAAGCGGAACGCTGCTTAGATTCCGGTGATAGCGTGTAGTTGATCGCGTTCATAAAGCGACGCGACGATGGCTAGCTCTGGTCGAGAGGTAGCGTTTTTGATAGCGTAGGTTTAATGGACGTTTAAGGTTTAATTGCCGATTCAGGGAGAGAGAGGCAGAGAGAGCGAGGGCTTGACTATCGGCCATCGATTGTGGATGGATTTTGGGTTTCAATTCACGCCTTTGGCATCATTATTTGGAGGTCTTTTGTGGGGCAATCCTGTGGTGGCAGTTTTAAAACCAAAGCCCAACCGGTCATTCAAAAAGTGACATCTGTTTAACAGATAATGAATAAAGGTTGTGATAGTTTAGCTTAGAAGCGCCTCACTCTTGTCTATCCTTGATGCAAGATTTGATTTGATTTCTCTTCGTTACTCATTTTATAGATTGAATTTGATGTGGTTTATGTTATGTATGTGTGAACGCGCGACGGGCGCGCGCGTTAGTATGTGTAAGAGAGTTCAGTTCATGTCAGTCCAAGTTCAGTTCAATTCCGATTTCAGAAGAATAAAGACGCTATTTCGTTAGCAGAGAGTACAATACACAACAGTTTAAATAGTGAAAGGGCATTCCATTTGGCCAAATCCAACAGTCGGTAGTCGTGTGAAACGATGCAAACGAAGGACACATTCTTGATCAAATTGATTTAATCACGATTCGCCATAAAACACACAATCGGCAACATCTTTACAAAAGAATAAGGAGCAAAGTCAGGGACAATCAATCCTCAAACATTATCAATTTAAATTGTGAGGCACAATCAAGTGGCTTCATAGATTACGTTCTTGCGTTTTAAGTATCGATGAACAGCAGCAGCTTTACAGATTGGTGTAAATAGGTTTTCATTCAAAGCGTTTCGTTGCCTTATCTACACTTTTTTAGTGTATTTCTGATGCTACAAAATTCATGTGATGATTAAATGATAGACCTTAGACTCAAACCGAAATCTTGTTTATCCTTTTCTGCTACTTGATTCGAAGATTGTCCTTTGTTACTCGGTCAATCGATATGCTCATGATCAGATCTATTGATGATTAGAAAGGGTCAGACCTAATGAATAGGGCAGCAGAAAATTTAAGATTCAATTTCGACATTTAGATGTTGCCCAGAGTTAAGGAATTGCAAAGATACGTATCGTTGTCCTGGAGCATTAACGCATGATCATGCTTAGAATCAAACATAGCTCAAATGATGGTTTTATTAAAAAGCTAAAAATGATTTGTTGTTATCAGTAGCAATGCTAACTTAAAGCTTCAACAGGGTTCATCTGTAGACAGTGTCAGTCTACAAATGTAGAGCACTATCGTTTGTCTTAAGGAATTTGTCCTTGTTAGCGATTCTGAAGGTTTTAGAAAGTTAATGACAAGATTTTTTGCAATAAAAATTCACAAATCTGCTCATTAAGATACAGTAGTCTGATTCTTGAGTGAAATTTGAAGAATAATTGCTTATCAAAGTTAAAGCAGAAAACCATTACTTTTTGCAAATGATTTGTTGCTTTGGCATAAACGATGCCATTCTCTAAGCATAATTGTCAATGTGTTCACATTTGAATTAGTTACTGTTGACCAAAAAGCAATGCTTATAGCAAACAACGCTTCAAATTCGCATTAAAACATCTTAGGCAGCTTGCTTCTGATAGACCCTTTTCTGATAGAACCTGAAATGTACTTTCTACGTAAAACAGCAGTGCCAAAAGTAGTTTATTCCTACAAATCAGTCGCAACAGATATCGCAAAACCTCTTGTTCCCAGATTGTAGTTCTGAAGGTTCTTTAGATAGATCATGTTCCTTCATCTCACTACAAGTCTTTCAAACAACCATTCACAGACTCAATAGATCATTTTAAGATCGATCTGAACGTAACCTCTGGCTCAGAAAAACCTCTTCGCTCTCTCTCTCTATCTCTATTCTAAACCCCAAAAACCCAAAACTTTCTCGAGAAAATATAAAACCCCAGCAATAACGGCCAAAGGGCACGGCCTTTCATTGCACCCAATAACTCCAATAGCGCGCATTAAACACAGTTTTACGCATGTATAAACAACATTTAACGACTCACCGTCGCGAGTGAGAGATAGTGCAGCTCCCCCCGCACTCCCCCAATGAAACATCTGTCCACCTACCGGTACCGCTAAACCACCAGCCATCATAAGCGTATTTGTTTTAGGCTCTTTTGTAAGGGAGCCCTTCCCTTTCCGAAACAAGAGTCAGCGAGGGAAAGAGATTCGTTATGCCTATCGGTGCAAAGTACAATTGAATTATTGACTTCGAAGGAAGACTCCTCAGACCTCCCTCCACCCCGAAAAAGCTCCTTCATGCTGGACACTTTATTAGGGGGGGGGTGGCCGAGTCCTCCTAAACAGAAAATTAAAAACGACTTTTATGACGCTGCCAACCAGTCAGTCAGTCCAACAGCCTGGCAGCCTGGCAGCCTGGCAGCGCGGGCATGCAAATTGAGCACTTAAGCTGGCCGCTTTATTGATGTTCGACGCACACATAAATACGTCATATTTTACATGCTCCCTGAGGCATAACCATCACCCCCGGGGGGGGCACCCTTTCTCCGCCCTTGTGCGTGAATCATTCCAACAGGCAGGACACAATGGTGGGTCTCTCCACCTCTCTGCCTGCCGGTCGCGGTTGTGACCAAATCAGGGTGCGTTTAATGGATTGAACTGAACGTCACACACTAACGCACGCAAGACACCGCACGTCAAACGGTTTCTATTAATTGTGCCACGAACTTGCGAACACCACGGAGCATCTTCCGCGGAGCGGCATTAGAGAACTCCGGAGAGCATAATTCACCAGAACAAAAAAAAACTGATTTGATGTGGTGCGTGACTGTCACTTGGTGCGCCAACCGGCCAAGGGCAGAGTGCTGCACGCAATGAGGCACGCAAGAACCTTTCCCGCACTCCCCATTTTTGAACCCGGTGGCCACAGAACCGTCCGGACTACCGAAGCACCACACCACCAGAGTGTTTTTAATCGAATTGTCTTCCTGTAGTCTCTCGGTCTCTAGGGGAGGCGCTGGCCTCCACCAACTCATAACAAGCGGACAAAAAAACTCTGGGGACCCCATCATAAATGTGCCCCTCTTTCACTCCTTCCTCTCGCTTTCATCCCCCACAGAGAAAAAAATGGTTTGCATTTTTAATGTGAGTCCACGAGTGCAGCAGCAGCAGCTCGCTCTCACGCATCGCATCAGCGCACGCCAAACATTTATGACAGGATTGGGAGTGGGTGAAGAAGAAAGGAGGTGTGCGTGCGTGTCTGTCAGTTCCATGATCTGGCTTGCCTCTCACCTCCCCCCCCCCCCCCCCCCGAAAAAAACACACGCGTGTGCAATCAGGCGTCAACGAGGAAGTGCGCTTGAGAAAGGAAAAACAAAAACCGGGTCCCGGATCGTCAATGGGATCCCATCGTTCGGTGAGGTGCGCACGATCGAGTGATCGAGACGCGTATGCGCATGGCATAGCAAATGACACCTTCCACCACCACTACTAGCCCCTGCTCTGCATTATACTGCCGTGGAGTGAGGGAATTATTAAAAAATAAAAATTGACTAAAGAACCTGAGCGCCAGAGAAGTGGCCATACGTGATCAGTGACAGTTCAGTCGGTTGGGGTCGCGTCTGTTCATCCGTGGTGGTGGTGGTGGTGGTGGTGGCCGGAAGTAGAGCGAAAGGGAGCGCTGCCACGATGAGGTGTGCGGTCACGGTACGCTGGGCAGCACCATTGCTCATCATCACGACGCTTTCTTCTTGGGGCCCTCGATGACGAGACGCCTTACCCGACCCAACATGCTGCTGCTGCTGCTCCTTGCATCTCCTTGGTTTCCTCCTTGGCTTGCTGGGTTCCCAGTGCAAGCGTCGCAGACGCAGACGTTGGGTCATAAATTCAAATTAATAGGAAATTTCGGTTTTCAATAATTTTCGTTATTTCGTCGCTGATGCGGCCAGCAGGAGGCGCGGGAGGCGGAGTAATAAAACCGTTTAATTATTTGTTTGTTTGGCCTCGATGGGGCCCACCAGTTGCACCCTACTCGGTGGACTCGGAGGGCCACAGTCCACAGTGCATTAACATAAGAAAAGGTTACAGACATTAATCGAGTTATGGTGCTGCTGGTGCTGCGTGACGCCAACATTATCGAGTCAAATCGGTGGTGATCTGGTGGCTGGACAGCAGCACCAGCCAACGGATCGGGCGCGTCACCTGGCATCCATCGAATCGGGGCATTAAAATTCAAAGTCCCGCGAGAACTCTGTGACCCTTCTGCACCGTGGAGTCATATTTTTGATTCCCCGGCCTTCTCGCGGGGCAGGGGAGGGAGATGAAGGAGTAATAATTCTTTCCTGCTGCTGCTGCTGCTGCTGCTGCTGTTACCGCGACCGGGTACGTGACAATGTGACAATTGGTTTATTGTTTCCGTTTCCGTCTTCGATTCGAAGGCGCCCTCGGGGACACAGAGGCACTGGCGTTTTGCCGACCGGTGTCGGCAGTGTCGGTGACGGTGCATTGATGATTGACGATGGCGATGGTGTCAGGATGGTGATCGTCGATACAACGGGTACAACGAAGGTGCTCGATTCGATTTGGTATTCTTAACCGAATCATTGATCCGGTCATTATGGTGTTGTTATAGAGATAGGAAAAAGGGAGATTATCTGTTCTTAATAACGCACCACTCGTAATGCATCCAAGAACAGACAAATGATATGTGTTGATATTATGTGACCGCTGTGCAAATTATTATGGTTCTCTCATATTCGAACACATTATTTGTCGTTTTGGAGTACAATAAAGTATCAAAGCAAAAACGTAACAAAGTCCTTGGGATCCCTTTAAATCCCTAAAATTCAATAGTTTAATACGTAACTTGGAGACTTACAGCCTATTGATGATAATGACACATTTTCATCCTTTACAATAATGTATTTTGTGGCTCGAATTGCCACGAGCTCTTCAAAGCGGAACGGTGGTACATAGTGCATGCAGTGTAAAATCCAAACAAATAATATTTCTTTGTGAGTAGATTTCGTCTCCAGTAAGGTAATCATGTATTGATTTAGGGGAAAAGTAATGCATAACTTTTGGGTGAAGTTCAAATCTTTATTTAAAATACTTCCTATGTTCCGATGGGCATCGAATAGAAATCGATCTGTTGAATAATATGCTGTGTTTTGAGTGGTAATTTCATTTTAAAAAAAAACCTCTCGCATAAAAGATGCGCTTTGTATCGGCGAAAAACTAATGAAATCTATAGTCATAGGTTTCTCTTGATTAAATTTTCTTACCATTAGGGAAATGCGCAAGACTGTTTCTGACAAGTACGATACGTGTTTTTTTGCGTTGTTCTGGTGGAACACGACACCGCTTCTGTGGACTGATTCGGGCCATTTCTAATCAATCGCTGGCCTCAAACGATCCAGATCTTGAGTGTAACGATCATAAATTAGTGTTTCTCTGTGCTAAAATAACTCAGTAAAATTATTATGGAACGTGAAACTTCCAAATTCACTGCAGAACCTTCCTGCAAATGTATTCACCATTTGAGCCATTTTGATTGCAATTTGGCACAATCTTTTGCAACGATATGGTCGCATCCCTTCCTCATCATCATCATCACTTCATGCGTTTCTGAAATTGCTCCATTTCATTCCATATCGTCTAGATTTTGAGGATGTAAATTTGATTTCTGATTTTCTTTGGTGTCGTGCGCTATGATACCATGTCTCGAGCAAATTATTCAATCCTGCTAAAGGTTTTATGGTCTATTCTCAGCATCTGGGTTATACGCAGACCACTAACATACCCGTAAATTCCCACTAGTTTTGTGATCGTAATGTTCCACGAATCGAACACGATCTTGCTGCACAAGATGTATGTTTAAACATTAAAAATGCCGGAGCGGAATGGTCGAATTTGAAGCTCCTCATTTTATTCGAAGCATTATTAGCTTATAAAACCTTTCAAATTGCAGGCTTCTTGCTTGAATTTTCCCTCCCAATTGAACCAAAAATGTGAAATGCATCGGAAAATTTTCGTTTCTGACTTCCACAAAAACAGTATAAACGGCCCAAGTGCCTGCTCAAATACCCAACCATCTCACCAGTAAAAGTATTCCAGTAACAGTCCCTGTTAAATAATGAACATTCAGTCTTTCGCACGAGAACCTCCAATCATCCACCACCAACATGTCCAGTGCCCGTGACAGCTTAACTCAGCGCCACACTGACCTGGGCTGATAATAAAATAATTGCCTTCCTCCACTCACACCGGTGACGACACCTCAAGGCCGATCGCGAGACCAAGGAGTGGAACGAATCCGTGGCAATGATTTACATTGAATCGAATCCCAACACCCCCGGGGCACGGAGCACATTCAATGGAAATGCGATGCCAAGATGCTGGTGCCCTCCATCTCTGCACCTCTAGCAGCATCTTGATCGACGGCCACCGATAAGCTCTTCGATCCTCGGGCGATCCGATCCAAATCACGCTGGATAGTGTCAGTGGATTTGCGGTAGGTGCCAGTGTCGGTCGGCATCGTGTCGCCGTCGCCGTCCGTTTGATTGTCGATCTGCTGGAATCTGCGCGGCCCCTGGGACTGACATGTTATTCTGCAACTACCCCCTCACTCCAATGGCCACCACCGGTCCATTGCACCTGCAGTCGGCAGGAACAGCGGCAGCAAGAACGACGGCCAGTAATAAATCTCATTTTGTCACTCAACAACGGAATATTGTCTTCAGGGTCGGACCGGACGACACCTTCTTCGCGCGCTCGCTGACTCTCGATCTTCGCACCACCTTCACGGGGACAGGTTTGCGAGGTGACAAAGATGTATAATTGGGAGCGAGCGATTGTCGCAACAAACGAAAAAAAAAAAACCGATCCGATCCGCGGTCATAAAAAGCCCAGAATGCGACCTCGGAATGTTCGGCTTTTTGGCGTTTTCTTTCCACCCTCGGCGTTCGATCTACGATCGTCTTAACGAGGATTTGTTAAGTTTGCGAAGAGTTTAAGGGTCACATCGAGGTGGAATTGGAATCTTCCACTGTGCAACTGTGGGTCAGCAACTTCTTGGCGGTCATTCTGTGGTCCCAAAAGGAATACAATCCCATCCTTCTGCAGTTGATGTTCTCGTCGTTCGTCGTGGTTGTCGTCGGCGACCATTAGGTGTCAGGGGACGTGCGAAGTTACCAAACAGCTCATCCTGTCCCAGTCAGGAGGCTGGCCGTGTCAGCTGTCACCGTATCACCTACCCTCACCATCACCAAACTTTCAGCATCCACCGTATCACGGATCGCGGTGAGGGCAATTGAATGAAATTGGGATGTAACAGATTCCCGAGTTAATCGCTTCTGATGGCGGCAGCCTCCCAGAAAAAGGACCCATTGTGATCCTTCTCCTCCGATCGCGAGCTGTTGAATGGATTGTATCGGAATTTCGGAATACCACCGACCGAGCGAGCGCATCCGACGATGCACCATCGAACGCTTCTTTGCATTTTCTAACACTTGGGACCTTCAGTGAGCGCTACCGGTGTTCAAAGCCTGCTGAGGCGAAGGCGATAAATAAATTAAGCGAATTATGTGCTCGAACGGCAGCCAGTATTCAATTCAATCGCTTCCATCTCGAACGGCAGCGCGGTTCGCAACGCCTCGCGAGCATAATTTGCATTCCACACAAATAGCCCAATCGCACCTCTTCTTGTGTGCCCGTCCTGGCCACCAGAAGGAAGGAAGGAAGGAAACGTTCGTCCCATTCCCACGGAATACGGCACTTCGAACAATGGTGAAATAGCTAGCAATCAGCGAGCGACGACAGGATGCCGAATTGGACTTCCAATAATTACGCCGACGGGCTCAGGTGGACTGCGCAATTTGATTTAAACAATTATCGATCTCCAGACGGTGGCGCGTGTCCCTGCCCAGTACTCCGTTACTACTAGCGTCTATATCACATTCCAAGGAGTAGCAAAGAAGGAGAAAACTCCCCCGAGTTCCTTGGCCATTTATTGCGTTCGTGCTAACGAAGGGAAGGGGAAGGGTCCCAGGACACGACCAGGAGGGTTTTTATGGCTTTGTCATTTCGGTGACATATCGCCAAATTGTAGATTCATATCGTCGCCATAAAAACGCAAACCCAAAGGCAGCCACCCAGTCCGCTAGCACCAGTGTGGCGTTTGTCTATCGTGTCCCGTTCTTGGGAGGTTTTTCCTTTTAAATTTTCATTGTTCCCACCAGCCCGGGCACCGAACAAGGTGGCTCGGCAGACCGAACTCCGGTCGCTCTTTTGCAAATCGCTTTTCCACCCATCACCCGTTGGTTTCCGCTTTTCGCCTGGTACGGGGCCTGACATGCCAGCTAAACAATTCTAAACAGCAAATGGCCCCGGATGGCCCCGAGTACCAGCACCAACCGAGCCAGAAACCGATAAAGTTCCTCGGCATGCGATCCCGGATTTGGGGTCCCCGCCGAGGTGGGGGAGAAGAATGGCAAGTGAGGAGGTCGGAGGGGGGGGGGGGTCTCGAGAGAAAAATTGTCACAAAACTTCGACCCCTCTCCCCACCGTCCCCTTGGCCGTCCATATCGACGTTTGGAATCGCTCGAATGGTGCCATCCTTTTTTTTCCCTTTTCCACCATGGCCTGAGGTTCGCCTTAGGTCCTCGCAAGGAAAAGAGAGGCCAGAGTGGAAGCGAGGAGAGAGTGCGGTAAACAAATTGGAGTTTTAAAAAATCCGTTTATACCACCCAAGGTGAGGGGTTGGGAGGCCTTGGTTTGTTGGCCATTTTATTCGAATCGCAGTTTTAATGACTCCGTCCGCGAGTTCAAGCGCTCGAGGAGATAAGTCCCTTCGCGGGGGCAAGGGCGAGGCGTCTCCCTCCAGAGTATTGTGGCCGCGCGTACGAGCTTTTGGGACTGGCTTGAGTATGCCAGTAATTTCCATATTTTATTACCTTCACCACCAAGTGGTCCACCAGCGGACGGAGCCGGAGGTTCGAGACTTCTCTAATCTAGTCCCTGCTACTAGCCTACGGTTCCTTGTATGTGTCCCTTAGAGACCTCCATTGCGGACCAGCGAGGTAGCTGGTGGTGGACGGGGCGGAAAATTGGGAATGTTTTCCTCTGCTCGTCCTTTGTCCCCACCGCTCCCTCTCCGGCGACGGTGTTCATAATTCAATATTATCCTTCTCGCGAGTTCGACCAGGTAGCGAACGTGGCGTGGCGTACCGTACCGCACCGTAACCGTGTCATTCCATTCCGTTCCTGTTAGCCGAGGCGGTAAATTGTAAGTTTTATGTCTTGATTTTTTTGTTAAACAAAACAACCCACCCCAAATTCCCCCCAGGAAGGGCGAGGGAGAACTAGAGCGAGCGGTTTGCTTGTGAGCTTGATCAGTTCACCGGTTGGTGTGTTTGCATGTTAAGCATTGAAGACAAGAGGAATGGTTTTTCGGTGCCACCGGGGGAAGGCGGACACAATCGTTCGATCGTACCGGTTCGATAAAGCGCGTTATTCATAGGTGGCTATCGAGTACTAGAAGTAGTTGATGGGGGAACAACCGTCGAGGACGAATTGGCAGGTCCGTGATTCTCTTAGTCCTGGCATGTACATGGAGATTATCGGGCACCGCATCGGACGGAATTCATTTTTTGGGGAAAACATAAAGCAGAAGTTGAGCAGTTGCTTGATCATCTTTGGTAGTATGTTAAGCAGATTCTCACGCAAATCTTCACGTAGTACAACTGTAGTGGACAACTGTAGTAGTGATAAATGCTCGAGTAGGTAATGGACGTGATTTTTTAAAGAAAATTTCGGGTATTTTTTGCATTTTAAAACGATACATGCATCATTTAAAGCAAGTTGACTTTGTCTTGCTTTGTGTTTTAACAATCTTGCGGTAAACATCAGATTAAAAACAACTCGTTTTTCAAGAGTTTAAGACGTACTCGTCAAACTATTTTGAAGCGTCATTCGATTTGAAGTGTAAATGACCATATTTTTGTAATATTTTTGATACTTTGTGGCTCATATGGCATGTAGATTTAAATGGAAATAACGTTTCATCGATTACAGTATTTAAAAAGAATCCTATTGATGGTCAAATAGAGGTGATAGAACCCACCAGAGAGCACATTGCTGAGTTATAATTATGCGCAGACATAACATTTTATGAGCTGTTGTATCATGTTTATGAACTGAATGTCACAGTTGATTATTAGAGACATTACCATCATTGTAACCAGACAGTATGCAACAGGAAATGGGCCCCGATGCTACGAAAAAAGATGTCCATTGAATGAAACGAAGGGCACATAGAGCAATGCAGAAATATGTATGAATCCATCTTCAACCGACAGATCATTATTTAGTTCAATAGTTAGTCGCCAAATATACAATGATTAATGAAGTGAAAAATAAGTGGAAAATTCGACACGATCTTTTCAAGATTTGTGAAACATAAATGTGATGTCAATACTCACTCAACGCGTCACTAAAACCGTAAAACATACTACTATGTGAAAATATGTTGACATTAGATTTATGTTGAAAATTCTTTTAGTATTCTTCTAAATCAATTTCACCGCCGTTTTGCACTAGCTTTATACTGCAGGTCTGTTGGAATCATATTTTCAACTCTGTGCATCGAAAGGCACCGTTATAGGAAAGGAAACTTCAACGTGCAGCATCTTTCTGCTTCATTTCTTGGGAAACCGCAACTTTCTTGATAACATTTTGACATAAAATTTGTTAGCGTTTGGTGAAAATCTTTATCAAAAGATGTCATCAACTCGGAAGCTTCATTAGTTTTTGGATTCTTTCACGGTTTCTGACAAGATAAATCCTAAGGATTTCATAAGTCTCTTTTCTAACACCAACGTAGTACAGCTTTACATCTCTCGACTCGTTTCAGCCACCGATTTACTCAATTTAAACAAAGAAATTACGGCAAATGACATCTTATCTGCCCCATAATCATGCAGTAACCAACGCACGAATCAATGTAAATACAATTTGCCAACCATAAACCTTTGCTTGATTAAGGATATTTCTAGATCCGTTAAAATGGAGCGTTAAACGCTGCGTTCTCATTTGTCAACCATTACTCAGTTAAGAACGTAATAATGTATTGTGCCCAACGAGCGCATCCCAGATTCTGCTGGCACGGTTGCCATGGTCGCCCGCGTTTTTGATTTATCGTCCCCCGTTTACCGAGAATTTTATGTAGCTTCGTGACTCCTATACACTCTATTCTCTGCTGCGTGCACAGGCATCGGTCGGTGGTCACACTTTAAACAGCTCGTAATAGTTCCGGTAGGAACTGCGCGCAGCTTCTGCTACTACCGGGCCATCAATTCTACACCCGAGAACAAACGAGAATTGCCAAATGTTGCTCATCCGTAAACTCGTGTGAAAGTATGTTTTGTTGAGTAATTTTAGAGAGACGTTTTTCTACAGAATCCGTGACCGTGCACGCTTTACACTCGCACACAAATCAATGGGATAGTGTCACGGAAATGGCCTGCCCGAGCCCTTGCACCATGGTTTCCTATTGAATAGTGCCAGCGCTTCACACAAGATGAGCCAACGGTCGTAACGCATCAGTGAAGCTCCAACCCAAAGGCGGCCGGGGGGATATTGCTTGCGTGATGCAAAAATAACCGCCCAGCGTCTGCGTGCACAAACGGACCCCCGAAAGGATACACCGTGAGCGATGGTTGGTGTCACGCAGCGCAACCAAAATCGTCATCGTCATATGTAATGTAGCCACACAGTTTCGGTGGTGGCGGCGGAGTCCTGCTGTCATCATTCGTATTCGTGACTTTTCCGGCTTGCGGCGTGCTCACTCAACCGTGCCGGTTGTATCTCGGTTTCTAACGGGCGTAATAAATATAATTATGTTGTCACCCTTTATGAGCTGTGAAACCATGTTTTTGAGACGATTTTTGGGAACGCACAACGCACACGGGGAGGCAAAAAAAAGCTACCAAAAAGTAACGTCAGCCGGTGACGTGATGTCGGTGACGTGGTTGTGCAAATGGCGATTTCAAATACTCGTTGCTGCTTACCGATGCCACATAATTAATGTCCCCCAAAACGGGGGTGGGGGGGGGACCAACGCTGGCACCCAATGGCGCAGCAAATCGGTGTTGGCAACCTCACGCGACACACGAGGTTTAATGGACTTCAAGCTCGTGGAGCAGCGCACTGAAAGGTGCTACCGTCGATGATGATGCTGCCGATGATGCTCCACATCAAACGCTCCCTAGCCCTATAGCGCCATAATGGGGAATGATGCATTGAGCCGGCCATTCACTGATTTATTATTGAATATTTGCTCCAAATGGCTCGCTGGCATCACCTGCTGGCTGGCTCTGATGTCATTAACGAGCGACGAATCCATTAACGCGCGCCTACTTGGTACGGGAATTAATTTCTCGTCATTTCATTCTTAAAACACCGTGCCATGCATACCATGGTTGCTTTGTTTCGCACCTCCTTGCACGGTTGACGGAACAGCTCGTCCCGTTCAGCATAAATCAGAGCAAACAACGTATCCTGCGCAGGGCAGGGACTGCTGAGAGATTAGATTACGAACGACCACACATCGACATCCGCTTCCGAGACGCATTAATCGAATCCAGCCGATTGTCATCGGTCCATAAACTGCACAGCATGAGACGGCGCAGTGTGTGCGCACTCATACCGATTGTTCTCGGTGCACCGCGCAATCCACAAATCATAAATTAATGCCACCCGATCCAGTGGTCACATAAATTTGCAATTAGCGTTGCCTGCCGCTGAAGACGAAGACGGAACGCGATTTCGGGAACTGCGCCCCTGGGCGCATTAGTATGAGCCCCACACGGTCAGCCGGCTAAAGGGTTATAAACTTACACCTTTCGACACGGGCACGTAGCACCCTGGAGCCAGCACGGAAGCAACAGCGAGGCCGGGTCGAGTGAACACGAAGTACGTTAGGGCCCCTTAAATCATACCATGTACCGGAGTAGCATATGAAATGCGTCTGCCAGTGAGGGATTTTTTGGGAGAACTTTATGTTTTCGCTTGCATTCGGGCGTGCTGTCAGCGTACTGTCCATCTTCAAAAACCGGGCACAGTGGCACTGGTGGCACGGCATCAGACACTTGCACTTGGGTGTGCGCGAGGAAGTGTCATTGCGTATGCCGACGAGGTGTGAAGAATTTATGCTGATCATTATCATAGCACGCACGTTATGTCTGTACTTCGGTTCGGTTGGTGGTGAGTGGGATGTGTTTAACTGTGGGAAACGGCTGTTGGTGCCGTGGTTCACGTGGAGTCTAGTCTGGGACTACTCCAAAACACACTCGGAGGCTTGGCTTTTTGCTGGAAATTGGAAACCGAAGCGACTAGTGATTGGGAAACATTACTACACTGCAAAACATGCATTATGATTGCAAATCGCTTGTTTCAGATTGTCAAATACATGATGTGAGTCCACGAACTACATCTTAGCTGTGGCATTTCCCTACGCTCCACGTGGTAGTTGTAACAGAACCGCGTTCACTTTCACTTCGGATACCTGTTTGGTGCTGCAATTCAATTGCCTGAGACTCCGAGGTGTGTATGTAAAACATGATTCTTACACCTTCCAGCACGGAGCACGTGTCTCGCTCGATGGTTAACGATGGTTAGGAGCAGACGATCGAACGTGAGCAGCACACTAAGGGGAATAACTTTGTGCGCTGTTGTTGTGAACCGATAATTACAATTGCTTGTCCCGTTATCATGGTGTTTCAGGAAGAATCTTTATTGACACCCATGTACCGAGGAAAACCGTCGAAATGTTTGAGAATGCGTGAATCGAGCGCGAGTCCATCTTCATCCATCGAAGTTCAGCTTTATAACTCGCGCATTATAGTGCTAGTTCACGATATGTGAGAGGTAGAATTTCAAATTTCTTAGTGAAAAAGGAAGCTCTATCAAATAACATCAAATAAAATCGGATGGATGTGTACAACGAACTCAAGCTTAACATAGAAATAAATAAGGCATCGTGTTGATCATTTCTATAACTAACAAGTTGCAGATGGAGTAATCGCAATGCAACCAATGTTAGATGTAAGATACGTTTTCAGCTATACAATGATACCTAGCCAGTGGATGTTGAGTATACCTACGTCCACCCGTGTGTGCATTTTTCCTGGAGAACAACTGGAAAACCGACCTGCGATTGATCTGGTCACTATGATGTTCACACAACAAGGAATGGAGAGTGCGATAAAAAAAAAATATTTTAAAATTTCTGAACGTTTCTGCGTTGTTTTCTTTACAATTCTTAACATCATTATTGTTGAAAAATGGATTAAACACGAAATCCACCGCTCGTCTTCATGAAAATTGTCTTCTTTTTCTTCTTCTTGTTACATCCCCGTTCATACCCGTCGATAGGTGTCGCTCATGATGATACAGGGCATTGCTAGGGGGCGCTGGTGACGCAAAGTTTTACGAATTGACTGGTTTTTAACGGTTTACATACAACCGTTTCGCACAGTTAATTGGGGGTTTGTGTCGTGCTTTTTCATTATTTTATTTAACAGAAACTTAGTGAGCAACAGTGCAGTTTGTTATCAGCAACCACCAAAAACTGGCACCGCTACGACCCACCTCGACCCACCTCGACCCACCTCTAGGGTCCACCACATTTTCGCCAGTAAAATGGACATTTTCGGTCACAAAGGCCATGTGATTTTTGGTTTTTTGCTAGAAACTCTAACTTTCCTCTATCCAAATCACTTGCTTTCAGCTTGATAGGTTCGATAATCTTTTTTTGAAAATTGTTTAAGCGAAAGATGGTCGATAATGATTGTGAAAAAAGCAAAAGCCCACTTTGCAATAAATATTATTAGGACTCCGGCAGAGCCCTGTGGTCACTATATCTTGAACAGGGCATTTATATACGTCTGTTTTAATGTTTTATATGCTATCCATTATTGTTTACATATTTTAAATTCACTTATCCTAGCATCTTCAGTAGAAAGTCGATTGCGCGCGGGTTTTTACAATTGAAATGGCTGTATCGAAGCAGACTCTATGACTCTATGACCTTTTCGATGCATTGTGTATACAGTTGAGATCACAACCACCACCGGGAGACGGGTACATTAATCATTAGCATGAACCCAAGCGCTGCTTTAGTACGGACTACTAGCATTCCTACTTATCAGACGAAGCTATCGATTCACATTGAGCTCTGCTTGCTCTCCCGAGCGGAAAAAGAAACATTCAGCAGCCGCGTCAACATCGCATGCGAATAGATACGAGCGTGCTGACACCCCTCCGTCAGTATTAATAATTGACCGAAAATTAATTTCTTCCACCACCGAACCCTGTCAAGTGCGTCTCGGTCCACCGATGGAGGCTGATGGCTTCTGCTGCTCCCGGAGGCCAGCTTCACCCACGGGTTAGACGAAATAAGTTGGACAATTTATTTATTTCCCATTAGCCGGCCCCGACAGCCGGCACCCCGACACCGGATTGGACGGTGATGGCACCTTCCGTTCAGATGAAATCGATACCTTTGTGCCGCGCGTACGAGTGTGTGTCTGGGTGTCCTGTAAGGATCCTCTTCAGACACGCAATGCGTCCCTGTGTGTTGCCTTGGCAACCGAGTCCCAGGAGGACACTATCGAGCTTCTAATCAGACCGCGTGTGCCTTGCTGTCTCGAGGGCGTCGTCGCTCTCTGTGTCTACGTGTATGTGTTCGACGTGTCATGGACACGATCCGGTAAGGCACGACCCGATAGGTGCTGCAAATTGAATGCCAAAAGCACGCGCGTCCTACACTCTCTTTCGCCTCTCCGGGGAACACCAAGGGCGAAGCCAAGGGCGGCCCAGCGTTGAGTGGTTGATGGTGATTATATCCACATCTGCCAGCGATATCCCGGTGGTCGGGGGTCGGGGCAGCGGACGACCGGCGTGTTACGCAATCCCGCTCACCATAGGGGACCGTATCCGTAATCGAAACCCCCTCTAGGCTCACTCCCTCCGACCGATAGAACGCGCAGTATGGCAGCAACAGCAACCGATACCGAATCGCAATGGCCGCCCCCGGAGGCGGACATGTACCTAAATCCCCCGTTTTGGACCGGCGACGAGGACCGGTAACCCCCCGGGCCAGTGAAATGAAGGGAGAAAATGGATCACAAAAGGGAACGGAAGGAAATCAATTTGAACCCTTCGCGCGCTCGCGCTCAATGCAAGTGGAAATCTCGACACGGTCCCGGCCAAAAAATCCTCCCGAGGGAGGGCCAGTATGGCCGAACGTTACGGGCCCGGTCCGTCGGATCGGTCTGCCATGTTTTTGGGGTGTCGGTAAATGGTGCGCGGCACGTAGAGGTTCAAAACAATGGTTCAAGGTTTGGTGCAGAATTTAATTAAGATTAAGGAACGCGAGGCGCGTTAAAGTTACAGGACAGCACCGCACGTGGACGTTGATATGCGGTGGATGAGATTAGGACGTGGGGAATCCAAACTTGGTGGCTGTAATCTTGGGACACATTTCGCGGGGCGCGTGCTAGGATGCTGGAAATTTTCATTCAGTTTGGCTCGTGTGTTGTTCGCTGATTAAATTAACAAGTCACCTTTTACTGCTTTGATATTGAATTCACTTCGAAGTTGATTGATAGCGTGCGGTATTAGTTTTTCAATTTCAATTACATTCTGCATTGCAAAGTCGGTGTCGTGATCGTTGTTAAAAGCTACTAAAATTCAAAAACTTGAATTTAAAAGGTTGAACTACCAACTTGTCTGCTGCAAAAGAGGCTTAAAAGTTCATTAGATCAAGATGGCATTGGAATAAAAACTGTGGATCAGCCATAATGTATCGCACGATTCATTTTTAATCCGAGATTTTTCTTTTGTAAACCTCATATTCAATTTTGCATCCAACCAACCAGTAAAATACTGTGTTGAATATATTATTCACTATACCTTATTCATCGGACTTACAAAAAAAAATAGAAACGCAACAAATGATACAGCTATCGCCAGCGCCTCAGCTATGCTCGTGTACATTTGTTTTTGCCATTGGTCCTAGTGCACTACATGCAAGCTCTGAGTCTAATTATAATTATTTTTGTTAAATGTAGCTACCATGAACGCTATGTGTTGTTTTCGAGAGAACTGATAAAGCCTCCAAACAAATAATGTTCACTTTTGGATAATTCATGAATCCGAAAAACCCCAGATTGTGTTGATGACTAAAGCGTACAACGGAGACGATGTTTTCACTTCTTTTACATTTTAGTTCATCAAACTAGGACAGCAAAATCGGAATAGGAAGAGAAGATATTAAGAGCATTAATTCATGTGAATTCGTTGTTCATCACATTTTGCGGAGTTTGAACATAGGTCAAACATTAATTACTGATTTGGTCTACAAAACGCAACACAAGTTCCAGATGATTAGATGGGTCTTTTTTCAAGGGAGGACTACGGTTAATTCGGGCCAATAATAGGTTCATTTTGACGATTTTTTGTGAAGTAACTATTCAACTTTGAGGAATATTAATTGAAAAAATAATCCGTGGCATCAAATTTCGGAAGGCGTATCGACGAAAAGGTTCTTTTTCCGGTGCCCTTCGTAACTACGTGACGGGTCATCCGAAATATACAAATCGATATCCTTTTGATAGATTATAAGTTTATCCAGGTAGTCCCGTCGAGTTTTTGTTGAATTTTATATTTATCGATTTTTGGCAGATTTTTGAAGTTGAAAAAGTTATGCTTTTTACGAATTTGTCTACAAAAACCAGTTTTGTCTCCAACTCCAGTCCCAAAACGATGGTTTTGGGAAACGCTCTTCAAAGTAGTGAGCTGCATTGAGCCTTGTATGAAGTATTTTTTATTCAACTTAGAGAACGACTCAGCTCGTCAAAACTGGTTAGGCGATCCAGATGGGCAGAGAGGGAGATTATTCTATAAAATTATATCCATGTCATCACGTCATCATTCAGGTAGAAGCAGGATAGACTGTCAAACCTGAGACAAATTATCAAAAGTATACTAAAAATTGATAGAGCGATTTGGTGTGTAGAGCATTGATTAATAAATTATTCACCTAACGCTGTTACGCGTTACGCGTTAACGCGTAGTTGAAAAAGGTGTAGGGAATGCCTTTTAAATTTATTACTGCAGTATTATATTTAGGGCTGGAATAAATCACAGCACGCAGTAAGAGTTAGCATGATATAGCAGCAAAAACCAACTAAAAGGAGCATTAACTTCATCCCCATTTTCATTTTTTTTAAATCGGACTGCAAGCATCAACTGGCAACAACAATTGCTGCTCTCAAACGGAAACAAAATGGAAATAGAATTCTACAAAAATCGCAACCAATGGCAACCAAATGGATTGTTGAGAGCAACAGAAAGCAGAAGAATATGGCATCTTACCAATCACTTCATGCGCAAACCCTTGGAAATCCCTTTCTGCGGACAAAAAAAAACACTGAAAAGCATATAAAATAAACCTCACTGAAAATTACCGAAACACGTTTCTCCCCTTGGCTGTTCACTAAAAAGGGGAGATTCGCTTCACAACCGCCCCGCTGGGGGGAGTAAAACAATGTCGCCTCACCTCCAATTACGCCCAACGACGCATTGCATGCACCACTGCAGTTGCACTTGCATGATGCTGAATTGGTTGCACCGATCGCACGAGCGACGCAATCTACCTAAGTGCCACCGTGCCCTCAGTGCGCCAGATCCGGATGCGGAAAACGTCCCTTTCCGCACAAAGAACCCATTTGCACTACATTTACCTGAATCCATGCACCTCTCAGTCGCCGTCATCTCATCGAGCTTAATTGCGATTTTACAAATGAAAGTCAGGGCGGGAGTGCAGCAGCACCATTCAATTACCATAAGACGCAGACGCATCGCATCGTTGCATCGTGGTGGCCATACATTACCCTGTGCACCGCACATTACACCCGGAGCACTCCGAGTGCATGCTAATGACACCGAGACCTCCGGACTGAGTTTCCTTTTGCTTTGTAACTGGAAGAAGCTGAGTCCCCGGGTTGGAGCAAATTGATCTGGGGACAACCAGCTAGTGGAAAGCGAGAGACGTCATCAACAACGACGACGACGACGACGACGACGACAACTCCTCCTTCTTCTCATCATCATCATCATTAGGTGAAGCAGCGACACAAATGAGTCGCTCCAGCGAGAGCTGGCTTGCGGGTTGGGGGCAACACAATAGAGGCATTTCCACGGCCAATCTCCATCATTGGACTTGGACTGGAAAAAAATGGAGAAAAAAGGGTACGAGAGAGGGTGAGAGGGTCTTATTCAAGGGATTTTTCTAGGACTCTCCAGCGACAAACTCAAGCGGACGGGTCTGTCATGCGTGAAAAGCGCTTCGTAAGCAGGTCCTTCCTGGCTGAACGAGCATCTCGTCTCGTCGTGCGTCGGCCAACTTCAACTGCCTCGAAATGCGTCATCGCTTGATGAATTAGTTGCGTTTGGCTGGGGTCTCTGGCTGGTTGGACTGGCTCGTCTCGTGGAAAAGCCACTCCAGCACAGTGCACTCGAGGCAGCTACAGACTTTGGACCTGAGGAGCCAGAAGGTGAAGATGAGAAGTGCAACGAGGAAAAAAAGAAACAAAAAAACTACGAACCAGGATGGATTACTCGGCTATACCTTTAGGCACTGCACCAGCGATTCGTCGAGGGCTTGAAGGCCTATCAGGATGTCTGTCTCGTAATGTCAAAGACAAACATGGCTTGCTTGACTGGTGGATTGCTCATTCAGATAGCAAGTCAAAGAGAGGTTGAGAGGAGAGGTATCCAATAAGAAGTCCACGGCGATCTCATTTGTGGGCCACAAATCAAGGGGGAAAAAACAAATGCGAAACAAAAGAGCGACCAAACGACGACCGATTTGATAATCAACCCAGCACCCTCTACTCTCATCCCCACAGCATCCTTACTCTGATAACGAAAACATGGCGCACCGGAGAGGTGTATGTGTGCGTGGAGTGTGCGCATGAATGGGTAATCTAAAAGCAAATATGCAAAACTCAGGCCCTACCCAAAAGCCCTCGGTTCATAATTTGTTGGCAAACGGCACGTGGTAGGTGGCAGACACGACACGACACAAGCGAACCTTCCCTTCCGACGATGGAGCACAAAATATTGCCAGCGAAGCACCACCGGCTGCACTCGAGAAGGTGCGGCACGCGTTTTCGGGACCTTTCACTTCAGGTTTGGGGAGAGGAGAGGGAGACTGAAATGAAGCACCACCGCTCGACCACCACCACT
>NC_064878.1:18361595-18386595 GCF_943734665.1 Anopheles aquasalis
TAGATTGCCTTTTGTATTAATCGTGTATAAGAAGCCAATACTTCTACATTGACCTCCGCCATGCCGATAAGTCGCTGTTACCTTTAATTATGCCACAACATGGCTTCTATCAAGATTCATCTTTCCATCAGGCAGTGTTTAGAAAGCATTCAGTTCTACTTATCAGCACTGTCAACATTGTGCTAATTTTAAGCGCAAATTATTAAACATACGGCTCGTCCGTCCTCATATATGTTTAAAAAAAAAGCGCAAATTATACCGCTATAATGTAGCCGCTATAATCATGAATTGTAATTTCGTTTTTTGCTTGATTTGGATTTGATTTGATTTGATCAACTATAGTTTTAAAAAAAATAAGCAATAACATTTTAGACTAAAAAAAATATTTCAAAGTAACTAGATTAGTCGTTAAAAGGATTGCGACATATAAAAAGGAACATTATTGTTTTGCGGTCTAGTAGCTTACGCTAACCAATATGTGAAGGAACTTTAAAAACATGGGAACTTTGGATTGTAGTGTTAATCAAAGTGGGCACCGTCTTGAAGCTTTTGCTTTAATTCTGAATTCATGTTTATCAAATATATTATCTGCCTTTTTCATATCGATTAGCTTTTTTATCAAAAGCTCTCAATAACAATCAGAAGCATAAGTTAACTATAAAACAGATGATTTTAGTATGTTTTGGAAAAAAAACACTCGTGTCTTTGAATTAAATGCGACAAAACAAAACACCTGGCTCGGATTTCATTTTAAACATATTCAGAATATAATCGTCCCTATTGCGTCCCAGTGAAGCACGAGGAATGAAAAGATTTTGCTAAATAAAAACCACCACATCTGCCCTCTTAATCCCTTTTCTATAAAACTGCAGCAAACGGGCATCGTAAACGTGGTAAAATAAAAGCGATAATCACAAACAACTCATTCGCGCGCGCTATTATCCCCGAAATGGAAATGCATCCGCTGCAGAAAATGCTCCATAGAAATTCCACGAAAATAGAGCACTTTGCAAAGAACCGGCAGCAAAACTGGCATTCAATCTGGCGGATGGCGCCATCACACACAAAACGCTGCAAAATCCTTCCTTCCTGCAGGCATTCTACAATGCAGCGATCCACCTTTCCGTCTCAAACAACCCCACAGGCAATCATCGGCACTTACACACCCTTACAGGGAAGCCATTATGGGGTCCTTTCGGTGTTCCGTACGGCGCCGGATTTGCGCGAAAACGCGAAGTCAATCGCGCGCCCTTCGCGACGCGCCGGAAATGTTAATTGAAGTGCGGAACTGCTTTATGTGAACGACTACGCCAGCGACGACGTTGAGGAGGATGCTGATGATGAATCGACAACCCTTCATCGTTGCTTTGGTGGAAAATTTGTAAAGATGCCCTCGTCCTCCACCTCCTCCTCCTCACCAAAGGTTGTTGACGTGAACATGGAAACCGGAAAACGGAGGCGTCGCTCGCAAATGGGGCGTAGACGTGGTTGGGATCGTGTGGCGCACCATGGCGCGGTGGTCCCAATTAGTCGAAGCACTCGCACACGCACTCTCGCCACAACTTCAAAATCCAGACACCCAAACCCAGTACCAGGCGAGGCGTTTTGTGGAAAATCTCGTGGAACTCTACATAAGCCGCTGCTGAGCCGTGAGCCGTGCTTCACTGGCAGAGGGTGACGGACAATAGAGATGCCGGCTCGTGGACGCACCTTGATGATGAAATTGATTCCTCCTGGGACTGGGACGCCGGCAATGCAAGCAATGATTACTGATCAGCCGGCGCCGGCACTCCGGCTTCTATTCGAAACGACGGTTTGAGGCTCGCTGGAAACGTGTCGTGGAAAAACACTTACCTTTTCCGTCCTTCGTTGCTCTCCTTTTTACTACGCAAATCCCCAGGCCAGGGGAACGACTAGCAGACGGGCTGGGCCCCTTCGTAGGGAAGCCCCTAAGCAGCGCATTTAATTATTTGAATATTTGGCGCAACGTCAGCGAGTGAGGGGTGCGGCTTTGGTTCTGGCTTGAACAATGAATAGCAGAGCTACAAGCCAGAGCCAGAACATGGGGTGTCCCTATGGCAGTCGGATGGTTTGAAACTCCATTTTGTTCGCTTCCTGTGACTGAATTCTCGCACGACAAGCATTGCAGCAAGCGTTCCTTGGCTTGGCTTGCTTTGATTTAGAAATTTAAAAATTAAAACCCCTTGACGCTCGCTTCTCTTGCAATCGTATCGCGTAGGGAGTAAAGCCCGCCGTACACGATAAGATTATCCATCATACTACTAGTTTATCATGCATGATGTTCCGTTCCGAAAGTAATGAGACTGGATTTTTCATAAATGCAAAAATGAAATAAAATGCGATAGATACCTGAATCCTTCCCCTACCTTGGCGAACAAAAATTGAACACGTTATCTCGAACCGTTTTATCAGGAAAAATCCAGTCCCAATACTGCCTAAAAGTTGATTTTTTTTGCTTTTCTTCGTTTCTGCCCTGTTTAAAGTTGTTATTAATCGTAACTTCTTTCATAGAGCATGCACCAAACGGAAAACTATCCAATGATGAATAATATTGCTTGCAAAGATTTATTTATTCAACGACAAAGTCTTGGTTTACGAACGAATATTTCAGACAATCAACAATCGCTTCACTCGTGCTCATACCAGGACCGAGAATTTTGATCCAACTCGAGTATGGTGGATGCAAAATTTCAAACGATAATTTAAACGTGTTTGGTGAGCTTAAGCAACATCCTACCATCCAAGCTAGGCACCTAGAGAGATCGTCCTCCGTACCTCCTAGAGAAAGAAAGAAATCCGAGGATGAATCGTAAAAAAGAGTACGTATCGAGCATAAAAGAAAGCAGAAGCGTACCCTCGGTACAGCGTACAGAGAACAATTATGCTTGCGCAACATCACAGCAGCATCGGCAGCAGTAGCAGCTGGTTCCTAGGCCTTCACCGGCACCTTTTAATCGCTTTTCCCATATTTCACGCCCTGGTTGCCCTTGGAGATGGAACAATTTCATTGGAAACTGTGAGTCCGATCCAGCACCCAGAACGGAACAGAAGGTCTGAGTTCGCGCGCGCAAAAAAAAGATAGCGGTCTCGCCGGCGTTGTAACGCTTCACCAGTGACCCCTGGGGACCGTGGTGGTGCCGAAATGCAATCTAAACATTCGACACGATACGCGTATCAACAACATAAGCCGTTGGAACGGAGTGGAGAGTCGAATTTTGGGATAAATTCATCCCAGTAGCACCGTTGCCGTTGGACGATCTCTGGTTCTGGTGTGCATTATCATTTTTTGAGGCCAGCCGCAGAAGCATAAAATCTGTATGTGTGTCTGTGGCGTGTGTACTTATCGAATGGTAGCATTTTGTTGGTACGATTGTTTGAAAATGATGAACAGGCAGACGGACAGTGGCCTGACAGAACTATGCTCTGCATCCATATGAATTAATAACATTTTATCCGTTCATCACCACTACCACACCAGTGAAAAACGGGAATTAATTTAGTGCACATTTGGTATGCGAAAATAAAGATAAAGTGGAGATGAGGTTCAGCAAAGTTCCATTAAAAAATGGAATGTATATCGGAAAAATTTTTATTATTAACATGTAAACTCAACTTCCTCGCGAACATTCCTCGATCCAAGGATATCGAAGAAATGCATTACTTGATCCTTTGGTTCGAAAATGAATGCATCCATAATGAATTCTGCTGCTACAGATGCTCTACACATGCTACATCATCATTAACATTCGCAAATGGTCGCAACGGTACAGAACGGATATAATCCGATAAGAATAAATAAACATCGGTATCGCCCCGTTGTTTGTGCTCTGTATGCATCCTTGGGTCACAGTTAATTTATGCCAACGCACCCAGACACACACGCCGTTACTGCTTTTCGATTACCTCACAGAACCGATGGGACCGATAGTTTACAAAATGAATCCCGAAGCTCCTTTCTGCATTATTTGCGAAACAATCGGACCAGAACCCATGCTACGCTGAAGCGAAATCTGTCGATGATGGTCACAATGGTGGTGTGCCGTGGAAATGAATGTTTTCTAGCCCAGCGAGGAAGATTTCTCTCTCCGATGCCCTCCGAGAGCCCAAAATGCAAAATAATATTCATCGAATCTGAGGTGAAGCGAGAGGGGGGGGGGGTCCAGTGCACCGCGGTCTGTCCGGCAATGGTCCGTTTGGGCTGAACTACAAATCCCGGCCACCATGATGGAACCACCATGATGGCCAGCGATCATGCAAATATGCATGAGATTGAAATTGAACATTTATCTCTTAAATTAATCTCAACCCAATCACCGGTGGATTCGGTGGAGCCACCGGGAACATCGGAGTACGGTCCGGACCGGTTTTAGGAAGCGAAAAATCTGTCATGCTGGTTAGCTGTTAGCCACCACCCCCCACCACCCACTGCACACAGACACACAGGCACACCAACAGCCAATATGTGCTTGAGAAATCGAATCAAATCGCAGGTTTCGACCGGGATTGCGGGCAGATTCTTGAAGTGCGTCGAACCGCAAATGCAACACATCCTGCCGGTCGCTCGATGCCGGTGCAAGGGATGCACCGTTTCGGATAGACAGCTCTAGCCACCCCCCCCGGGGGGGGACTCCACAGCAGGGCACTAGGCATTATCGCAAAAACGATGAAATTATAATTGCACATTTCTGTCAATCGCATCGACGGTTGTCGTCGTTGTCGCCGTTGCCCCGCCGTCATTTCGGGGGAGAGGGGAATGCATTTTCGATTAAGCATTCATGTCCTCCCGGAGTGGCGACCGGAATACCGGTGTCCTTTTGTTTTCGGGCCAGAAACAGACGTTCCCGTTGATTTCGGGTGGTTTATGAATAGAATCATGGGAAAGATTATTGATGGTTGGGATGTATTTTCGAGCGCCATTAATGGCGGCAGGGGACAAAGCGTTCGATTTGCATTTGACTAGGGCCGGAGCCCCGTGACCGTTGGGAACTGATATCATCGTTTGGTAGGAGGAGATTGGTAGAAGTTCTCGCATTGAGATGGAAACATTACATAAAATGGAAAAGATGGGATGGAAAATGAGATTACTTTTAGTTGTTAATCAAAGTGTTAAGGTATACGGAACGTCAGAATCATCAGAATGCACCAAGAGCTCTGTTCTGTACTTTGATAATATGATTACAACACTAAATGCATATCATCTTAGCTAATCCAAAATTCGTGGAACATTGAAGTTCTATGGAACATTCAAACAGATGGTGCCATCACTTCGTCATTACATTTGATAATGCCACCTTTTCCGTTCTTGAATGTTTACAACAAAACATGAGGTTGAAGCTAAATAAAAAACATTGCGAATACCAAATAACACGGCTTAAAATGCCTTTAAATGAGATATTCTCTTGTGCCTCTCGTGGCAACTTATTTTGCAACTATTGCACATTTTTCATTTGTAAAACGATTATTGTTTCCATTGATATTTGAATGGCGAATCTCTCGAAAGAAACCCCTCCAATGTTATTACATTTTTATCTATTTTAAATTTACATTTGCTACAAAATAGAACAGTACATATCCATTGTTTTATGAATTTGATAACTCATTGATCTGAGCCTGAATATGAGCAAATGACAGCATTTGCTCGCTCCTTTATAGATCTATTTAAAAAATATGCCATCCAATGTTTTTAAATGGATATGTGATATTCGGATAAAGAATGCTTGATAAAGGTCTGATGAATTGAACAAAACACAAGTAATAAAGGTAAAGGCTCTATTCAAACATACGGCTCGTCCGTCATTATATATATTGAAAAAAAGGCTCTACACAACGTAACAAAGATCTCTATCACCTGAAAAACCGCATTTCAAATGAATATACTTGATTTAATTTGTCTACACAACAACTGTATTAAACAATAAATACCAGAATGAAAGAACTTTTGTTTCGCATTACTTTCACGAAATTAAAGCTTCATAAAATAAGAACAAATTCCGAACTCCTTTTCTAAATGTTCATTACAATATTAATTATGTTAGCTATGATCTTTATCTGATTTCATAGATTTATCCAGGAAATGGGTGTTCTTTTAGTATTCTATGCTGGCTGAAAATGGTGTTTTATTTATCAAAACTGCACATCAGCAAGTACATTTACCAAAAAAGATGCGCAACAAAAGTCGTAGACAAGCGGCATACAGTTCGAATAGCAAAGTCTAGCATAAATTGAATAAAATCCACCAGATCGCTCTACATCGTTTTCCATTTCAGCAATATCCCCTGTTGTCTACATCGCAAAAACAATCGCATACATATTGATACAACGGATCGGATGCCACGGTTTCCACCTTCCAGCATCTTCCACTAAACGTGATAACGTGACAGCAGCGTAGCACTTTTTTGGCTTCCAGATCAAAACCGACCCAAAGGATGCATTATTGCCAGCCAAGACCCTCTACCTTTGTCGCCGAAAGCCGAAAGCCGAAAGCCCAAAAACCAACATAAGATGAACGGCAACCTCGGCCCCCTTAGCCACCCACCAATATGCAGCAATCCCACAATAATACACTCTTCTACCGCGCCGTTATTTGCGCAACTCTTTCTCCCACCAACATCTCTCCACACCCCCTGGATGGATCGGAAAAGTGAATCTATTTACCGACTTCGATCCACCCGAAAACCCCAGCAACAAAATGAAGAAACCCCTCCCTGAACCTCCATGCAATGAACGTCGTAGTCGTCCTCAGCGAAGAAGTAGATTGCTTTCTCGGCAACAATCCTGGCCCTGAGTCCTGAGCAGAAATGCTAATAAATCCGCTGCATCATTGTCAACGTTCGACGCACCGACGAAAAGCGAAGGAAAATCGAAGGAGGACAGATGTTGGTGCTGGCCACCACAAAAAAGGCAATCATTTCCGGGAGCTCAGGATTTGCAGTTCACCCTTGGCGGAGGCGGTGAAGGAGTTGCATGCAGATCGCGCGCTCTCGACGACGAAAAGATTTCCGGCAAACCGAAATGGCATCATCGACCGCCGGCCAATCGTGAGAGGTCCTTCATGATGCTATGGGGCGCGCGGAAATTGCACTTCTCTCGTCACCACTCGAACGAACGCGTATGTGTGTGCTATCCGGTCTTCGATTGCTACCGAATTCTTATTGCAATCTGCAAAGCCCCAAAATCATTTGATTCCAGGGCCAGGACTGACGGTAAAGGCACCCCCGGTCGCACTCCTAAGTCTCGAGGACGTGGAGTGTTGGAAAAATTGCAAATATCCGCCATATTTATTTCAAACAAAGTCCTCACTCCCCTCCGGGAGTTGGTTATGGTGCTCTACGTCATCTATGCCCAAGGGCGCCCCTATTATGTGTCCGAACCCCTCGAACGGAAGGGCTGCAACCGAGCTGCTCTCTCTCGAGAGAGAGTCCTTATCGCGTCCAGCGGAGGACCCCTGGAGTGATGTGCTGACGCAATGAGAGGGCCATTGCCTCGCTTCACTCACTGTCACCTCTCGTAGTTCCAATCTATCGCAGCAGTCTGGGCGTTGAACGCCATTGTTCGTCACCAACACACAGGCAGACAGGCAGGTCTGAGAGAGCCAGTAGGTGACATTTGATAAAGCCTTCGAGTGTACAGTAAACAATTGAAAATGTATGATTAATTTCAATTCCACGACCCCAACCAACCACGTCACGTCCCTTCTACTCCACTCTACTGGCAGCTGCCCTCGAATCCGAAGCCGGATGATGGCGAACGACATCGCAGGACGCCAAACGCGCTTCAATAACGAGAACGAAGAATGGTGAGGGTCGCTGGATTGCATCCGCGGGATTATGGCCGCGTTCTCTGTGCCGACCCGACACTTACTCGACGCGATCCCCGGAAATGGCTGTCACCTTAGAGCGGGGCGTGAAAGGAAAATGGAAAATCGTGGGTCTCCTGCGAGACGGACGCAAGCTCCTCCCCTAGGGCGTTACTTGGGTGTTCCGGTAGTTCTGGCGTGTACGCTGCAGGCATACTCATCTCATCCTGCTCATGTTCGAACAAATTAATCATTTCGCTTTCGTGGTACCGCTGCGAACCGGTGGAGTGGCTTTAAAGAGAGACTGTTCCCTCTTGAAGGAGCGACAGCCGATGAGAAATCACTTCTAGCTGCACTGTTGCAGAACACTTTCGCTAACGAGCGCGTAGAGGTTCGCCTCTCATTACACTAGCCAGGATTCCTGAGCCAGTCCTGAGGCCAATCCATCCCTACCATCATTGGGCAGAATGGGAGAAGAAGCGAGCGAGCTTCGGGAAAGAGGAAACTTAAGAAACTGCTCGAGAAGATAGGTGGATAAGAGGAGAAACTATATTCTCACAAGAAAAGGATGATGATGATGATCATCATCGTCATCGAGACCACAAATCCATCCAATCCGATGGAAACCAATGTCAAGTGCGATGGCCTCTCGCTCTTATCAATCCCCGTCCCGGGGGCACAATGGAAGTGCCTGAAGTGCCGTGTATAAAAGAGGGATCCGCCTCGGTTGCCCGTTGGCTACCGGTATCTTATTGTTGCTCGTTATGCTTCCTTCTTCCAGGCTCTCAGCCTTAGTTTGAGTAAAAAGTACAGAGTGCGAGGTGCCACCGGGCCACCTTGGAACTTAAAAACATTCTCTATCGTTTTGCGGTCCCAGTGAGGCGGTCCTGATCGGTGGACTGTGTCTATTGAAGTGGAATGCAGCGTTACCGAAGCCCCAGGTGGCACTTCTGGATATTCTGAAAAGATATTGAGAAGATTCTGTACCTTCCGGTGAACAAATTTGAGGACATCTCTGGCTGGGGACTCATTATCATCGTCAGTTGATCTCGTGCTTCCAGAGAAGAACAAACACCAGAAAACCAACTACACTTTAGATAAGACTCAGTTGCTGAACAAAATAAGATGAACACCAAGATAGTCAGTCAGTGGAGGAATTGGATGATCTTCCCAATCCCTCCCGATTGTCAATCGTTTGCGGCTCGATTACATGCGCTTCTCGGTGCGATCGCAATCGGTGATCGAGGCAACGCACGCGATGCGAACGGACAAAGGAGTGTGCGCCAGAGCGTGAAGATGCGAATGATTAGACCCCTGAAAGAGCTCCCCGGGAACCCCGTATCCGATTACAACGATCCCGTGCTCCGTGTTGGTCAAGCCTGGGTTGGTTCTAGGCCCTAGCGTCCGGTCTTTTTCTCGCACGGTAACGGTGACCTTCGCCAGCGGCACCTTCCTGCGCCACTGCTGCGTATCATTTCACAAAGCAACGAGACCGCCAAGATCCGCCATGGACCAGAAGAAGATGAAAAGACCAGAAATGGCCAGCCTGTCTGCCGCGGTGCAGGCGGCACAGTTCAAAACGGACCTCCGGACCTCCGGACTTTGCACGGAACCACCACCACCACCACCGGAGGTGTATTTCCGATCAAATGAATAAGCTGGCCTAGAATAGAAAGAATGGACTAAAATAGGACACTGAACGTATATGATTGACGTATCCTTGAGCCAGCGGCAGCGAGCGAACACTCAATTATGCTGTTAAAGCGATCCGCGCGCGAGACGGGTGGCAGACCAGTCCCTGAAATCTGAATTGCCTGCGAATGATTGGCTTGTGCCGGTTTGGATTTATGAGTTGATGTGAATCATATTTCCTTCTGTGTTCCTTGTTTGGGCATTGTTCTGCCACGGGGTCCTTTTATTCCTGGCGATGGTGGTGCGATGAAGGAAAGCGATGAGATGTTGTACTGCTTGTTAGCTTATTTCTTGTGCTGCCTACAATTTTTTTGGCCATTTATATTCAATTTCCCCGTTTTATTAATTGACGCGTAAGAGGAAAGGTGTGTGTTTTTGGTTACAAAAAATAAAATGAAGTAATGCCTTATTTTTCAAAAAACTTTTCCTGTTGCATTTCGTCATTGAGATTCTAACTTCAAAATGGA
The DNA here is from genome assembly GCF_943734665.1 of Anopheles aquasalis. NCBI lineage: Eukaryota > Metazoa > Arthropoda > Insecta > Diptera > Culicidae > Anopheles > Anopheles aquasalis. Next base: position 18,371,571 of record NC_064878.1, read on the forward strand.
ACGGTATTGTCATTGCCGATAACCTATAATAAAAAAACCTTCATTCTACGGCTTAATATCATACGGTAATTGAACTTTTAATTATCAATACACATAGGCCCCTAGAAATACAGATAACATAGATAGAAGTTCCAAACCGATCCGATCCAAACAAACCGATCCAAACAAACCGCTACAATAGTTGCTTGCAACTCATGAACTGAAGAATCAACAAAGAAAACAGTTTTCTTATCCATTGAATCATCTTCCTACTGATGTATTCAAATGCCAAACCAAATAAAAACATTATTCGGCTAGCATGTAAACTTTTTGTAATGTTTCTTAAACCAAAACGCCAACAGAGACTTTCCCTGAAAGCTAGAAGAGCATATCGAACGATGTAAAAAGCATCCTTGGATCTACCGATGCCGTAAGAATCACGTAAGATTGTCCTTTTTGCGGAACATCTTCTAAATGCATCGGACAATCAAACAGGACCACCTTGCTGTTATTATTATTATTGCGACGACAAATCTCAACCGATCGAGAAGATACCCACTAAAATAGAGAGAGAGAGGAGTCTTTACTAACATTTTAATACACCTTTGACCGGATTCTGGCTGAAATGAAAAGTGAAACATAGCTCGAGAGGAGCACTATACATAATTGCAAAGGAAAGTGGTTCTAACGACCAATAGTCAAAGAGAATTCATGATTGGGAAACGGTAATCCCCCGGAAGAGTTTATTACTCTGTATGTAGTACATAAAAAATACTAAAACGACGATTTATTGACGGATGACTATGATAAACCACTTCTACTGACGATGGTCGTATCAAGAGATATTGACATGCTGATTGTCCCCCACCAATAGCGACCAGTCAAAATGAGTTGGTTGGTAAGATCGTTCTAGTATATTTTCCTGGATTCTTTCTTAACACAATCCACAACTATTCCTTTACCTCGTTGTCAATTTTTCGTGTTAAGCTGCTAGTAACAATTGTACATTTTGCATCATAAGGCGACTTTGCTGCAACCGCCATCCATTCGTAACGTACACCGCTGTATGCACAAGTGACGGCGATGTTATAACAGATGCACCGCAGCAGGAGGTTGCAAAACAAAACCACTAAAAAACCAACCATCGTCCACGGTCATTGCATAGAAAGCAGATATTGGAAATATTGATATACATTAGCAAGCGAATTTACTTCGCTTCATCAGTCGCTCATCGAAGTCTCCGGGATTTGTGAAGATGAAACAAACGGTAAAGCTTCTATTGCTGGTGGTGCTAATCGGTGTACACTCGGCAAAGGCACAAGACGACGAGGATTCTGATCCATGGAGTGACCAGGAATTCTTCGGCACCGTGGATGTCGACGACGGCAAGTAAGGTGGTTTCGAATGCGCCACCCATTATCATACAATCCACACCATTTGATGTTTCAACATCGAACCCTACAAACTGCATTTTAATTGGATGGGGCTTGTGCAATGATTATGAAACTGCTACTAACGTGAGAAAATTTTTTTTCCAACTCACCACGGATGCCGCATGTACGGCCACACACGGTATCCTACCACCCTCGTAAGTACATTCTATCGTGAGCCAGGATAAAATCATTCCATCGAGGCCTCTAACATCTTTATTTTTTCGTCGTTTTCAGGGTGCAGTTTGTTAAACATTTTCTGCCAGATCTAAACTGCGGCAATAATCCTACGTCTGAATTGTTTGCAAGGCTAACGGCACCCATCATTCAAAGCTTTCTCTCTGCGATACTTCGTAGAACTAATTATCTGACCTGCCCTTGTCAATCGTGCCAATGACAATGATTAGCTGCAGCAGCCGTTGCTACCTCGATGATGACACAAGACAATAAACTTGGCTGCTAGCGGTCCTTCTAGAGTAGTGATACGAAAGAAAAATTGTTTGCAAAACGCATGGATATCGGTCGTTTGTACTATTCTGTCTATTTTTTCCATGCACTACGCATCACTCCGCCACGCGCGATTCTTTCGGTTTGGATGGATATTATGGAGACAGGTGTAGTTATCGCCAGTTTCAGTTCTTTAAACAGACGTCATCAAGAATCCCAAACCGTCTGGATGACAACAAGCGGATTGCAAAAAGCATTACACCGCAACCATGTTGTACAATTATACAAGTTGCCCAAAATCGTAGCTTTGATTAGAATTTCTATTTGTTTATTTTTTATTTCGATTGTCATCTTGTGCTAACATTGAACACAAGCTGTTGCACTGCATATGGCAATTAAGAAACGCTTTTTTAAAAGAACTGTTTCTTTATCAGATTTGATTAGATTGAACTAAACATTTAATGGAATATCCTTGAATAGTTCGGTAAATTTAAAAAATAATCGTCCAAGCAGCAATCAAACATGGAGCTGCATTAATGTAAAACTCCACTGCGCGAAACAGTAGCGTACTCTTTGAAGTCAATGATTTGCACACGTTATTTAGCGCAGATTCATTCCAAAACACACAAAAAAAACATTCCCAAAAAGACAATCTTGTTCTCAAAAAGCATAATGTATGACAGTGCCATTGTAAAACGATAACTGCAATAATGAACAATAGAAATTTTCATTCGAGGAACAAGCTCTATCTGTATGGTACCTTTTCCTAACGTCCACAGAGAAGCACTTTACCAGTTTGCTTCCCGCAATCATGTTCACTACTTACGCTCTAAGTGAAACATGCGACTGTTCTTCATCGAACAAAAGCGTTCTAAGGAATTTTTTGTTTTAATATTTTATATAATATCGACATAATGTCACTTGATCCTTGTTTTACATTAACGACGGTAGGACTTGTAACAATGGAAGTCTTGTTAAATGTTAATTCTCCCTCTTCCTCTCTACCATCAACTTTTCCCTACCTAGGAACGATTTCCCATTTCCATTTTTTGAAGTAGTAACAATCCCCATAATTTGCGGCTTTTCCATTCCTTCGGGGCACACGAACCGTAATGAAACGTGTCGCATTCCACCGGCCTCGCGGCATCGTCGGTGTCGTGTTAATTTTCGTTAATATTTCCAAACATTAATTGATAATGCTGTGCCATCGGGGGGGAAAAAAACATCAGGAGATGAAGCCTCAAGTGCGACAAAGGGAAGCTACCAGTCACGCTTGTCATTAAATCAGATTATTAAATTACGGGAACATAGCAGCAGCAGCAGCAGCAGCAGCAGCAGCAGCAGGCCATGCACACACCCGTTCCTTGGCGCAATGTCGCAACAATGCACAACAACAACTGGGTGATGTAATTAACCGGCCGCTACCGTGTACACGACGGTACCGGCGTTTGAAGTGGGTACCGCAACTATATCGCTGCCGGCGAACCAGATGCGTTTTCGAATCCATCTTTTTTTTTATCCATCCATCCATCCACCCTGTCCATCCTTTCATCGCATGGATGATATGCTCCCACCAAACCGACAGAGCACACGAGGAGCAGGAGAAAGAAACAAACAAACAAACAACGCAACGCAACGGCGCAAAGGCCGTTCTAGCTTGGGCGCCGAGGAAAAGGGGGAAAAACGATGATCTGGTAAAGAAAACACGAGGACGAGGACGAGAACGATGACGAGAACGATGACGACGATGAACAAAAACATGGCCAAAGCAAACAACAACAGCAGCACAACTTCCAACTGGGGGATTACTTGGCAAAGCCGACCGATTGCCGAAAAGCGCCAGCAGCGCTTTCGCGTCGCCAGCACTCATTAGGTGCCCTCTACACTCGGTGCAGTTCCTGGCAGGCCACATGTGCGTGTTGCAGCACCCTCCAGTCACTGATCTCCCTGGCCTGGCAGCATCCTTGGTTAAAGGAGTGCACCCACCGCCAGACCGACCTCAAAGTGACATACCTCCGGCAACCGTTCTCGTGTAATCCTTCCGAGTACCGATCCGGGGTCGGTGTCATCCCGGGAAAACCCGGCGGTGCAATCGAGCTTATCCCGTGCTTTGTGCCTCAGGCGTCAGGGTGTGCAGGACGATCGCAGTCGCCATTGTCGCATCCTCCGTTCTCGTCCGGGACGATTTCAAACGCTGCGCACAATACCTCGCTTCCAGTCGGTCCTTTTTCTGTTTCGCGGCCATTTTTCAAGAGCTTATATGTCCTTTTCTAAACCTACCTTCCCGTCAAAGTGCGTTTTGTTGTTGTTGCTCGTTGGTGCTGCTGGTGCTACTCGACGACACAAAAGCAATTGAAGTTCCTGAACTCACTCCGACAATTGTGCTTGCCAGCCTTCTTCAAAGGATGTTGTGCTGCAGCATCCTTAAGGTGCACCCAGGTTTGATTGTCCTTGACGAAAATAGACAAAAAATGATGAAAGAAAAAAAAAGCAATCCAATTGTCGTCACATGGTATGCTCAATTGAACGAGCGGAATGACAAAATTAACGGATTTTAGCTCATTCTCGGCACAACGGCACACCATCGACCGGATCGGTCCGGGATGCGACAGAGATTTTGATGGTGTCTTGCTGAAATGGGATTACATGGCTCAACTTCGTTAGGCTACTTTTGCAACCGTCTTACCCGTTCCTTCGACCTGCCTGCCGTACCTGTGCAATCCGGTCTTGCCCGGCCAGGAGGAGGATTTAATTTGGGACTTTTAAAAGGATTATGATTGGATCTGTTGGCGTCGGCAGTGCCAGTGGAGTTGATTTGGGTGCTAAATGGTGCACCAGAGAGACCCTGTTTATAGTCGAACAGCAGCTAGTTAGCTAGTTGTTGATTAGTAAATAAAGCGGAATTGATTGTGTAGAATGCTTTTCTTTTGATATTGTTTTTTAAATAAAACACACTATGTATATTTTAATGAACTAAGAAACCAACGAACCATTATTTGTTTTATAGGTAATTTGCATTCAGTATCTTCTTCTAACTGGCATTACAAACATTATATATGACTTATCGCCTTATATTACTTATCATCATATCAATAAGCTTTTTAACGTAAATAATGTATAACGTGCCTTGTCACTTCATCTCTTCAATAGCACGCGATTATCGAATCACCAACTCCATTTCATAATGTCTTTCATCAAAGAACTGTGCATCATACCGCTTCCAAGGAGCTGCATCTTATTTGGTTTTCATTATTCGTTATCCTGGAGGGCAACTAATTGGCAATACCTACAGAATACATAGCAGCATCAAGGCAGAAATCCTTCAACAACATGTTTATAGCAGATGTTCTACAGTAAGAGTATTTTCAAGAAACTTTAAGATAAGAAGAGGATAAGTTTGTTATAGTTTGAACAGCAACATATTTTGTTGATCTGTAAAATATACCAAAGATATTAGATTAACGCTGTCTTCTTTGAGCACATTTCCTGCTATTTTGGAATGCCGTTTGGAATGGCACTGGCATTAAAAATATCAACTTTGATTATTTTTTTTACAACGATGCAAAACATGCAAGAAATGCGTCTAATTTTGAATTTTATGAAAATGAAAAAAAAAACACTCTGGCTGCTAGATTAGATTCGAGCACTACAACAAATTTGAACAAATTTCTGATCGAAAAAAATAATCTAAAATCTTTACGATCATATTATTAGAACAATTAGCTAAATTCCTATATTCGAAGCCTCAGAAAATACCAGAAAGTAATAAAATAATCTGAGCGTCTGCTATTGAAGCTTTTCTAATTTGTTTTAAACCGACGGTAAACCATTTCTAATTTGTATTGAGTAACTGAGAAAATATGTGGGCCACAATATCTTTATTAAGACACAGATACTATGTTAATGCTGTGTCTATAAACTTTAAATTACCCTCATAAATGTTAAAAATAACATCGGTTATTTAAAAATGTCTTGAAATGAAGTTTACAGTTTCAAAACCAATGAAATATTCTACCCCAATCTACTCTAACGTGTAAATGCTATCCTCAATATTCGTGACAACATCTACAATATACTTGTAATGTGTTAGTAAGTAATTAGTAAGCAAAATCAAAGCCCTTTCGCTACCATCTACCATCCACTACTAAACGTAACAGTAAGTATAATAATGATTTTACGCTATCTCTCTATACCACCATCTCCTGACACCATGAATACGGAGGTGGCATTAATGTAGCAAACAACCACGAGTTGATATCCAACTTGTCGGCTCAATTTCGTCGGCACCTTCACCGTTCCGGTGTGGCGCAGCGGAAGGATGGCGCATGGAAAATCCCCAAAACCCTCAGCTCCACCAAGCTACCACCACCACCACCTTCAGCACCACCAACAACACTTCATTTGGCAAACTTTCCAAACCCCACCATCATGTTCTCGGCCCTCCACACCCCGCAACCAACACTTGCAACCGGGGGTGTAAATCCAACACCATAAGGCGCGGAGCCTGTGGTCGTCGGTTTTGACGGAACGAAACGGTAACGTTGGCAACGCGGCAGCTCATCCGTGCTCCGCTAGTCCGCAACCAAGCAACTCGCAGAGCCTCTTAAAACAAAACACAACTACACAGATACACACATGCAGCACGTTCCACGATGAACTTTGGCTGGTAATTATGCTTCAACATGGCGCCAGTGGCACCACAAGCAGCAGCAGCAGCAGCAGCTGAAATCATCTCCACGAGGTAACTCCATCCGTGTGAGTCGCTTCAGTATGTGTCTGTGCACCAACGAGCGTCCGTATGTGTGCACGATGGCCGGAATATTTGTGCTCGAAGGCCGGAAGGCGAGGGTGGAGTTAATCCAACTTTTATTACTTCCAGCGCCAGGCGCCTCCATCAAATATTTTGCGCATTTAACGGTGGACCCGGTGAGTGCGGTAAGGGTGGTGGATCAAAAGCAACATAAAAGATGTGCTACAGGCACACTGAGGGACGGACGAACGAATGAGCCAGCTCAGCATACGCGAGAATTAATTGAACTAAATGAAAAGCTTTTAAAACACTTTCTAGCCATGTGGCGTAGGGGGTGGGGGGTTGTAAAAAAAATCCCCCAAAAAACACACATCACATTCGCCTTGGTGTGAGTGAAAGATGCAAGCATTCGCTCCGTTCGATCACTTGTAGGGAGCTGTCCCTCTCTCTCTCAAAAACACATGACGCCTGGCTTGTCCCCAAAGCACATGACCCGGTGAATGGGAGTGTAGGAAGGAATAGACATTTGCCACCCTTGCAAAAGCGCTGCTAGATGATGATGATGATGATGATCCTTGTGCTGAATAATGTAGCACCCGATAACGACACAAGGGACACTCCACTAGGGGGCCTGGTGCTGCTGCTGTCACATGCTGGCCGGCCTGGTGTTGTACATAAGCCGCAACCCCATACAAACCCCCCTCCGTTAGTCCATGGCTCCGAAATGTTTTCGCAAACCTTCTTCGCCTCCAATAATCAGCTCGAAGGGGGAGAACGACGACAGTTGGCTTGGATGACACATTTGCGCCGCCAACTCCGATCTTTCAGCAGCTTCTTAACACACGGACCGGGTACGGGCACATACACATACACGTGCGCATGTGTGGTTCTCCACCGTTATGTACATCTGCTTGGCATCCTAGCAGCCTGGCTTCTCTGGCTGCTTAGCCTGGAGGTTAAAGGAAAGAATATGATGGAGAAAGGGGACCAAACGCCCCCCTGTGCCCACGGAAGATGCGATACTGGGTGTCAGTGTATGTGTGTTTGTGTTCAAGGAACTGGATGCTGCTGGTGCTGCGGCGCAGGTCGAAAACTGGATGGCCGGAGCTGGACAGCCACAGAGGAACGTCGAGTGGCTGCTGGAGGATGTGTGTGCGCGCGGAGTGGGAATAAGGGCAACATAAACATAATGGCGATGCCTCGAGGGGTGACACAACACGCGGCGTCCTTGCCTGGCCATGCCTGGCCCTCCCCTTGATGGCCTAGGGAAGGATATCCAAGTCAAACAACCAACCAACCGGAGCACAGCAAATGCGCTATGGATGCTGCGATGGTTGTGCGTCCTTGTGAGCAGTGAAGTCTTGTCTGTGTGGATGCTTTTGTATGTGTGCTGGGTTTCTTGTCTCCTCTCGCTGTCGCTGGTTGACATAGCGCCCCTTTTTTCACCAGAATGCCCTCTAGACCGGCGAGGGATTAGAAAGGGAGAGAACGATCCGGTGAGCGAGCGGGTGAAAGAGAGCGAGAAAGAGAGCGAATGTTGGTGAAACACAAAAGGACATCGCACATCGCTCCTCGCCTGGCCTGGCGCCCGCGCTCCGGTTTGGCAATTACAGAAGCAGCCGGGGCCCGGAAGTGGACGCGGCAAAAGCCGTCCAGCCGAGGTGCCACCCGGGATCGAGACCGACCGAGGACCCGGATCACGGAAATGGAAAATCTCCGCTACACCGCGTTCACACAACAAGCGCTCAGCCATCGTAACCGCAGAAGGCTGTATTCCAGGAGGCGACTCAATGGATGATGATGACGATGATGGTTGGTGATGATTTTAGTTTACAGTGAGGGTCACAAATTAGTCGCCTCAGGGCTCCTTGCGTTGAATGGAATATTCTTTTAACAAACAATTAACTAGATAACAAACAGAGAGATGAATGAAGGACTGCTAGGACATAGTCAGCCATGGTCTGTGTTTTTACTAGTAGTACAGTTTGTGGCAGGGTTTGCCGCTGTATTTGTGAGCACATACACTTTGACCTCAACGGATGTTGCTTGTTCTGCAAACATTCGGTTTTATTTTCTCTTCTATTTTCACTCCCCAGGATTCCTGGTAGCAACACCCATGTCGCATATTGCTCGAGAGTGTCTGAAACTCTCCGGAAGAGGTGCCACTGTATGGGTGTTATCCGTTTTTCACCTCCGTCTTCGACTCCCTCGGCCCGTTTGCTAGCTGCTATGTTTATCTTGGGATCCTTTTCTTCCATTTTCCATTTTTTTTATTACTATTATTCCCTTTTTGGGAATCCACGCCGTTCCGTTACTTCACGGGCACCCAACGTGATTCAAAATGTAAAAAGAAATGAAACGGAGCGGAGATACGACGGCCGCTCTTTATCTCATCGCCTGAATGCGAAGAGCGTAGAGAATGGAACGAATCATTATTATCCTTGCCAGGATCGTATAGCGTGGTGATTCCAGCCGTTCCAGCGTTTCTGGTTCGTTGCGCAGATAGCAAAAAAAAAGGCAAAGAAAGCAACCCCAGCAAATCTGATGCATCTCCATTTCGCATTTCTCTCGAAGAGTTCGTAGCAGTTTCGCAGCAAGCGACGAAGTGTTGCTACACCAACACCTGTAGCGCGATGTGTGCGGTGGCTGCGAAATACGAACAATCTGGCCTGAACAGCGAGGATATGGTTTACTCACATAACCTCATCCCGTGTGGCGAACCTGGTGGGTGGTGTGGCATCAGCAGCGAAAACCAGCAGCAAAGTGGTGAAAGCAAAAGCCATTTTCTCTAATTTCGCTCGTTTGCGCTTTTCCGAAACTGGCAAAAGCAAACATGGCTGCGTTGCGGTACTGACGGTGCGACACATCAAGTGCGATGACGCGGTGTATCCTTAAAATGTCGTTGCTGTGGCGACAACGGCACCCGGGAAACACCAACACTATAGTATACTCCAGTATACTCCAGTGAGATTCAACGAAGTCTTCTTTTTTTTTTGAGGAGCGACTCGGAAAAAAAGGACTCGGTTAGGATGATGGTTGCTTTGATTCGAATGCTAGATTGGCAGAGCGAGCAACGAAATGCCGTCGGAATGGTCACTTCATTTACTGTCACGTTCTAGGGAGCGATCGTTATCCGTGGAAAAAAATCTACCGGGCTGGCTTCATCCTAATTTTCACTCTCCAAAAATTGCTATTGGCTCTGCGCACAGGATATATTGGTGCGAGGCTAATGTTGTCTAATGAGCAACGGCAACAAAACAACTCTTCTCCCAGTCGATCCTCACCTCTAGTGGGTGCCACTCTGTGAACATACTTTTTTCTGACAAACTACGTGTAATTTACACACTAACCCGACAACGGTTGGTGACCAGAGAGCCCCGGTGGTATGGAATTTCCGAACTTTTGGCCTCATTTATACCTTCTGCCTAGCAAACAACTTCAAAAGCCGTCGGGGGAATCATCCAATTCGAAAAACTTTTTATCCTGACATCGTGGTAAACTTTGGGTTTTTTGGGGGTTAGTCCGCCATCGCAGGTGGTTGCAGAAGGTGAACGGTGGTTTTTGGGGGCCCCCAAAAGCCATGCCCATGCTAACCACAGGTAAATTAGGTACTCTGGGAGCACCCTTGGATGGAGCAGAAGTTTTACGAGGTCATTATCGAATTAACGTTAGTAGTTCTCCCATTCCTGCCCGATGTTTTTGGGGGGGACAGGACATGTTTTACTAGTCATCAAAAACTATAGCATGTCCTTCGGGAAAACGAGACTCCACATGGCTAATCGAAAATGGCATCGAAATTCCCAACTAACCACACAAATTAGAAGCCTTCCGATGGTCACCACAGGACCCATACTTTGAGGAGATAAAAATGTGTCCAACTGCGATGACCAGTCTTGTCTCCGAACCACACCGAAACCCGATTAATAATGCACCAGGCAAGTGGAGTTGCCGGAAACTTAATCATCTCACCCTCTCTCGCTCTCGGGAATCGGGGCTAGCATCGCCTTGCACTGCGCCAGTGTCCAATTTAATAAATCTGATCCCATTAATAGATTTTAAAGGATTTCCATCAGTATCCCTTTCCTCATTCCACGTTTGCGCCCCCGCCAAATTCCGATCGACATCCACCACTAATTGCTCCCGATGGAGCAACTCCCACTCCAGGCAGTCATTTTAAATGGAAAATTAATAAGGATTCAAAAACAGCAGGATATACCCCTTGGGAGGTATTCGAATCCTTCTTCCCGAACGGGCCACCACGATCCGGGATGGGTGGGTGAAAAGTATTCTTTCTTCCGGATGCGATTGGTTTCATCGAGCTACCGGAAATGGGATACGCCATGCCGTTGGCTTCCGTATAATCCCATCCTTTTTGCGAGACAAAATGGTGGCCAACGGTGTGGCGCGTTCCTCGAAATGGCGTCTCGTTTTTGAAGTGTTGGAAGGGTGTGAGAGGCGCCCTCTATCGAGCATTCCGGGGGTGTTGTGACTTCATCTTCATCTACGCCATCGGTGACGGCGCCTAGCACACCCTACATCGAACAAGTCCCCTTCGGTTTTCTCTCTACCCTCCACCGAGCAGCACCATGGACCGTGACAATGTTTTCCCCTTTGAAGTGGCCGCACCGTGGCGACCGGCTTCAAAGGGATGATCCAAAATAATAATAACGCCCCGGTTTGCCACCCGTTCGGTGGTGCTGTTCGTCCTCGTTCGCTACCAGCACGCGGACAAGGACCACAGAGACACCCCTATGGCAGACATGATGGCGCATATACGCGAGCTCACCGGTCCCTTGCGCTGTGGACGATAAATTGATATTTGTCGACGTGTACCGACGCACCAGGCACGGTGCGATGGAAAAAGTAGAGAAGGACATCCCTGCTGATGGTGTTGTGCGCGTCGCGAAGGACGATAGCACACGGCACAGGGACACATCATCAACGATGTGTCAGCGGCAGAGATCCGTACGACGAGCGACCGAAAGCGGCTTCTGGGCCCGCTTCTAATCGTCACGAACCGCACCTGCAGCCATAGGCGTCCGCTTTACACCGTACGATGATGAAGTGCGCCGTTGTCGTTCGCGCCGTGGTCACCAAACCAAACCGTGGCGTCCTCTGCCTTCCTGGTAGTTCGATAAGGATTCAATTCTTGATCGGCTCCACCATCCGGGCACGGCCGGCACTCTACACTTCAAAGTGGCAAATCCTCTTTTCAATTTTCAAACGGAAGATGAAGGATAAAATTTTAATGCCCCGGCATAACTCAATTTGCTCGCTCACTTCTTCGCTGCGCGCGATACCAAAGGGAGATAGATAAGGATGGGCTCTACGCTCGTATCGGCCACCGGAGGCTACGAGCCTGGGATGAACGTCGAACCAGCAGAGTGTTCGACCGATTGGTCGGCCGGCCAGAATCGCCCGGTGATTCGAGAAAATGGGTTTGCAATTGAATCACTGGAACGATGTTACGGATGCGATAGCTCCGGTCGTCGTCGTCGTCGTCGTCGAGGGAGGGCCCTCCGGTTTTAAGGGGAATGATGACCATTAGAAGACCACCTGGTGAAGGTAGGTAAAACGGTCCATAATCCTCATCCAACTCTCGGTAAGGGTCGCGCACTGACCGGCAACCGGTGGATAATCAGTGAAAGCGGATAAAACTGAAGGAAAGAGAGAAAAAAGGGGAAAAGGTGGAAAACACTATCTATGCTGGATGGGTGACTTCAAAGAAGCTAAACCATTACAGGAAGCTTTTCCGAAGAATCCTTTTAGCTCGATGTGTTAGCCCTCGGTCCGGTGACCGGACAGCTAATAAAGGGACCCCGTCGTCCGAGACGCCGGAAGATGATGTTCATCATCAATGGTTAATGCCAATTTTGGGTCGTTGAATTCGACCGAATATGCTAATAAAACCTTTCTTTGATGATTTGCTAGTAGATTGCGCGTTTCGGGACATTTTACAGTAAGACTGTGTTTAAGGGCGTGTCTTTTTATAAAAGTAAAGTGCTTCTGCGCTACACTTCTAATGTGGTAAATTATTTAATTATTGAAAATGTTATGAAAACATCCCCCTTCACCTAATTTGTTGTTGAACCTCTGAACAATCGTTCTATCAACGGTCTACATGCTCTTTAAATATGATCCAAGTAAACCTAGCCATTCATGTTTCTAATTTGATTTGAGTTTTCTTTTTCAGATGATACTGGCAAAACTGGAGAAGCTGTCTCTTTTAATAAAATAATAATCAAACTTAAAGGATAGATTTCTTTCGCATCCCGTTGATCTATTCCACCATATCATTCCATGTAAGGCGATTCTTATTTTTGTATATTTCATTTTTTACAAAAAAAAAACAATCATATCTACGTACATGCTATAGATCTGGCAGCGAGAACACTTTGATTTTTCGAACGGATCTTTCTGCAGGCCGTGCATTCAGATGCTTGCCGAATAGAGTTACCACGTTTTCCCTGGATTGTATCTCAAACACAGAATCGTTCTTTGGAATCGCTAAAAGGTAAAGTACATACTTTAATAAGAAAACGTCTTTGCAGTGATATCGGCACACCTACTTCGCAGTCGATTATCTTTGGAGACGATTTTGAATGTGCCCTTTGTATCCAGCACGACGATTCCTTTCACACCAACGACGGACGGTTGCTTCGACCGGACGACGGTTACCTTGGCCCCGTGGTAGTCTGCCTTCAAGAGGCTTGCCCTGAAATAGGAGGAGAAATTCGTATTAAAAAATCGTTTACGACTGAATCGAGAGATAAGTTTCGTGATTTCCCTTACACAATCATGTTGTACGAGCTATCCGTTACATCCGGTGTTCCCTGAGACTGGAAGAACTTGGAAAAGTAGCCGCACCAAAGCCGATGCAGTGGAACGGCGTCTTTGTACTGCACCGTATCACTCGGCAGCGCGTACAGACCCAGCTCTTTGACCTCTCTCCGGGATAGCTTCCGTTTCTGTTTTACCGGCTCTGTGGAAATTCTTTTTCGCGAGGGCTTCCGGTACTCCAAATTTTCGTACACTTTAGCGGCGGTGAGCGATCTCTGAATTTCATTGTGTCGCGCCGGGTTCACGAAGGTGGTCATGTAATTGGGTTTCGCTAAAATGAGAGAATAATTATCAGTTTTAAACCGAAAAACGTGTGCCAAACCTCAAATTTACCGCTCATCGTGGATCGTTGATTATCAGCTTCCTCGACTTCTTTTCCTTCTAGTTTAATGAGGAATAACCCCAGTAGGGCTGTTGTATCCTGCTCTCTGACCCGATTTTCTGGTTCTTTTAGCTTGTTGGGGCTATGTTTGATGAGCACTTTGCAGACTTTCCCACTTTTAACAACGATTTTGGAACACGGAACGCGTTTTTAACCGCAAACCGGCGACCAACGAAACGACGAAAACCCAAACCAAAACAAAACCAAAACCATAGTCATACTTCAACGATCATCACTGTAGATAATGGTTTATGAAGGTCATGCTGAAACCGGGTTGAATTTAAAACGCGCTTAATATCCGCGAATTTCCCGCTTTTCTACTCGCGTTTTCTGTATTTTCCGCTTTAATTGGCCACTCCCGAGCACCCGGTGCTATTTTCCCGGCCGGAAAACGCAAAACCGTGGAAAATTCGCGAGACATGTGTTTTTATTCTCACAATCAAGACTATTTTTCTCACTAGGTGTTGAGAAAATTCAAAATATCCCTCTCACAAGGACATTGAGGTTCAAGATTTCAATTAATTTCTCTCTCGATTGCTACAGAATAAATTAGAAATTCTCTTATCTACGCCTTTATTCACTAAAATGATTATTAAACAAAGTAAATGCAATAGATGACCCACTAAAACTGGCGATGTGGATACTTTATTTCAAAAAGAGAGCACATTTGGAGCTAGAAACGTGTCGCACACTTTGGTTCCGTGGTACCATGGAATTTCTATCTATTTTTATTTAAGATATCTTCTTCTTAAACTGTATTCTACTAGCAACAAAAGGATTCTGGGTGGTTTTTGAAAATTCAACATTGCTGAAACGATGACGATGCTGCTTCCATCACAGCAATCAAACTTTTTGCTATTTCCACCAGCTTACTATCGGAAGAGGCAGTCATCGCCTTTACCATCGACCATGGTATCTGCAACAAAAGGCAAAGATTATTAAACCCACCTAGAACCGGACAAACGGTGCTGTGGTTTACCTTTTCCGGCAAAGCGGAAGGGATGCCTGCCTGCAACGATACCGTCAGCAGACGGTAGACAATGGCCACAGCTACGCCGACCACATCGCTGGAATCGTTCAACCGAACGCACGTTAGCACTGCGTTCAACAGCTTCTCCTCGCTCAATACAAAGTAGGCCACGTTGTCGACGAGCGAAAAGTTGTACACGAAAGTCAATGACATCCTTTTCATGTTCC
>NC_064878.1:18391595-18394095 GCF_943734665.1 Anopheles aquasalis
CCTCGGATTCGACACAAAAAGCGTTATCTCTTCGCGTGGTTGCCTACCGTTTCGGGGGTGTGCTGCTGGTTAACCCAGTCCAACAGGGCGCGTAGAACAGAGCAGGGGTTGGAATGGCCCGACCAAAGGGGGAATCGCCCGCTGTGAGGTGCGTGAGCGAGCAGCAAATTGGAGCTTCCTGTCTAAAAGGGTCCCTCTGCCCTGGGGTCAACCTGCACCACCATGAAGAACAATGGAGGATTACGCCCGGTCTTACATTCCACAGTGGTGCCGCCATAATGATGATGAAGAATCCCTAAAAGTGTCGTAGGGCCACCGGAGGCCAACCACGAAAACCACAAACCCTCCTCTCGTCTTCTTCCGTGGCCGAGAGCGAGCGAAGCAACATTTCGGCTTCGGAGCATCGATCGAACACCGATGCTGATCCCGATGATCCTCTCGCTCTCAGGTGGCTCAGAGGTCGCCGAAGACGAACGCATGGAGAATCAGAAAACCAAATTATCATTTCGTTCACCACTCGCCAAGCTTATTTCACCGTGTGTTCTTTTGGTTCCCGGTCCCCTCCGGTTCCAGCATATTCCCATGCCGCACATGTGCACGGTGTGGTGACCGAGCGATACCAAGGCCACTCTCTGGTCTGATTAGTTTTCTCGGATTATGATTTGATTAGTAAATGATATGCAAATCCATTAATGGTGGACACCAGGCGACCACAGACTAGGTGGACAGGTGCCCCGTGGTAAGGAACGTGCACCCCCGTCCTTCTTCTCGGTGTGGAGAGTGGTTTTGGCGCTTCCGTGGGATCTTGGTGGAACCGCCGCCATGGCGCTCACACGCGAATCGCGCGCCACTTAATATGTTCTAAGCGGGGACACTAGAATGGGGAGTCTCTAGCCAAGCGTCGGGATCATTCGCTTTGATCTTCTCTCGCTCTAGCTCTTACCAGACACGAGAACCAATGTTAATGATTACGCGCGCGGGCGCGGCCATTTTGGTGGTTTTTGCACGAACCATTGCACCGCCAAGATCGCCAGATATCATTTGTGGACGACTGGACTCACTGGACCAGGCGGAGGGAGGATTTGCGGTCGAGCGAGCGCACGTACACGGATCCCAGAGAATATATTCTTGGAGGGGGAGTGGGGGACGACGTCGAAGACAATGAAACACGCGACACCCTTTGCATGATCAATGAGCGGCTGTGGTGACGAGATGATGATGGATCCGGGAGTGAGGCATTTCGCGCCTTCCTAGAAGGCCTCTGCTCCCCGCAGGAACGACCACAAACCCGGACGACCAAGCCAACAATTAACTTGCTACTTGTTTGACTCGGATTCTCGCCGTTTTCTAGAAGCCCCAGGAAGCGTTCAACAACAAATCCGTTCCCGCTGCTCTTCTTCTCCGTGCATAAACGGATTCGTTCCAACACATCTACTCCCGATCGTCGTGGTCGTGAGCGAGTGGCAACGAATGCGATTCGATGTGGCTATCATTTCATCGATCATCAGTCCCCACTCGCCCCCCGTGTTTCGATCGATCGTGGGATTCCCAATTCCACGTGGGGGCACAGTAGGAATTTGATAGCATTCCCGGCGACCTGGAGACTCCGTCACCGATCACCGACCGATGGGAACAAACGGCCACACGTTGCACACGTAGTGAGAAACACAGAAGTGGCCTGGTCTGGCCTGGCCGGGCAATCAACCGTGAAACCTCACAAGACGGCGGATGGCGAAGAGGGACACGGATCGGTGACTTTGCCGGGTGTCCGAAATGGGGACTCAAATCTGAATAAACTACGCAACTCCCCGCTGGAAAAAGGAACCCCAATTCTTTGCCTGTTTTTATTCTCCCCATCCCCAGTTCACTCTCCCCCTTTTTTGTTCGACTTTCGATAATTAAAGGATTCCAAACGGTGTCGAAGCTTCGATTCCGGTGGGGACACACATTGATTCGGGAAGCGAGGGATGCATTCAAAGATTGAATCTTTGGCAGAAAACATAAACGGTTGCCGCGCCTGCCGGGGCACCCAGTGCCGTGCCGGCTTCGTCGTCTTCATTAACGTATAACGCCGGCGTCGCCAGTGGTTTATAATTAATCCGGCGGACGGCCGGGATCGGACCGATCTGCCTCCTGGGTGGCATTTGGCGTCGATCGTTAGATGCCATGCTGCGTCCAGCGCTGGCGCGCGCGCCCGTTTGAGTGTCTGCGTGTTTGTTGTTGCTTCATTTCGGGGACCAGATCTCGGGGACCAGATCCGACGAAAACAAAACATACCATTAAACCCAGGGTCTCCCCACCCTTCCTCCATCCATCCGATATGTCATGAGAGAGATTGTTTAGAGCGGAAGCAGCAGCAGCACCCCGGCCTCGGCCACCAAGTCTGCTCGTGCGTGTGCTTCTTCTATTTCCGTCTTTGGCGAATTAGAGAGAGAGCAAGGGAGAGAGGGAGGCAGAGAAGAGCTCCAGGGTGATCGTGTTCAGAGCGGTGATGATCGGT
>NC_064878.1:18399095-18406595 GCF_943734665.1 Anopheles aquasalis
TTTGCGCATCGGACCACTTGCAAATGGTGATCTTCTGGAAGATTCTCATTCTTAGACAAACCGTCTCTTGGTCTCAGCCAACGACCTTATAACTCTATAGGTAGGAATACACGAAGCGTAAACTCTCGTATAAACTCAGAGTGTAATGCCAAAAAGATTATACTTATGTCAAAAAGATTATAGGCCCGCGGAGCGTAAATCCGAGCGTAAAAGCAAGCGTAAATACAGCACCACCATGAAGCGTAGCGTTATAAAGAATTGAAGGTTCTACAATCGCTAATATACAGTAAAAACATCTTAAAATATATAAAAAGATGTTCAGAAATCAACTTATCTCGTCGATTTATGTTTTTTGTGACCAGAAACACATGTAATTGATGTAATAGCATAGTGTAATTGCAGGTGCACGAATGTAATTGCAGTTGACGTTTCGGTATAAACTTTTATGCGATTATGCCTGCCACACGAAGCGTAAACTTTTTGGCATTACATTCTGAGTTTATACGAGAGTTTACGCTTCATGTATCGCCGGCTTATAACGTAGCATACATGAAACATAAAAAAAAATCGCCAAACGCTTTATTAAGAGCTCGAGAAGCAGGGGAGCGAGGTGTTTTGAGGTAACGCAAACTAGCGAACGATAACAACAACACCTTCCTACCATCCGCTTTATGCAGCCACACATTACCCCTACCGCGTTTGCTGATCAGAACATTTAAGCGATCAACAGCGACCATGGCGCCCACAGTCCACTGCAAACCGTGCGCCGTACCACACGCACTTTCGGTTTCGCGCGCACTTTGGTTTCGCTTTTCAACGTACGTGCAACGTCGACGTTTGTGCAGCTGCAGTTACGACGATTAGAAGCTCGGACCGTTTTCCGATAAAAACAATCACCAACCGCAATAGCATTTATCGTGGCGCCTGCCGCTCGAGTTGTTCCTTCTTAGTATATCGACGTTGCGGTGACGAAGGGACGACGAAGATCGATCTGTGATTTGAAAACGCTGCTGGTGGTGCGGCACGTGTACTACCACGGGTATTGTGAGTGTTGCGAAAAGTGTATGGAGCAAACATAACACATAACGGATAGCAAAACACCCTCAATCAGCAGCCTGTGTGTGGCTAAAGCAGGTTAGTGGATCGTTATCGACCATGCCAATATGCTGGTACAACATTATAGGAACCAAGTGAACCAACGCCGATGCACTAATGCTGCTCCTGTGCCTGTTTAGCCATTCTTTGCCAAAGATCAATTAATCATCCAGCTCCGCCTTCCGACCAGCTAAACCCTTTCCTTTTCGCTCGCCAACGAATGTCAAGTTCAACTAGTTTAGAGTCTGGGTTACGCGCTCTGGGAGCCACATATCAACTGCCACGGCTGTCCTCAACCATGGCACACGTTCAAGACCGACCGTGCGACCCCAAAACGTTTGATGCCAGGCCCCTACAATTCCTTGGATCAAATCACTTGGCCGTTTCGATGGTAGTCTGTACCCTCTCTGGAGATTCGGTGCTATCAGTACCAAAGAAATGCATTTGGTCGTATGATTGTCCCAACAGCAACTTTGCGTGACATTGTTGCGTGCGTCAACCTCATGGTGATCATCATCATTATCATTGGGTCTTGCGAATCAAAGCAACCATTCATCAAGAGCAAGCAGCAAGCGGTGAATGCGCTTCTGGTACGCTTTCCGTTTATGCAAGCTGACGAAACCGAATGGAACGATCGTAAGATCACAGCCACGAATAGCCATATCGATTATGAACTAGCTATGATCTTAATCTTCAAACACCACTTCCATCTCGGTGGCAACACGATCGCCTAATGTTCCCAATTGCGCTGGCTTACACGTGACACCACGATCGTACGGAATTGCACGTGTTTGGTGCCAACATATAACGCTGGCGATTCGCGTGCATGCCTCATTTCCTTTCTTGGGGTGCAAGAACGACATATTTGACAGTGACACACATTCTGCTGTACCGTAAGTTGCCCCTAGCTGGTGCATATATATGCTAGGTGCATGATGCAACTTGCGAGGAGGTTGACACGATCTCCTTCGTGCTGCAGCTCTTTCCCATCTAGATTATGGATGATAGATATCGGACTCGATTGATCATTTGCAACATACATTTTTATGATCTTCCCTTGGGATTGTTGTAGAAAGTGTTTCCAAAATCCCCCCCCCCCCCCAAAATGACATCGATTAGCATCATTTGGCCACTCGCATCGAACCAGTTTCGTGCGGTTTTGCCTTAGTTAATGAGATGCTGTACAAGGAAATGGTCAAGCCCTCCCAAAGTCAATCAATGATCGCCTCTGGGCTTTTGCATACTCCGCTTGAGCAGAGACCGCTGCCGCTGACATTGGGCAGCGATTGATACCAAAGACATGGCCATCGGTGACAGGCAAGCACCTCCGAATACCGGGGCACACGAAACCCTTTCGCATGGCCGCCAATTATGCCTTTTGATGTTGCGGGCAATTTTCATCATCGCATCCCCTTCCACGATCAGCGAGGAAGCAATGCAGTGCCGTCATTAAGCGATCCCAGTAACCCTGTTCCGACGCGGACGAACGATATTCCGTGCAAAGATTTCGCGATTGACGAGCCTCCATGCGCACGATACACGCTATTCGGTGGAGTCGCATGGAAACCGGTTTTTCAAATTATTTACGGTTTCGGTTCGGTTCCCTTTGAGAATCCCGGCAGATGTACCATCGCATCGTCCTTCGCGGCCAGTGAAACCAGTTTTGGAGGCCCGAATTGAGATAGATCATGAACGGGTGGTCACCGCGGTCATGCGATGTTTCGGATACATACTAAGCGACAGCTTATCACGAATTGAATACGCCCGGAGCGCCGGCACCGAGGAAATTATGTTAAGGTCACCTAATCAATGCTCCACTTTTAACTTATCACCCAAGGCAGTGGTGAACCAATGGAGAATTTCACAAACCGTGCCCGTTGTCTAGGTAACGCTGCTGAACACCCCGCACTGTGTTCTTATCGTCGTCGGTAGCTTCTGTTTATGATGCACCCAACGGCTGACGCACCAAACTGTCTACGGTCCGGAAGCGCCACCGTCCGGGCTTGTGCAAGAGTGGCCGATCCCGAAAAGATAGATAGATAGACCACCGGACGGACCACCATTCATAAATCTCAATCACTCACCTTGGGCCGATCAATCGCCGGAACATCGAAAACAACCTTTGCCATTCCCTCGGGAGTTGTTTTTGTTTGTGAGCCAGCCAATGATTTGCCAGTCCCGTGACTTACGCGACCGTAGGCGTTTGATAAGATAGATCGGAGACAGAAGCACACGGCCCGCTTTGGAGAAGGTGTGGGCATCATCTCAATGCGCCTCCGCCTCGGTCCCATGTCGGACAATTATGAGCAAATCAGCGGCTACAAATAATAACCATAAGTCACTTAAGATTGGCCGATTGTTCGCAAACCCTAGCCCTCCCAGTAGCCACTGCTCAGGGAGGGGCTGCAGCAATTCAGTAAAACCTTCTCCGCCCTATCTTATCAGCGAATTGGTACGAAAGCGAACGCCGTAAGATATCGATGCGTTTGCGACAGTGTGGCAGTTGGTGGGTCTGCAGACAGTTTCCCACCTGGATTTCCAACGTTTTCGGGGCCATCGTTTACCGTCGATCGGTGCTACTATCGGAGTTGCGGCCGCGCGAACAATGTTCCTAAAATGTTTGTAATTAATCAGGGGCCGACCGAGTTGCCCGTTTGGATGGAGCTGATGGTGGTGACTTGGACGTACAAGATTGATCCCCTCGGTGCACCCTCGGTACGCCCTGGCGGGAGATGAGCTCATCATTCACCCTGCATTCAACCTTTAATGATGTTTGGGACATTATTGACCACTGCACTGTCCAGTTTCCAACCACAGGTAGCCGCCATGATCGATCTATGGAAAACGGGGCTTGCCATTTGAATGGAGCAGCAGGAGACATTCTGACTGTGGCCACCACAGTCCTGTACGTACGATCAACAACAACAGCGCACCGTGTGCAGCGCAACGATTTGCTTGTGATGAAAGCAAGAGTTTACACAGTTGTGCCATTATCTGCCACGCTACAGGAATGCGAAAAAGTCATCCGTAGGTTCGATGGAAAGTACCGAGACCGAGGGTATTCCTACCGGGTCTGATCCATCGTTTCCCGAGTGGACTATGGATTCGAAAGGGAACAAATCCAGACCACTACAGACCACGGACGTGTACGTCAACTCGGCCCTGATCAAACTAATCTGTTGCACCGTGAAAGCGAAATGGGCCATAAGAAGATGAGTTAGCCACTTCAGCGTAGAACCGGTGCTTTCCATTCATCACTGGATCTTTGTACTGTGAGACTCGATGTGGAATGTTTTGCGGTATTGATTTACGATCGTTTTCTCCCAACTTCTGTTCGCCATGTGACGAACGGCTATCGTTTATAGCCCTGATTTGTTACATCTATTGAAGCACACGCTGCACGCGCACTTCAGCTTTAAAGTGTTGTTTCTAAAGCCTCAATCCTTTATTCTGGTCGAGTGCGCCCCTCGATTCCACGGCCGGATGGCACCAGCGGCTACGACACTGCCGATCGCCAAGGATTATCAGTGGAGGAGTACGGCGATGATGATGATGATGCTAGTATTGCCAAACCGTACGTACACAATGGCCCGACGAACGATTTGGCGCGCTCGATGTACTTATCGAGCGAATACAATTACGTGTAAGGGGCACGGTAATGCTTGGGAGTGTAAGGGAGAGGGTCCAACAGTTACATTCTTGAGAGTGACATATCGCGCGTAGATAACGGGCTAATGTGTTCATTGTCCGATTGATTCCCAATTACTATCAGCTATTTGATACGCCTGCGGTCGATAAATCGGCCACAGTCGTGCCCGATCGCTTCACCGTTGCACTCTTCGCTCAGTGGGCAGGTGGATCATGCTCAGTGCTGGATGCTAGATAGGGTGCCCGTGTTTTATAGGGTACAGTGCACAGTTAACGGCTTTAGTTGGTTCACTTGTGTTGGTGGTTGATGTAGAGAAACTGTTCAAGCTGATTGTCTTAACTAAAAGCTCTTTATCTGTAGTGTCGACATTAGAACTAGTTGGTGAACAAAGGAACAGCTAAACGGCCAACAACATGGCGGACGAGAATGTGAAATCGGATCCTTCGGCACCCGCTGCAGAATACAATGCCGGAGATTTCAATTCCACGTGAGTACGACGAGCGACGCAGATCGGTCATTTAATAAATTAAATTGAATTAAACAATGTCACCAAATAAAAGTATTAAACGAGGAAAACATCAATCACCAACAAGCATCTAAAATAGACTTCAGGATCGGTAGCTGTTGCCAACGGTTCGGTAGAAAGATAACAATCCCCAATCGACACGGTAGATAGGCCCTATATATTGTTGCTCTAAATTGGGCGTCCATAAATCTTGTCGTACACTGTTCACTAATTGTGTGTGTTGTGTGAAATTGACTCATTCAGGGCCTCCATCAATTGTAACACGTTTACAACGTCGTCATGATAAGGTTACTATTGGCCATTAGATCGATCTAATCTGCAGACCTATCAATTATACGATCCTGATAAAAAAAAACGGTACTATGCTACCGCCTTGTTTGAGTTACTTACTACAACATCTTGACTGCTTTTACTATCCTTAGAGAGAAAGAATGTGTGTTAGGGGCCATTGTACGATGAAGGTACCTAGCTTAGAAGCCAAATTCAATGGCACTATCATCTATTTTGTCGCCAAATTCTGTCATAGAGATAAGAGACAACGCCACCGGTCACGCTGCGTCATACGGCGTAGGGGAGGGCTATCAGTCACCATTTAACACCACTTTCCCACATTCGTACCCTCTTTCCCCCAGGACCAAACTAGCCGATGCACCGGCCATGATCGACGATGCCGAGTACAATCCCTTCGAGCATCGGCAAATCGAAAAACCGAACAGTACGACCGGTTCGCTGATCCATCTGCTGAAGAGTTCGCTCGGTACGGGCATTCTGGCCATGCCGGTAGCGTTCAAAAATGCTGGCCTCCTGTTCGGTGCGATCGGCACCATTGTCGTCGGACTCATCTGTACCCACTGTGTCCACATACTGGTAAGAGTTTTGGGGGCCCAGGCAGCAGAGCAAGAGGGGAGGTAAACGAGATGACGCTGTGTGATTGCCATTGTTCCATTGTGGAGTCCAGTGGACACGTGCCACGCGGAGATGAGGCTTTACCTGAGGCCATATGATTGATTTTTCGCCGTTTCGCTTAGATGATCAGTTTACGTCATGTGATGGTGGTGAGAGATATGATCGGAATTAGAGGTGTTGTGTAATCGAGATGTCACCCACCAGCGAGTGAGTCATATAACGCTTCTTCCAATCTTCCGTATCTTATCAGACCCAGTGCCAACTACGGCATTTACGTTAACTTAATATCGACTGCTTCATTCATCTGGAATACTTCAATGTCCTTTACCTGGACCTTTACACCCACGTCTCAAACCGGACCAACTATTAAAAAGAAACAGTTGTCCCTCATGCTCCTGCACCGAGCAAAGAACACTCAACAAAAAGGCAACGATATCGCGAACCAACCGCAATCTAGTTAACCTTGAGTGATCGCGAAACTGATGCTACCGGTGGTCTCTGGTGCGACTCGCGCGTAGTTCAAGTCCAGGGACGACACTCTTTCCCGTTCGCTCGCACTCGCGACCGATCGATCGTACAATTGCCTCGGTAGCCCGTGTGTATCCTTTCAAGGTGATCCTTACGATCCGGTGCGCAAGCCATTGACCCTTTCGCGGCACGATGGCACGAGTCTCATCAGGTCGAAAGTCTCATCTCTCTCGGACGATAACCCCGGAATATCGGAAGTATTCAAACCGGCCCTACACTATCCCTGGGACCCCCCCCCCCCCCCCCCCCCATGAACGATCGAGCAGGCGCTTCACCATGGTTACTAATCCGACATCCGAACCGCCGTTGTTTCCGCATAAACGAACGTAGCATCACCGTTGCCTGGCAACGCGGTCGCCGCCCCGTACCGTACCGTGTTGTAATTGTGTGTTCCGATAATTTATACGACCGTCAAATAGGCGGCGGAACACTAGTGACCGTGGTTTGCGGTACTGCGATTATGCTCGGATGCTATCGCTTCGCTTCGGACCCCATCTCAAGGGCCCAGTAGAGTAGCCGTCCCGGGGGCAGTCGTCACAAACATCCATCTGCCACGGAACGGAGACATAAGGGCGAGCGATAAGGTTAATGAACGTTGCCGATACGAGAAGTTTATCGCGCAATAGGTGCCAATTTAATGATTTACTTACTGCGGTATGATTTATGCCCTGCAATCGCCAAGCGACATCAAGTATCTATTGTTAGGGCGCGCTTGAGCTCATTTGGCAGCCCTTGAAGTGTTATGGTATCTGTTTGCCTTTCCAACAGGTGGATACCGCACCTGGAAGGGAAGAAT
>NC_064878.1:18426595-18431595 GCF_943734665.1 Anopheles aquasalis
AGATGGACGACGTGCTGGCGGTGCTGCTGCTGCTACTGCTGGGCCATCTGGTTCCGGCAAGGCTTCTACTTCCCAGGCAGGAGCTAGTTCGTCGGGAGTGAAAAAGAAATCGGCCGTAGCCAGCAGTGAACTAACGTTTAAAAAGGTCACCAAGAAGGGTCGCGAACGGAACTATCGCGAGAAGGATTCGAAGAAGAAATCATCCCGCCGCGGCGGAGGCTCAACGCGCGATGGTGCTCGTGGAGATGGCGATGGTGAAGAGGACGACGAAGATGATGAGTACGGTGGTGGTCGCCGAGAGAATGGTGGAGGTGGTGAGAGTGGTGGTGAAGGAGGAAGCAAATCGGAACGCCGCAACCGTCAACGGAGACCGAAGCGGAAAGAGCTGCCACGGTACGACATCCGCTCGATCATCGCCGAGAAGCGGCCCCGTATCTACAAGGATCCGTTCGGTCGGGATGTGACACCGAAACGACGCTCCCGTACACGAACACCCCCGTCTCATCACCATCAGGGTCATCATCATCATCAGGGTCGGCCGTCGCGCAGCCGTTCGCGGGATCGTGCTCGCGCCAACATTTCGATCTCTCTCTCGCCCGAACCAGCACCACCGATGGCTGCTGCTGCTGCTGCTGCTGCACGATCGTCTCGTGGCTTCGGTGCCACTGCCAGTGGACGCCGTCCGATTGCTCGATCACCATCGCCGCGTCATCGAGGAGCACGGTCACCGTTACTGGCGAATGCGGTGCGCTCTCCGCCACCCTATCGTTCACGCTCTCGCTCACGATCGCGCGGTGCGCTGCGATCACTTTCGCCACGATCACCGCGTGGACGATACGCACGCTCGTTACGTTCCCGGTCACGATCCTACTCACGTTCACCATCACCACTGCCGGCTAGTGCTGCTGGAGGTGCCGTTGGCGCCCACCGACATCGACGTTCACGATCGCTACGATCACGCTCGCGATCACCGGTGATGCACGAGCGGAGGGGTGAACGGCGCTCGAAGAAGAAATCTAAACGAAAATCAAAACGGCTCGTCTCGCTGAGTCGCAGCAGAAGCCGTAGCCGTAGCCGTAGTCGAAGCCGCAGTCGCAGTCGTAGCCGAAGCCGCACTCCAGTCGATCGTCGCGGACGTCGGCTCCAGAAGGTGTCGTCCTCAGCGGCCGTGAGCGGTCGTAGTCGAAAGAAGAAAACGAAACGGGACCGTAGCATGTCACCGGTGCTGGCTGTCCCACGGTCTACCTTGACGACGTCCAGTAGTAAGAAGCAGAAAAAGAAGAACCGGAAACGATCGTCTCTGTCACCGATCATGTCACGATCCGTATCACGGACGCCACCTCCACCGACGAGCAAAGGCCAGCGGCAGCGTGGATCGTGGACCCCTCCACCACTACCCGCAACGGGCGGTACCGGTGCTAGCCGAGTGAAAACGAACGGTGCCGCCAACCTGACGGTCATACTGACCAACGAAGAAGCGATCGCCAAGCAGCAGCAGCAGCAGCAGCAGCTATTGCAAGAAGGAGGTAGCGGAGGTAGCAAGGAGCAGCAGCGCAACAGCAGCAGCAGCAGCAGCAAGGCGGCACGCAAGGAAGCTCGTCGTCGGGAGCGTGCCCGTGAGAAGCATAATCTACCCTCGAAGGAAGTATTTACATCGGGTGATAATATTCTAGTAAGTGTTAGCTTTAACGACAAATCATCGACATCGGCTGCGGCATCGGCGGCGATGGCGAGCGGATCGGTGGGCGGTGGTAAGGAGAGCGCAGGCGGCGGTGATCACCATCATCACCATCATCATCAGCTCGGAGGTAGCAGCGGGACAACGGGCGGATCGACCACCACCGGATCGAAGCATCGATCGAAGGACAACGGTGGTACTTCGTCCTCGAAACGTCAGCGCGCACCGGTCGATGGTGGTGGCGAGCCAAGAGGTGGCAAGGGCAGCGGCACCATCACCACTAGCACCGGCAAACGATTGGATCGTCTCGGCAAGCAACTGCGCGGCGGCGGTGGCGCTTCCGGTGGTCGTGGTGTGGTAGATGGATCAACGGCCAAACCGGTGGTCATTATCGATCTGGACGGATCGCCATTCCGTGTGCTGACACCATCGCCCAAGGCCGTGATTGTGCTGTCCGACAGCGACACCGAGAAGGACAAGGAACGTGGTGGACGAGCTGGTGGTGCGGGCGGATCTGGTACGAGCGCTGCCGCTGGGCCAGGCATCGGATCACAACCATCGGAAAAGGATAGCACTGCCGTCGGTGGTGGTGCTAGTATGCGAATTGGACAATCGTTTGGCCAATCGCTCGGTATCGGCGTCGACGTTGCTGGAGCTTCGGGCTCTGCTGGCTCTGGTCCTGGTGGTGCTGGCAACATCGGCGCCCCTGGTGCCTTACATCGCAAAACACCACCGGATGATGATATGTTTGGACCGAAAACACCGCCCGGATTTCCAACCACTTCTGGCTCTACTGCTAGCGGCGGGAACGCCACCAACACTGTAGGATCCTCGGCCGGTGCTGCTACTGCTAGTGGTGCTCCATCGTCTTCGTCTTCCTCCATTTCTGCGATGAACAGCAAGGGACAGCAACAGGCACCCAAGTTTTCCATGCAAGTCAAGACGAAACTGTCCAACGTACGGCCCGTCAACCCACTGTACGATCCGGGTGACCTGGATGAAGGCAAAGACGACAGTCCCGAGCGCCAGGATGGTGGTGCGACGGCAAGCGACGCTGTCGAAGGTGCCACCGGTGGTCAGCCCGGTGTTGGTACGGGTGTTGCAGCAAATGCTACCGGTCCTGGACCCAGTTCCTCCTCACAAACGGGCTACGGTTCGATGGCAACATCCGTTGGACCGAACACACCACCAGAACCGGCACCACAATCACCATCGCCCGATGTGTACGATCCGTTCGAACCGACAAAGTCTCCCTCACCTTCACCAACGGACGGCCGTGATGGTCATTCCATTGGCCGCCTATCGGAAGACGACGATGATGATGATGATGATGACGTTGAGCGTGAGCCGGTCAAGGCGACGGCAGCATCCGGACGCGATCAGCATCCGGGAGCAGCATCGGATGGTCTCGTGAACGTTTCGGAACGCAACAGTGAGCTGATGAATGGAGCCGACAGTGGATCCCGGACACCTCCACTGTTGGGCGGCCGGATGGGTGGCAACGCCCCCAAGGTTACAGTCCTCAGCAACATCGTGCTCAGCGGAGGACCACCACCGAATGCGGTCAGCTCCGGTGCCAACTCAGACTCGGATGTGGTGATCTTCGATGAATTTACTCACTCTTCCGGGATGAAAGGATCGAATGTGGCTGCCGGTGGTGACCGAACCGTCAACAACAGCGTCATCTCGAAGCTGCCACTTCCTGGCCAACAGCAGCAGCAGCAGCAACAGCAGCAACAGGGCTCTGGTGCGGGCAAGTTTGGTGGCGACTTTATGAACCCAACCGACTCACCGTACTCACCGGGGGCGAGTGATTTCGATGATCTGTTCGAGCCACCGGCACCGGGTGACGGTGGCGATCTTTCACCTCTCGCACACGGCAAGCAGCAGCAGTCCAACCATCATCAGCACACGATGGGCGCTAATGCCCAGCAAGCATCGGCTTCGTCGGCAGCGACTGGCTACAAACCGTCAACCTCAAAGATGCCCACGACGAAGGCGGCCAAAAAGGCTACCAATCATTTCGATTCCCTGTTCGGTTCGTCGCCGAACCATAACAACGCGAGCAAGGCGGGCGGTCGTAGCCGAAAGGGTGGCGGTGCGCACAAGCGATCCAAAGGCGGTGCTGCAGGAGGAGGAGGTATGTGATTGTACCCTTTTTTGGGTTTCATTCCATGTCGAATATTGTTATATGGTCCCTATTCTTCTACTGTTTTAGGAAAATCTAACCAAAAAGGAGACGCAGCCGATGATGAAGATCCTTCGAAGCTTACTGTGAAGGAAAAGGTAAAATTGTGGAGCAGAAGCTCGAAGAAGCGCAGATCGTTAACCGAAACTGTGTCCTTTCATTGCAGTTTTTGAAGAAACTCAATCGTCTTGAGCGTGTCGTCGAGGAGGTAAAACTAGTGATTAAGCCGTATTACAACAAGAAACAGATCAACAAGGACGAGTACAAGGATATACTCCGACGAGCAGTACCGAAGGTAGCTTGAGTTCAACAATCAACTGTGTGACATGTTTG
This sequence comes from Anopheles aquasalis, assembly GCF_943734665.1. Classification (NCBI taxonomy): domain Eukaryota; kingdom Metazoa; phylum Arthropoda; class Insecta; order Diptera; family Culicidae; genus Anopheles; species Anopheles aquasalis. The sequence goes on from NC_064878.1 coordinate 18,430,795, forward strand.
ATTTTAATGTCCTTTCGATCCGTTTACTCTTCCAGATCTGTCACAGCCGCACCGGGGAGATCAATCCGATCAAAATCCAAAAACTGATCAAAGCGTACGTCCGCAAGATCCGAGGCAAGCGGCGTCTTACCAAGAAAGGTGGCCCCGGTGGTGGTGGTGGTCCCCTAGGTTTAGCGACGGCTAACAATAACGCCATCATCATTTAGACGTATGGCGGCAGGGTGACAACACGATCGGTGTCGTCGGTGGTGAACGGGATCTGTTAATGTTTGTAAAAAGTAACGATTTGCTTGAGCCGCTGAGAAAAAGGGAAGGGAAGGAACTTGTGCAAGCACCGACACAGCAGAAAACAAACAGAAACTCTATCTTTATCCATGATTATTCAGATTATGATTAGCATTAATGGTCCCATGTACCGCTTTCTTACCACAGCAGCAGCATCAGCAGCAGCAGCGGTTCTTATCATTATGTACAAATCCCATCCCAACACTTACTCGAATGGTTACTGCAGAAAAGGACAAAAAAGGAACACTCGTCTCACAATGGGGGAGCACCTGTCAGGTCACTCTAGTATGGTGTTTTGTGATGTGTGTATCAATGCGTGAATGGTGCAGTTTTAGATGAACGTTAGTTTTTCTCCATTTATATTATTTCGTAAATTTTAATTATTCTTTTATTTTTACAAAAAAAAAATACTGAGAGGGTTTTGCGCGAGTGTTTAGAGTAAGAGGATACCTAACTTAGACAGAGAGTCGACATGATTGTGTGTCGTGTGGGTGGAAAAAAGAACCTAAAAAGTGT
>NC_064878.1:18441595-18444095 GCF_943734665.1 Anopheles aquasalis
TCGGAGGCAAGATTCCTGGTTCCTGGTGCGGTTACTGCTGCCTCGCGACAGCACCGTTCGGACGATCGTTGCGTTCGTGGTTTTACGATCGCTGAGAACGGAGAGTGAGAGTAAATCCGACCTGTGTCTGTTTGTGTGGGTTTGTAATTGCGCGAGTGATCGGTCAGCCAGCATGCGTACTTGATCGATTAACAGTCGAGGAACTGATCGAGGTGCCTGATCACACGGGATAGATCTCGATCCTTCGATGTGGTAGAGCGATCTTAGCGAAGAATATTTTGCTAAGCATAGAAGGTTTAGCTTCAAAGGAGAGTGCAAGTGTCTTGGTATTAAAAAAATCGGTAAAGTTACTACTCACAACAGATTTTCTCCTTTCATGAAGGGATTTATACACTGTATACCCAAATCATCTCAAAATGTAATGTAAAATCTCTTATTGCTATCAGATGCATGATCATGATCTTTACCTGTACCACCGCCTATGAAAATTAATCAAGTCCAAGGCCCTGTGGTGGCCTTCAAGATATTCATAAGTATCTAATTAATAGCCAGTATCGGATCGGCTTTCTTCCTTATGTCACAGCAGTGCAGTGAGTGCAGTGAGCAAGGGTTCAAGGGGCATGGACCCCACGCGGTGAGGCGACGGTATGGCTATCGGCGACGCTATCGAAGTTGCACGGATCGGAATGCTGGCGTTGGCGAGCAACTTTAACCCCGTGATTAGCTGAAATGACCACGTTCCACGTTCGCTGCAACCTGCGCTGCTTGATTGTTTCAGGGAAGTCCATACGTGATACTCGTTCTCGTCGATAGAATCGCCTTGGATTGCCCTTAAACCAGGATGGCATAGTTGCGGAGCTCGTGTCTAGCGATCAAGCCTTAAAACCGGACACATTACGCGCCCCGACCGAGACCGTCCGGTTGGAAAGGGCAAGACCTTGATGAAACGCCCTACAACCACTGCGATCTAGGCGCTACTCTCAAGATAGAGCTTCCTGTTTACAGCACAATCTAAGGATAATGTATTAAAATTGCATTAAATATATCACGCTTTCGACGTCTCGAAGGATACTTAAGATATCAATCTGCGTCACAGATTGTAACACGCAAAAAAAAGCGAAAGCTCAGCGCAACAGCGGCGCCAAAATTAGCAGATCATCATCAGCACGACCGGGACATCGGGGGCAGGGGTTAAAGTGAAAATTCTCGTCCATGCCCTTATGACCGGTTGCCCGGATATGTGTCAACGCTGTCCATCAAAACATTCCACTGCACCGTGATACCGCCATACCGTTGGTTGGTGTTATTAAAAAACGTGGAGTCTTTCAGCACCGGGACATGGAGAGCAAAAAACAAAAAGGAAAGTGCCAAAACGGGCCATCATACCTGCGTTGGCCATGGTGTCACTCACGGTGAAGATTGAAGATGTTTCACAGAAAATTAAATCATTTATCGAAGCAGGCAGTCGAGTAACTTCGTGACTGCCAAAGTGCTGACCGAGAGCAAAGTAGGCGGAAAACGGAACGGAACTGCAGGTTGAAGGAATCGGAGACTAGCTCTGATGAGAGTGGAGCGATAGCAGACCCCGACATGTCAACGCCGATAATGGGATAATGAATAATTGATCGGTTAAACATAGCGGTGTGGCGAGCGGTGGTTTGGCCGCGAATTTTTTCGATCTTCGTTTCTTCTTCGGAAGAAGCTGCAACGACTAGCGCTTACTGGGGCGTATCATGGATCCATCTGTTAAAAGATTTACATATTAAAGTCCAAGCTTACAAGTTATAAAGTTACTTACACTACCGGCACACATTAGAACACTGTTGACAAGGCTTCGTACATACCCAACTCTAGAACCGAAAGGACCACCTTCCTGCGTCCCATACGTAATCGCCTTGCATTTAACCTTTCGCTTTTAACGATCATTTTATCGATCAAGCAGCGGCCACCGTTGTGGAGCTCGCACAGCTGAGATAGCGCGTGCCGTTCAGCGTTCTTTCGGTCAACAAGGCGATGCCGCTCAGCCGTGCACTTGAACTTCTGAACCAGCGTCGCACGTTTCTCTCCCGCAACTAAGAGCCCAGGGATGCACAAATGGGGAGGTCGTCCATCACCACAAAAGTGCATTCGAGGCGCATCACATGGCTCCACCTCGACCCATCCGTTAACCAGCCATCAATTACAACTTGCAGCACTTGGAGAGCTGCTGCTGCTGCTGCTGCTGCTGTTTCTACAAGGAGTCTCATCGTCATGGACAAATGATGACTCTCTTGGGGGCTCTGGTTCCTCTCTTTCTCGCATACTTGGTTTATCCCCCGGACACTGGCACGCAAGTGGAGTCGTTCAAGTGCAACAACGCCAACGGCGACGCCCAGAATAGCGACATTTGACTGACTTTTACTTTTCCTACACGTTTTGCAATCCGTTATCAACGCTCTGCGATTGCATTTGATTTTTTTTCTCGTATTTCCCGATAACGTTTCTCTTTTGGGGACAATAC
>NC_064878.1:18446595-18454095 GCF_943734665.1 Anopheles aquasalis
ACAGGTTGTGGGTTTTAGCGTTAAATGTAGTCGTAGAAATGACTAAAAAGAAACATAAATTATTTCGTAACTTTTCCAGAAAATGTTCATCATTCCTATAGGACCACGGGAAAGAAATGCCAAGTCGAAGAACTACTGCGGTTGCTATGTGATCGGAATGAAATTCCCAACCATGATGAGCGGAATGTTCACGATTTCAAAGGAAAAATAATAATAAATTAACAATAAAAAGGCCGGAGTGACGGAGTAAAAGTCCAAACATGCCGGCTGGCACAACACCACTGCCTCCCTGCATCGGTGACGGTGGCTCTGCCCTACTACATGATGGATGCGAGACGCCATGAGTTGTCCGTTATGACCTGCTACACCATTGAGATGCCTTAAGATCTCGTTGCGTTCGTTTAAGTGCAGAAATATCACCTCTTGCCGTGGGGACATTTGCATTAGCTATGCAAATATGTTTTTCTTCGAAGAAAGTGTAGCCGAGCCGAAGCTGGCCCGCACAAACACGGCCGAGGCACGAGAGACAACGGGCTCGCCAAAGAATGAGCGGAAAGAGAAATGCATCGCAGCTGACAGGGTGCAGAGGATGCACTTCGCGTCACTGACGATGACGGCGAACACGATAATAGTTTATTTAGTTTTGGATCATCTAGCAAAGTGAAACTGTCCACTCAAGAATCGACAAGCTCACCACCTCCGGCATGGGAATGGCAAGCGGGTCCCTTTTATGATGCGTGACGTGCGTCATGGTGCACTAGCGGGCAAATCATTGAGCGGCCGACCTTGTGTACTGAAAGATGAATCCGCATTTGCTATATATGGGGATGAATTTCGTGATACCAAGCTGTTATATTAGAGAGTACCGGAGGACATTACGATCAAATCGCAGTTTCTGCTGCAAGCACTTGCTGTGTCATCATGAGGTGGCGCCTTGTGGTGAAATGACGATTCCCAAGCCAGTGGTGGATCATTTGTATATATATATTGAAGGCAACGATATAAGTCTATGCATTACTGTACAAAAACACATTAAAATGAAAAACAAAGGAATTACCTATATAGATGTAAGCCAAGAAATGCATGCCTGTACCCGGTTGCATTTATCATTCCTCCCGTATAGTCCCGCCCACAACCGATAACGATAGTCCGTCTCGGCTAGACCATTAGTGGCTGCCGATTTCATCGCCCAGGAGTGAGAGCTGCTTCAGGAACTGCTTCGCATTGATCAACGTCGACGCACCGTAGATGATGCGCCGGATGCTGTTGGCAGTTTGCTTCGTTTTGATGTAATCCACTAAATTCTGGTATTCGATGTAGTTGCCACCGCCAACCACAAACACGATCGCGTCCTGGAATGGTGCTCTGTTCTTCGGCACTACATCACTGCCCTTCAGTAGCTTTGGATCCAGATAAAGATAGTCATCCACCTCCGATCCACCGCCAGTGCGGCATTCCATCAGTTGTTCCGTGATTTTCGTTACTGGTAGATTCTGTGGATAACAAGAGGTTTTTTTTTCTTTAGAAACTCGGACGCGAGATCGCAGGTTGCTTGGCAAACGGAATTGTTCTTACGTGACGCTTGACGACCAGATTCTTAACACCTTCCATTACGAACGATGAACCTTGGGACACGAGTTTCGAGAACATGGACACGGTTTTGGTGCCACTGCCTTCGTATTGGTTCGAGGTCGAGAGTGTACTCTTCATTATGCTTCTATATTAAGTAGAACAATGTTGGTTAATAAAAATAATACAGGCTAAACGAGTTACGATTCAATTCCGGTCACTTACTTCCACCGTTGCAGGTAAGGCAGTGGAGACAAATCACAGCCACACTCGCGCAGCGCCTCTTCGAGCCGCTTGCACTCCGCATCGGTCACATTGCTGCAGATGTAGTAGATTATGAAGAGCCGCATTTTATCTTCCGGCAATCCGAACTCGGGATCCTTCAGCACCTCAACCAGAGCGCGATCCAAAGCCTGCTTGGACATGATTTTCTCTTCCAGCTCAAAGAACGAATCTAACCGGCGTGCTTTGATGTAGTTCAGAATCGAAGTGGCAACCTTGGTGTGCATATCGATGAGCCGTTTCTTCTCCATCAGCTGAGGCAATGAGTTGACCGCACTGGTCAGCTTGGCCGTGTTATCGTTCACCATCGAGAAGGCTACGTCCGATTCCCCATCGATGCCCATCGTTGTCTTTAGCTTTTTGATCTCATCCTCCGACGAACGGTACTGTTCCAGCTCTTCCTGTATCGCTTCAGCCACCGTGGGGAACGGGCTACCCTTGTGCGTACACCAGAAGCGATCGCGTGAATCCAGATCGCACGATTTTGTCTTTGGTTTAGCTCCCGTGCCAATGTGCTGTTGCTCGCTGGCAGGGTCCTCTTCTACCACGACCCGGTTCAGGGCTAGTTCGAGTACATCGTGCGCCAACGCTTGATAGGTCCAGGTGTGGTGGAGTGGTGTTGCCATATCGACGTTACGATCAAGCAGCACGAGCAGTGGTCGCTGGAAGCTAAAGGCGCCTGTTTGCGTCGCATCCATGTGGAAGAGATTGTTACGAGCGTCCCACAGGTTCTCGCGTAACTTCTTTTCTAGCTTCCGCGCCACCATCTCGGCGGCACAGTTCTTCGGGCAGCGTATAATGGGCACGGTCCCGAGCGTTACGAACACGGCGAATAAACTATCGACTATACTATCCATTATGCCCTCCATTTCAAAGTCCTGCGTGTTGGCGCGATTAATAGCTGCAAGGAAGAAGAAATACATAGATTTACGGACCACATCACTTCTCGTCTAAATTTCCTCAACTCTTACCATAATACGACAGAGAATCACTGTTCTGGTGTTTCAGCACAAACATGTCATCCTCTAGCGTAATAAAGTTCAGATACTGATCGTACACTTTGTGAATATTTGCCACGCAGCCCGCCTGCAGCGCAGCAGCGGCCAGATCTTCCAGCTTTTGGCGAGATATTGGCGAGATGAAGTTCAAGTGGTACACGTCGTACAGTCCACTCTGGAAGTCTTGCGCGATGCGACCCAGGTTTTCCTCCGTCGCAGCACAAAAGTAAATGGCTGGCACATCCGGAATGGAATCTCGGTCCGAGTGCAGCTGGCTGGAACGAGAGATAACGAGATACAACTTGAACAACGATGTTGGAGAGGAACTCTTATTCCGGTCATTACATATGCAAAGTAACGCCCATTTCTCGTAGCTCCCGTATGGAAATCAAGGGTGAGATGATGTCCTGGCCCGTTCGGTCGTATATTAGCAGCTTCCACACCGGTTCCGCGGAAATCGCCTTCGTCAGGGGCTGGTTCAGATTCAGCATCTGCCGGATGGCATCTGGGTGATTTACGAACGTTGTTAGGTGAAATAATCACACTTGCGGGTGCTTTACTTACTTATCTGCCGGTCCTTTAGCGTTGCCATCGTGTACGGTACGATTTTCGACGGCAAAATCCACGGAAATTCAGCAATAAGTTCCTGTTTTCGCAAATACGGTGACGTCGACACCAAAACAACTCCCCGGAAAGGTAACGAAAATACCTTTTCTCACTCACTCTTCCCTATAGAAAATCGGCCAGAGTGAGATAAAAACTGCCCATGTAGCACACGGTGGTGTGTGCGATGCAAAATCGATCAAAGAACCTCGACGAAAGCATAATTTCAAATTTTACGTTATACAAACACGTGATTTTCTGGTTTTATTAACTTAAATACTTTTTGCGGTAACAGACGAAATCGAAATAAGATAAAAAATGATTGTTCTAAAACGAAATATGTTTTAATAGCGTAACGTGTCAACACACTTAACTAACTATAAGGTATCATGGTAAAACCACTCTGCAATGTTCTATCTGCAAGTTAAATAGTTCAACATCTAAAATTGTACTCTGCTGGTTAAAAGTAGCTCCTTAATCTGAATGTAATGCCTAATGCTAACAGCAGGTTCAACAACCGGAAGCTCAACAATGAAGCCGTTCCATTGCCCTGTCCCCCCCGGCATCTTAGCCCTTCATGGCGTACTACGAATCGAACTTGGTCCGGGAACCGGCAATCATTCTCGTTGCACTTCATGTACGAACTATCCATCCGCACGGCGAAGTAGATGGAACGGCACTCCGTTTCACCCAGCCCCCCGCAAGGACGCGTGTAGTTGAACCAAAGACTTTCCTGTCCCGGACCCGTGCTTTGGCAGTTGGAAGGTGGCACACGCCAATCACGCCCTTCGCATACGGTGAACTCGCCATAGTCCGTGTTCATAAACAGCACCCGTACGTCACCACCGTGGCGCAGAAGCGAATGTGCCAATCGGTAGCGCAGCTCTTCCCCGGGCGTTAGATACTGCTCCAGCTCCTCGCGCACCAACGTATCACGCCAAAGGTTACGATTGTCGGGCGAGTGGCAATCGGGGGCTACTAGTCGCTGCGGCACATTGTTAAGCACCTCACTGATCGTGCCAGAGAAACTGTCGACTGACGTGATCGATGAGTCTACGATATTGTAGTGCTCGTCCTTCGCCCGACTGTGGGGTGTATCGTTCTGTAAAGCATCCGGGGAAGAAATAATCGATTTACTATCTTGATATCTCCTGCTTACAGTGTCTAGACTTACAAAGTTAACCAACTGCCTGAACGTGGCCGGATCGTTGGTCACGAATGTAAAGTAAAGATCGGGAAACTGTTCATACGATCCTCGCAGCATACGGCGCGCACTCTCAAAGTCTGCATTGGCTATGCGGTACGACTGGGCAAAGACCAGTATCACTGGGGTGTTAGCTCCAGTCGTAAAGCTCGCCCGCTCCTGGTCCATTTGCCGGGACAATGTTTCCACAATCGCTGCGAAACTGTTGGAGAGCGATAACTGACGGGGAACTGCAAAAGGAAATGTTTAGAAAACATCTTAAGTTCTTCACAGCATTCCGACTTCCGCAGGGAACTTACAAGATCCTTGAAACCGTTCAAGCTGCTCAAAGGCATGGGAAATGCTGTTGGTCCGGTTCACCATGTATTGACCGGTTGCACCGTGCACGACGGAGATGTACGATCCGTAATGGGACACTTCAATCAACTCCACCAGATATCTACACACAAAAGGAAGAGCAAACGCTTTATCCCAAATATTCAAATTCAGCAATTCACGTGCCTACTTACGAGATAAGCTGCAGACTCTGGTACTCATTCCGTGAACCATCGATCACCACGGTAAGATCCACGTTCGTTTTCCGCACCAACTGTTTCCCTAACGATCTCGCGTCTATAGGACAGCTGGCGACGGCAGTGTCCAGCAGTAGATTGGCCTGCTCAAAAAACCGATCCACCGTGGCATCACAGATCCGCTGCATCAACTGATCCGACACGATCACGCTGCCCGCCGTATACTGCAACAGTTCGACAAACTTGAACGTTTCCTGCTTCAGCTTGTCCGGTTCGATCGAGCGCAGAATCTCCCTACGCTGGCAGGCACGCGTAATCTCCTCGGATTGTAGCTGGCTACCATGTTGGGCATGTTCCCGCTCCTCATCGAACAGACTGCGAAACCGGGAACCACGCGAAACCCGTTCATCATCATCATGCCGCAGTTCGGCATGACGGCTTGGCCGTTTCGTTGGTCGCTTGCGACGAGCGACCTGTTCGATCGATGTAACCGGAATACCGCGATCACTGTAGTACATCTCGAGTACCTGCGACAGGCGGAGTCTTCGCAAACGCTTCACGAACTGGGGGACATTCTGGGCGAGATAGTGTCCGTCTATGCCAGCGAGGATCTCGCTGTCGGTCATCTCCCATCGGCCACCGTGATTCTCGGCCAGGTAGCGTGCCCGGGGCAATAACGTATCGTTCCATGCTCCGGCCAATCCTACGCTCACGTTGGTGACAAGCGTTGGACCCTGGTAGAAGGCTACCTCGGCCAAATCCCCGACCAGACCGGCCGCGTACATGTTGTCGATGGACTCCAGGGAAGCGAACAGTTTCTCAATTTGTTTCCGCGTATCGGCCGTTTCCATCGTCTCGAGGTTCTCGTACGGATTGTGCTTCCGGTAAGCCGTCACAAACTCGCTGATGAGAACGTTCTGTGGTTGCAATCCGGCTGCGATCGACATGATCACGATACCGGGAGCGATCGTACCGTAGTCCTGGGTACGACAGGTTCCCAATTCTAGGGGACATCGTGAGATCGGCCGGGCGAAGGTTGTCCTATTCGAGTCGGATTTCTGTGCCCTACGAATAAGCAGAAGGTTTAAGCATCTTTGTCGGAAGTTGGTCCCACGCTAAGCATCGTTTACTTATTCTGCGTTATCCAAGGAGCCTGCGGATTACCATCGGCACTCATAAGCGTCTGAGGGCAGGTGAGGCGTTCGTCATCACGCTGCAGCGGTTCCACCGAGCTGCTCAACATTCGATGCAGATTGCAGATCTCAGACGGTGTGAGGAAGGTTTCAAAATCGATTCGCCCCGGTACGTTGGAGACCAGCTGGCGTAGCAGCGTGAACTTCGGAACCCCTATTCCTCGCGGACTGTACGGTGTGACCCATTCCGATTCCGCGACACCCGCAACGTTCTCAATGCCATCCACACGCAGTCTAGGATAGTAATTAGAGGAAATGTAGTGGGAGACTTCACTGAAATTGGCGCTCGGTCGCGAGTTATCTTACCGGTGCACAAGCTCCGCACTGAGTAAACGCATCTCAAGCGTGGTCGGATTGTGACGCTCGATTTTGCGTATCAGCTCCAGCAGCAACTGTACCGTGTGTGGTGGCCCTGGTAATGTTGCGTTTCCGCGATAACAGTGTACCAGCTCGTCCGGTATGTTGTACGCACCGCCAGCCCCTATCACTACCAACGCTGTGAAGGCGAGTCATCGCATCGGAGAAGGTGGGTTCGGTTAGGCACACTAAGCCCATCGTTAGGTGGGTCAGCACTGAACAACTCACCGCAAACCATCGCACCCAACAGGTGCAGATGAGAGAAGAAATGGGAAGCGTCTACCATTTTGACCTCCAATCGATGCTGAATCAGCCTAGGGGACGTGTGCCTGGAGACGAATCTCTACTAAAGGTGTGCCATGAATGACTCAAGCTCCAGAGTTTGAAAAGGTCGACACTGAACCCAAGGGGAATTTAAATTCCACCCTGGTGCCTGTACAGGTGAATCCGTACACTACGGTTTCTAATCAAAGACTGAGCATTATCTACCAGCAAGAGCAAGAGCGTCGGCTTTATCTGTTGGGTTGGTCAATTAGATAACTCGGCCGATAAGCGTGCTCCAGGTGTAGTAGTAAGAGCGTGGTACTAATGATAATGTTTCGGCAAAGCGTCATCGATGTTGCTACACATTGATACTACAAAAAGAAGATTGTTTCATTCATCTGTTGTTTCTGAATGGTGGTGATCATGAATTTGGAGTAAAGCTATATCAGGATAATGAAGAATTGAAGACAAATAACAATGAATAATTGAAAACAGAATGTAACGTACAATCATGTCAC
>NC_064878.1:18461595-18466595 GCF_943734665.1 Anopheles aquasalis
CTCACGGAACTCCGGATACGGCCAACTCGCCACCCGTCTGGTCGGTTTTCTCTTCCTTTGGAAGCGAAAGAAAAATTTGTCGACGTCAAGCTGTCGTGATCCTTCGCTTAAGAATTTGCCAACCTCAAACAAACGCGCTCCACGCGAAACGAATGATGACAGGTCGGTCGGCTGCCCCGGTTGGGCCCGCCACCGACCTGACAGACAATGAAAAGCGAGAAAAGCGAATGAAAATTTAATAAAAAGAAAGAAAAAAGAGAAACACTAAACAAGACCACCGACTGGCGGTGGTAATCGTAGTGAAGGTGCCGTAGTCTTCTACAGCGAGAATGAACCACTCGTCGTTCTTACAACCAACATCAGGCGGAACATCGCGAAAAGAGGAAAGCGGCACACAGGTAACGCGTTTGGCAATAATTAAAAGCTACCACGAGGCACCATTTTTCGGTCATAATTTTTCATTGTCGATGGCTGGCCGACCACGGCAGGGTTCCAGCTTTCGGGGAGTATTCGAAGCTAAAAAAATTGAAATGATAATGATGAGTTTTACCTAATCTATAGAAAAAACGCATAACTATCGTATTTTTACATAAATGTGCTACTGAGGAAAATGATTAAGTCAATTATGGTGCGAAACAAATCTTCACAACATCGCTAGAGTTTTCATAGCAGAATATTTTTTACAAACAATCAATTTGTCGTACAACTTTCAAAGATGCTGCTATGCATTTAGTTGCACGTGTAGACGCAGCACTTAACGTATAACAGTCCGTGATTGCTTTTGATGCCTTTTTGACATTTCAAAAGATGTTCCAAATCCAAATTGAAACCTTCAAAGCCATAAACCTTTGTTGTTGCAATCAAATTCGACAACTTTATGTTTTTTTTAATGTATAAGACTAAAGAAAAAAAACTTTATTTGTTCGAATTATTGAAGGAATTAGATAATCTAAGGATGGCACATGGAATAAGTTACGCATTACTGGACAGTAATGTGCTACTAATTGTGAAAAGCAGCAACAACTATTGGCCAGCATCTGCTGACCCGGGAATGCGTAATGCAACCAAGCGAATGAAGGTGAAAGGGTGTAAATTGCATGCGAATGCCACAAGATAACACAGACTGGACCTCATCGTCCCCACCACCACCAGCACCACCCGTGCGAATGAGTGCAAAATGGTCAATTGGAAATGGGCGGGTGCAAGAATGAGGGCGAGCACAAACGAGCACAAAGAAAATGCTAATACACTGAACAGCGAACGCGAAGCAACAGGACAGTGACAGGACATCACAAGCAGCGGGAGTGGCACAAGGACACGGTGTCACGGTGTAAGTGGTTTGCGCTGAGGAGCGAATGGGTTTGTTTGTTGGAAATTGCAAAAAAAAAAAAAGACGGCAGGCGCCAGAAATCATGGTCGCCGGATGAGGGACACAGACACTCGTGGACAAACATTGACGCTGGGAGGAAGCGAAAGGGTAGTGTTTTGCGTTGGGAAAGATAAACGCACGTGCACTCAGACATACACACAGACGCACACGCACACATACAGAGAAAGGAAGAGAGGGATAGAGATAGTGAGACATAAAGGTATAGAACAAAGAGAAAAGGAAAGGGAGAGAGAGAGAGAGAGGTAGAGTGAGTAGTACAATCAACAACTTACAGCGTGCTCGAGGCCAGATTGGTGTCCTCATGCTTCAGCTGCCCATCAAGTGCCAGGCCCCACTTGTCTTTGTTATTGGCCAGCAGTGGTGTCAGCGTAAACACTTTCGATAGCGTGAACCCGGGAGCGACCTGGCATCCATCCCTGGTGCACGATCGCGGAACGAAGGTGGTGGTAGTAAAACGAAACGGTGCGCGGTGGTGATACGGATTGTTCACACAAAACCAGGTACGCACGCATGCACGCACGCACGTGACCGCGTTCGATAAGAGGGGAAGGAACACCAGAGAGTTAGTATCACACCGCGGGATGGGGAGACGAAACGCGGCGAGTGAACGGTGTTTCCGGTTTTGAGGCATTTGAGTTAATCATTTTACACCACAATATACAGCGAGAGGGCATCCAAAAGGGGGGGGGGGGGGGGGGGGGGGGGGGGGGCGAAGACGGGGATGTGTTTGACACATTTGTTTGTGGATTAGTTGTTGTGTGTTGTGGTCATATCGTGAAATGAGAAGAAAAAAAAAACGGGAAGAGAGAAACGAATGAAATGGATTAGTTACTGTATGTGTCTGTGTCGGTAGCTTTCGGCTTTCATGAGTCACCAAACACCAGAGCGCCATGTGCGCCTCGGTCACCAGACTTTGTCCCCACATGCAAACACCACATGCCAGCGAAGTATGATGATGTTCCTCCATGGTTGGTTGGCCGGGGTGGTTGTTGGTGTGTTGGTGGCGAAACTACTATCACTTCACAGGAATAATAAAATATTGATTTCCGGTGGCATCATTTGCGTTGATTGGCCACTACCTCCCTGCTATTAGCGGAGCCAGCGTGAGCCCAATTTGGGACACTCAAAAGTAAATAGGAAATTTGCTGCTTCTTCTGCTGCTGCTAGTGCTCATGATGAGACGCACTCATCATGACCGACGTACTTCCGTAATGGAGACGCCTGGTAGCTTTTGCTGGCGAAAATAGATTAAAGGTTTTCTGCCTCGCCTCGCCACGGTTCATCACCATCGCCGCTTGGTAATGAAACACATACACCAGACAGGAAATGTATATCAAACTGCTTAAACATAAAACAAGTCACTTGATATTACCACATCATCATCCGTCGACGACGGGACGACGACGCCGCCGTCGCGCCATCAACTTACGTCTGTCGAAGTGGAACGTGCGGCGAACTTTGTGGCGCCAAAAGACATTGAAACTTTGCCCACACGAAACGATATATCCAGTGCCAGTGGAAACGGAAACGGAAAGCTAATGACTTGCGGCACGCACGTTCGTCACGAAGGGGGTTTAGACGGGGTCGTGTGGTCGCGGCTATCCAGTTTGATTGCCCGACGCAGACAGACACAGGCAAAGACGCACACACTGAACGATAGTGTCGGATGAACGGGGGGGGATCCGAATTTGAAACTCCGGACGAGATTGGCGAGCCCCAGCCAGGGCAAATCCGGACTGACATTGATTGCCTTGGTGAGCGCGGTGGTTTTTGGGACCCAGTACGACCCCCACACGTCACTACGCTAACCAGCAATTTAGATGCATGGTCCGGAAGGGAAGGAAGAAAACTGTACTTTTCGCTCGATAGCAATATCCCCTGCAGAGAGAAAGGGAATGCCAAGGACACACCGAGATATGGATTGTGAACAATTGCAAAAGGTATCATCATCCTGATGCCAGAGACGAAGGTCATCAGCGGATGTGCAAAAGGGAAGTTGCTTCTAAATTGTGCTCGCTCCTTGCCGCTTCGCTGCTCCGTGCGGTCCTTATGACGCATGTTGGAAGTTGGTATTAAACGGTCTCTCGTATGCTCGACATCGGAACGGGGGCTCGTTCGTTCAACACCGGCGACACCGACAACTGGAGGCACTGTGTGGGGAATTTACTGTAATGGCGTTAATCACCACGTGTCGTGTCGTGCCGTGTGTACGCTTGTTGTTTCGTGCCCTGTATGTCCTGCCTCCGTGCCGTGCACAACAGCACGATCGATCTTGGGCAACGCTTGATCCCTGATAGAGAAACTGAGAGGACTGTGTGTCGGACAGGGTTACAAATCAATAAAGATTTCAAAAGCGAACGACGGTAGGTTTCCCAGGTGAGGTCAAAGGTCTACACACGAGAGCAAACGAGAGCACCACCACCACCAGTAGTAGCACGACATCAAACGGGTTAGTTGGCACGTCGTGGGCCACATGTTCCGGCAAAAGCCAACGGAGGCGTTAGAGAGTAACAAACAAACCAACACCACAGACTACAGCGAATGGGGGGAAATCTAATGAAGCTCGAACAACTGGCTAACAGGATGTTTGAAGGCGAGAGTCCGCTCGGTAGAGGTATGTTTCTACGAATTCGATTTCGTCTTCTCCGTGGAAGGCGTTTTGATTAACATATTTACCGGTTGATAAGCAAAAAAGAAAGCATTGAGGGGGAAAACACGAAAGCACACCATCTCTATGTGTAGGATTAGCATTCAAAAAGGAATTGGATTTCCATTAGGAACATTAGGTTCGTAAGCGTGTGACTGGAGAGTTGCTCCTTGGTCTTAGAAAAGAAAGGGGGATCAAACGGGACCAGGCTGATAGCATTCGCTCTCGAGATTGTAAAATTGATTAGAAACGTAGTGGAAAATTTCCAATCTATCCATTAGCCCGACCCGGGGACACACATTGACGATTAGCAAAAAGGAGAGTGTACATAAAATCTAATTCCCCTGTACCCATCAACCATAGCTTAAAAAAGAGAAGAACATAAAAACAAACAGGCCAGTTCGGCAGCACCGGACAGGTGCCGTTGATGTCATTAAATTAGAGTGATAAAGGTGTTTCCTTTCCTTTGGTGAAAGAATTTTCTTTTCAATGCCACCGGACACGAGAATGGATGCGCGATAGAGGAGGGCCACGGCTAGCCCACGGAGCCACCATGTTATTCCATTCTGTCTCCATTAGTAAGGTAAGAGTTCACAGTTCTACAGCTACCTCTCCGCCGTCCAGTGCGCTACTCGCACTCTCCACCGCTTTCCGGGGGGAAAGGGAACCGGGGGCCATATGCTTACATCGTGCTCGACGCTAGATTCGTATCCTCGTGCTTCAGCTGACCGTCCAGGGCGAGCCCACGTTTGTGTTTGTTGTGCTTTAGCAGCGGTTTAATGGTGAACACTTTCGAGAGCGTAAAGCCGGGGGCAACGGTATAGTCTCTGCGGTGGATATCGAAGGGAAAACAGATTAGAAACGGATAATAAGGCAAAACAATGAACTAGAAAGTGAACAGACTTTACAAAATCAACCGAGCGGCAGCGGCATACTGGAGCAAGGGCAATTCTAGCAAGAAGG
>NC_064878.1:18476595-18491595 GCF_943734665.1 Anopheles aquasalis
ATTATGAGTGACATATGCAAATGGTGGCAACTGGCGCTTGTTGGTTGCTACTGACCATAACAAACGGGTAGCTGCGATCGGTGCTGGTGCTGCTTGCACGGTGTTCAAATATAAAGTGGTCTCATAAAGTATTTGCCATCCTCTCCAAACACAGAACTGAATGCTGCTGGGTGCTAGTTGAAGCATGAAGAACAGCAGTTTGCCGTCGTCGTTGTTTTCCCCAAAATTTTCCCGTTTCCCCGGCCGCGTAAACTGTGCCCATTCTACTTACCTTGTTGCCTGTTTTTTAGAACTACCCTCGTCGACGTCGGGATCGGGCGATGGTGCCGGGGACCTCGGTGACGAGCCTTGCAGATGGGTATTCATTTTCAAATCTGGCACGCACGCACTCTCGCACTCTTTTGTTTTTTTTTTGTTGTAATTCTGTTCTGGCCACTACACGTTACACCTGAGGTCCGTCCACGGGTTTCAATTCACCTCCTGTCGGTGGTGTCGGCGCGCTATGTTTTCACTTTGCACTTTATCAAAACCGGTGCAGCACTTTGTAATTTCATGTGTTACTGCTGCTCACTCTGGAAATCAATTTGACCTGCGGACGAACGTTGAATTCTATTATCACACAAAGGAACGAAACATTACAGTATATCACTACCACTCCTGCCTGCTGCTTGCAATAAACCGTATATTCAATCCGATCTCTGTTGAGAATTTAATTTTCACTTCGAATAGCCTACTGTGGCGCAGTGTTCTCGACAACTATTTTCACTCATCACATTTACCGTAGGCACAGCACTGGACTAAAGTAAACACATTTTAACCACTTTCTAAAGTCCTTTTAAATGTTTCATGTTTACATTGATACACTTTGGAATTGGATACACATTGACCACGTTGAAATTTGTCCAACGGTTGAATATAATATTCCATTTAAAGCCCCGAAAAATTGAAACAGGAGATCCAATAGGATCAGGTGGTTTGCTGTATTTAGTCAGTCACCTTTTGGCCCCTTTACCAAACCGCTTCGAATTCGCAATAACGCGGTTAAGAAAGGCAACAAAAAAGGCCCAAAAATCGACCGCTGGTTGGTTGCCATTTTACCATTATATAGGGGGGGCAACCCAATTCACCGCAAACGACCCCCGGAACAACTTGTTTGTGCTGGGTGATCCAAATCCAAACGGGGAGGAGGCTCGAGTGAACAGTTATTGCATTAACGTTTGTACAGCGCGGGCCCCTGATTGGCTCCTCGGTGCTACTACACCGATGAGGATTTTCGTGATCGTTACTGAATTTGAGGTGTAATTAATTTTCCACAAACCATCCCCATCCCTCTCAATCCCAGCCGGGACTAGCAACCGTTGTGCCACCACAGTCAGTGGCTACTACCACCGACTGTACGTCCTTTAACCGGACCACGACGCACCGATGATTAAAAGGGGCTCTCGCTCGGGTGCGCGCTATTGCCATGGTTTGTGCCGTTTTTGCCCGCAAGGGTATACTCCTCTCTCGCTCTCTCGCCCGTTGTATTTTTTCGGCCAAAATTCCTTTCATGATTAATGAGGCTTGCGGATCAGGCGCCGGTTGCCGCCGGTGGCATCATAATGAAGGCAAAGAGAGAGGTGCCACCAGCACCGAATCGCGGGTGATAAGGAGACACGACACGACCGTACACAAGCCTCAGTTCATCCGCTGTTCGCTCATGACGCCACCACCACCTCCTTGAGATCGTAGCATGGTTTTCGGGTGTGGAGAGGTTCGTCCTGCAAAGACAGAGGAAGCAAGAAAATTTAAATTAATACGATTAGTTCTTTCTACCAGATTCAGAGAAGAGAAGAGAAAAAAAAACCGACAGCACAAAACTTTTGTACGAAATTGATCCAATAATGGCCGCCATTCAAATGGAAGTAATCAAACGGAAACGATGTCACGAAGCGAAGCGAAGGGACACCAAGTTTCGAGGACAATTAGCGATGTGGATCATTTTTTAAACGCGCGATGGGTTAAGCGATGGGCGTGCGTATGGATGCTCGAAATAGGATGTAAAAAAATGAATTCCGACTTGACATCGCTTTGAGCAAGTATCGTCCACGTTTCGAGGCTGTTTCGAGGGCGTGTATCTTCCAAAACCAGTGTCTTAAAACTCATCCCTCTTCGCCCGGTTGTGGTCATGAATAATTCAACACATTTCACTAGCGCATTAATTTATGCTACAAACCTTGACGCCTCTTTGCCAGCTTCTTCGCGGTTTGGGAGCCGAGGATTTCTCGGCCTTCTTTTTTGCTTCCTCGGAAACCTCTGCTTGCTTTTTGCACGCGACAAGCGATAACGCGCGTGTTTGACAAACAACAACGATCATAATGCACACACCAAACCAACCAACCTCTAGCCTCTCCTGCGGTTCGTCAGTATCACGAAGTTCACTTATCGCTCGTTTATAATCTTTGACATCGAGGCAAAACCGTTTGGCTGGCGAGTGGGATGAAGGGTGTGCGTTACAAAGTAGGACACTTTAGCGTCCTTCCTTTTGCTCCGACGTTACCTTTTCTTCGGGGCAGGGGAGTGGGGACTCCACTGTTGGCGCCAGTCGGACGCGAGCGAGCACGAGAGAGCAGTAGCAATTGCGCACCCAAGCACGACCAACCATTCCTTCCTGCAATTCTTGATTTTCCGACCCTAACCAACCGCTCACGAGGAACGGGGTCACGCAATTTCCACTCACACCCAAAAGGAAATGCATAAGAAAGTGAAACATAACCATTAGGGTGCCAGCCAACGCGGGCAAAGGACAAATGGGCACGGCACGCAGACGGAAGGTGAACGACAATCGGATTCAGAAGAGGATCAGGGCCATGCCAGGCGAACAGTAATCCTTTCTGCGTCTTACTCGATAAAGCGATCAGTTACTTGGAAAGACGGTGCACAAACACAGCGTTCTTGCTGTACCCTTGGCTTTCGCAGGTTGATTATGCTCAATTTGATGATTTGACGCTCTTGTTATGTGGTGTAAGCAATCAATTCCCGTTCCATTTGTTCCTTCTTCTGTGGCATTCAGGGTGCAAGTGTTGGGAAGAAGACAGCCGTTCAGGACGGTGCTTTACTTCTGCGAACGCGCCAATGCGCCTTCTTTTACAGCACGCAGATTGTGCTCTAGTTTCACTAGTCCATTTCTCCGCCAAATGGAGGGCTTTGGTTCACGTACCATGATGCGATTCGCCCGTCGATCGAACACGAATACACGCGCGAAGCCTGGCCCTCTCTTTCCGGCTAAATGTAGCAGAAGAGTGTGCGTTGTTCATCGCGCAGAATGTAGAACAACAACCGGCGATCCTCCCCATAAAATGGAAGAAAAATAAGCTGTATCGCAGCAAGCTGCAGCCATATCCGTTGCTCGGCACCAGCTCGCTCAGTGGGACGTACCCGAGCGGTGGCTTATGTGAACGTAGTCATCCTTTTTCCACATCGCCTTGGCTGGACCGCTGCCCAAGATGGTCGGTGGCTCATCTTGCACCCCCCACCGGGATAAATGCGTTTTCGTTGGTGCAGCAGCGCTGGGCACACAACGGGGGTGGTGAAAGGGATTCTCTTTAATGCTGCGGCATAAATCGAGCGTAGCAGAAGAAGCATCCCTCCTTTGGAGGCCCCATTGCAGAATGCAACAGTGTGTGTGCGGGGAGGCAAGGAACAATATCACTTAATGCCGTGTGTCCATCACTCGGGAAATTGATATTTGTGGTGTCTGGTGTGCCCGGGGTTTCATGTGCCGGTGTAGCAGCTAAGGAACGATTTAATCAAGT
The DNA here is from genome assembly GCF_943734665.1 of Anopheles aquasalis. Taxonomy (NCBI): domain Eukaryota; kingdom Metazoa; phylum Arthropoda; class Insecta; order Diptera; family Culicidae; genus Anopheles; species Anopheles aquasalis. Next base: position 18,480,390 of record NC_064878.1, read on the forward strand.
TTAAATCAACGATTGGAAGCGCGCGCGCGGGCGTATTCGACGAGCGTCTCAAAAACATTGTAGCAGGGCACCGTAGTGGATGGAAAATACAAATTGTTTTACAAGCGTCGAAGCTAGGACACGCACCGAAGCCAGCCGGCATGCTCAATTTATATTTGTTGTCTAATTAACGATTGAAGTGGCTTCCCTTGTATGCCGTCATCCAAATGTTCCTTTGCGCGTACATCACACGACACGAAGTCAAGTACCGAGAGTCTCTCTCTCTCTCTCTCTCTCTCTCTTCTACTCTCTGCTGTTCCCAGCGCTCCGTAGATTGTTAAATGATTTAACAAATATTTTGCCTAATGCTAATGGAAGAACCAGGCAAAAGGGCAATACACGACGCCATCCATTAATAAAACACATGGCATGTCACGTGCCAAACCATGCGCACCATGCGTTCTCAAACACACCACACGGCAGACAGCCGAAGCACGCACTACGTAGCACTGAGCACTCAGATTTTGGAATGACAATGACAGATTGCTGCGGTAGAGAGAGGCCAGATGATGTGCCTTAAAGTGTTTTGCACCAATTTGTGCCAGTGCCCCAGATTCCACCGGACATGTATTGATAGAGATGTGATTAGAGCAACGCAATGGCCCCTAAATTGAACTTATGTACTTCGTATAAATCAGGCATCTGCGAGGAGCAACAACCTAGCAGCAGCAGCATCAAAGGTTATGGTGGAAGTAAAGTGGTCATCACTATTAAGTGGACAGTAAACCATCTCCGCGGTACCATCTCTCTGTGCACAATAAACTGAGGTTGAGTCCATCAAGTGCCATGGAGTAACGACGGACAAGCGTACAAATACGGACGGGTTAAACAGCCGGCAGATCGGTAACGCAGTTACTATGCGCATCAAAGCCACCGTTGGCTCTGACAACTCATAAATTTCGCTAACTCCGTACTCGCGCGCCATCAAGAAGAGTAATGTACTATTTACTGTTTGTGTTTCGCAGTTAAAGTGCGTTAATAGGGCCCCCACTGCAAGTAGCGCTAGCGGTGCCGAGAGGCTCACAGCTGTATTTAACCTTTAATCGGTCTACGTAACGAAACCAACGGGTCCCGTTGTGTATTCCAGTAGCACACACTCGAATCAATCCCCTGGAGCGGGGATATCCTTGGCCGAAATTTCACGAATGATTTGCCAAAAACCCCAAACATAACGCAAATTGAAAAGCCCTCGACAAAATGGAAGTCCGCTATCGAAAAAACAGGATATCCCCGGAGCGAGTACCGGAGATCCGGATGTTATTGCATTCACGCTACATTGCGCCGGCTTATCGAGCGAGCAAAAGCTTCGACAACGGGCGTGCACACACAGAAACTGAACACGATGCTTCTTCTAACCAATGTTTGCTCCGATGCGCATGAAGTACGGTGAGCGATTCAAGGGACACGGAACACGGGTCGGAGTAGTATCGACGAACGATCTTTGAGCGATTGTTGTTCGGGACAGATGGAAAAAGCTGCAGAAAAACTCACTCACTGCGCCATTACGTTCTAGTGAGTGGCCTCTCGGAGTAGTAAGAACTTGCATAACTCTGACCGAACCGGGAAGCGAGGCGGGATGGTTGCACACCGGAAAAAATATCATCATCACTCTCGTTACAACGATGACCGGTGCATATTTCATTGGCATAAGGTACTTTATCATCGAAGAACCACTCCTGGCTTCTATAACGTGACTTCTTCTTCTTTGCAGGGAGAAGGGGGAGTTGATTTCGTTTTTGGTTACGTCAGTTTTCTGCTTTTCCAGCTTTGTAGCTTCCTGTTTGCGACGACGTAAGGTGGAACACCATTACCGGAACTGATTCATCGTTATCCATTTGGGATAATGAATAAACTTACCAGAAACTAATGCCTCGTTTCATGATAACTATTGCGTGGCTCCGCCGTCTTCGGTTGCCAAGGATATTTACGGGTAAAGCGCAGGAAATTCTGATTAGCTGGATATTGCGTTTGAGCCATTTTCTGGGGAGTAAGAACGCTGTTTGTTGTAGGTAGAAATACTACACTAATAGCGTAAGTATGTTTTGCTGCTCCCTCGATGATAAGCTTAACGGCCGAACATTAAAGCCACTGGAACTGGTGTGGCTACACTTGGATTGTAGGATCACTCGCGACACCGAATATCCCAAGCAAAATGGCTACGCCTAGAGCTTACCGTTCTAAAAAAAGAGCAACTTTTAACTTTACGAGCAACCATATTCTTGTCGCCGAACTGGCACTGCCTTGGGAATACTTGGAAGTCCTCTGCGACTGCGAGGACCTTAAGCTGGCCCCCTCTCTTTCGTTAGAATCACGATCCAGCTTTCAGCATTCAGCAGATGAGCCAGGAGCCACAGATATAATTGAAAATATCTGGTTGGCCTGGCTTTTGGTCGGCAGCCAATATAACTCATTTCGGTGCATGCTAGCTAGCTAGTGTGGTCGCTTTTTGGCATCGGTCCCAAGTTCCCGAGAGGTTTGCGCACCGCAGACATCTTCATTTCATGACAAGGACACCAAGGGGACCAGCAGCAGCACTATCGAGACAAGACGTGCAGCAACTACCGAAATGCATCCTCCGCCCGTGCCCAGCAGCACACACTAGCCATTCTTCTTCAACTTATGCGCTAGAGGGAAGGGAGTTCATTTACTTTCCCTCAGCAGACAAACACACAAACACATATACACATGTGCTATGTGGAAACGGAGATGTGACCGAGAAGCATAAATCACCCGAGCGCATAGTTCAACGTCCTTTTACGCGTCGGAGACGTTTGACGTTACTCCTGGCATAGCGGTGGGGCGCAGAGAGAGAGATAGGAACCGAACTAGGTCACTGGATATTTCCTGCTGTCGTTTGTGTTTGCCACCACTCCGTAAGAACGATATATCCCATTTTCGTATCCCCAGTTTGCGGGATTCCTTGCTAGTGGCGCGTGCTGGGGGTTAGTCGCTATGTTTTATAACGCTCGCCGTGCACCGCCACCCGAACCCGATTCAAGTGGTTCATAAATTTTTACTCCGATCAGCGCGCGCAGTGTGAGATAAACTTTTTAATAAACTCAGACAATAAACGTTGTCAGGTTTTTTCGTCAGCAAAGGAGAGAGGAGAGAGAGAGCGAGTGTCTCCAGAAGCTTCACGATAGCATGGCGCGTAATGGTTTGGAGAAAGGTTTAAGGGTCAGTTTGGAAACATTTTCTAACACTTTGATGTTCATTTTAAGTGATTGTAAAATGTTCCGCTAATAAAAGCAACATATTTTCTGACTGCTGCATTGCACTGACTGGTTTATTAAACAATTTGAGAAACCAGACAAGAATGCTTATGGTTTGATTTTTTTTTAAATAAAAATGTAAATTACTTGGAAAGATGAGCAAAATTTAAACAGCTTGCAAGAATCGTAAAGCTATTAAGACCTCATTACACCAGAACGCCAGAGTTGAAGAAGATTTAATAAATTTTTAATGAACCTTTTCCTCCAAGTCGTTCAAAGCATCAAAGGGAAACTTATGACCACAGCCTCTTACAGCTCGACCCTCAAGTGACGTGAGGTCACATGTGGTATACGTCTCAGCAGCGTAATGCTCCCCGAGCATTACGATCGCATTTGGTATTAATTTTTATTAATTGCCCTCAACAAGTTGCCACCAGCGTCTTCTCTTCCTCCTGCGTATGCTCTTAGACAACTTCCGCTCGTTGGTACAATCTTACCGATCGACGTGCCGTTCTGCCCTGATGACTGCTATCCATTATTCAAGAGCATGTCAAGGGCTTTGGGAGGACGGATTATAGGCAGCACCGTCGTGTACCATAATTTCCTAAACAGAAGCTCACTCTTTCACAGTTTCTTTAAATTAAATAAGTTTTAGATAACAATTTTCAAGATTAAAATGAAGAATGAAAATTGAAATAACTCCAAAGTCTTGGCATCAAATGAATGCTTTATCGTGCAATCTATCGATATGAGTTCTGCGATCTATTGAAACACGATGTTCAATGAAAACAGAACACGGTATCGATATAGAACAAAATAACTCCAAATACAAAGCTGACAGCAGAAATCCTAGACAAATAATGCTTATTTGCATGTTGCGCCACCAACTTCTGCGCTGGACCGAGATTTCGTATAAGAATCGATTAATCCGCTTCCAATTTCCCATCTGCAGTGTGTACTGACCCAACGAACGACGCCGGTCCATTGCCTTGCTTCGCTAGCTGTAACGCGATCGGAGTTTTAATCTTTGATATCAATCTTACCTTTTCTTATTATGTTAGCGCAAAGGGATCACGAGTACCCTTGGGGCAAATCGATTATCAAAGGTCCAAATCCAAACAGCCCAACGGGCAAATCCTACCACCGAATGTGGATCCGAATACTCGATTGAATTCCCGTTTTTTTTCTTACACCCCAAGGCCTGCCCTGTCGCATCTTCTTGGAAGGCTAACTAAATGTCGGTGATGGGATATGTGGAAACCTTCCTTTTTTTCCTCAATTGGATAGCATTAATGGAGCGGGGCAAGGTCGGAACTAAAAATGGCATACACGAATCGATGCCGCGCTGTCAGGGATGTTCTAGAACCGGGCAGTTAGCTGAAAAGCAGGTTCTAAACCGACAAACTGCAATACAAAATCAGGAAACGAAAAGAAACTAGTCGTATTGAACATAATTCCACAAATTACGGTGTCAGTCTTCATCAGACGCGAACATTGCGGTCTCACGGCTACCACGGCCTCTCTGGCGTTGTCTGCCTGTCTGAAGATGCACGCTGGTTTCGTAGGGGGCTGCTGTTGACTGTCCATCAGATTGTTTGGCTTGTTTTTGTATCATAATTGGCTCACAAAGCTTCACTCCGTCACGCAGCAGATTGCACCGACGACATCGAGCACGTATTTCGCATGAGCTGAGGAGAGTGAATGGACAGGAGATGGCGATGAAAACCAAACTCAAGAGGACGGGAGTCATCCTCGAATTCAATTTGAATCCACCATCTCTACGCCGGTTTACTTGCGTGGACCATTGTGCTCCTAGCTTCGTGCAGCAAATCAGTGTCACGACGATGCGGAGGCAGTTCATGCGCCGAATGAAGAAGCGACCATCAAATACCTGTTCTAGGTAATCATCATATGGATCCAGAGCAAAGAGCAGCAAACCATTCCAGGAGCATCTTTAGTTGCAGGTTTCCTGGGAATGCTGTGGGATGGATAGACTGACTGGGATAGACTGAATGTTGGCCAGGTATTACTAACTGAACCACCGTTATTTGCAGAATCATATTTGTCAGTTGACTTTGTCACTTGGAGCACTCGAAATGGTCGGATTGCGCCGCATGGCATACTTCGGCAATTCAGCTGTCATTTAACTACCTAGATTGTTTGTCATTAAATGGATTACACGTCACATGCCAACGCAATTTAAGAGGAATTCTTTCGCTCCTTTGGCGAAACACCAACCAAGTGGTGCCGACATCACTCGCATCGTTGCATGAGTCAGCGGCCGCTCGCGCACAGACGATCCTCAAAGAGAAAATGATCCTTCATGCATCACCACCACCGGTGGTATAAGAGCAAAAGCAACAAACAACAAAAATCAACCACTCAGACAAGCACCAAATATCCAAATACGAGTCAGCGAACACCAGACTCCATGAGGCGACGGACCAAACGCGTGATACAAAAGGTATGCCAACGATTATACGAATGAACCGGCGTCGTTGTGCTCTCTCATCCGCTTTTCTCGGTATCGCTGGGTCCCCACGGTGCGGGACTCGTACAAAGTGCCACCCGAAAGACACGTCATTGACGGGGCAACATAGCACCGCAATTGGTACAGCGGCCGCTGATGACCTAAGCCTACACACAGTGACGTACTGTACGGTGGGGTGCGCTGGAATTAGCGCGGCAAACTATATGCGTCATGTGGTGGCCCCTCGACTCCGTCACCGTGCGGTCTCTCGTTGGGTAATTTAAGACGATCCCAAAACTGCACACAGCGCGGCGCGGCGCGGCTCCGTGCGGTAATCGCCACAGGCCCACAGAAGTGTTCCGGAAGTAAGCGAGAAGGGCACTTTGGATGAGGCATTGTGGTGTTCACCTACGTCAGCACATGTGAGTCGTTGAGAGGAGAGCACGTGAAGTACAAGTCGCCGTTTCAAGAATCAGCTTTTAAAGACGCCACCATCTGGTGGGTTTGTGGTTGCGTGCAGCTGAATACTCTTTCTATTATGAAAAGTTCGTCAACCATTCCAATGTAAACTCCATTGGGAATGCATTTTCAATTTCAAAGCATACCATTGCAGCATTTTAACATCGATCGTATTGTATCGAACTAGTCGGAAGGAAGTTTCCAGTAAATCCAATAAACTCTTAGGCCACACAGTTTCCAATTCCGTCGCACGTTTGCCTCATTAACCATTTAGTTCTTGCATACCTGTGCGTGATGGGTTCACATACTCTTTCTCTCTCTGTATGTCAGGTGATACCATTCAGGTCTGCATGCATGGGCATCATCTTGCCTGTTTCTCAAGTGGAAGGCTTTTGTAGACGAATGGTGGCAGGAGATGATGATGATGATGATGGCGTGCAGAAGTAGAAGCACACCCGCACCGGTTTGCCGGCTGTCATTGCAGATGATTGGAATGTAGGTAGACGGGCTTGACGAGGCCTCGTGCCCCTACAGAACCATTCGCCAAGGTGTGCCTACGATGATGCTGTGTCATTCTGTGGGAACTCATAACCGGCGCACAGCCAGAAGCATTGTGTACCGACTACGACGACGACGACGACGACGGCTCAAGTTTTCATAATTTGTAAAGGAACTGTGAAGAGTGCCCTTCTCCGAATAGCACCTAGATGCGTTCCGTGTTCCATGACGTCTTTTAAGGAATTGCATAACGTCGTGAGTGACGCAAAGATAAACGGAATAACGGAGCATGGTGAACCTTAAAAGCGGCATGAGTTCTAGGAATCGATGCCAGAACTTTCCTTTCCCGATAAGAATCCTCTCAATCAATAGACAGACTCTCTGTTTGGCCAGAAGCGGAGGCTTATCGTGGTCAAATTTAGTTGATAAAAGTGCGTTCCTTTGAACAAGAAACACGATCCCGTTTTTCGGGTGTTTACAATCGAAAGCAAATGTTTATCGTCCACCCATGTTGTGGCCTTGTGGAATATTTTCGGTAAAAAAAAACAAAATCCCCAAAACGTCACACACATCGAAGTGGTGCGTGACGGGTCTCCTGATGCCGTTTGATGACGACGTTCGATTACGCGGAAGTTCGCATCGGTTTCACAGTTTTCGGCACAAAGCGACCAATTGTAGTTTTTCGGAAACGGTGGCCCCGCATATGCGGACGCGCACGCCAGAATTGACGTCATCGTTCGTGCCGACAAAGCAGACGGAAAAGGGGACACCCTGGGACGAAACCATTAACTTAACGAAAGTACCAACGAATACCGACAGAGTGTTAGCTCCCCGGAGCGGTAAAGCCCGTGCGTTGCGTTATTTGCCTAGCTGATCCTGCATCCGGTGTGTCGGGACGACACACAGAAGTGCGTTCCGGCAAAACAACGCTAGCACGATGACCATCTCGACGGTGGTACAAGGTGGTATCCATGTTTTCTTGCTTTACCATCCCACTGGGAGCACCGTAACGGTCGTAGAGGAGTGGTCTGCTCGGGCTGGTATTGTTGTTCGCACGGACTATTTTACAATTTTATCGCGGAACGGACTCCAGGGCGCGCGCGCTTACACACCCTCTTAACACACACGTGATAAGCGGCAGTAGGAGGCACGTAAGTGGAGGCAGCAATTGCGCTGCGCTACTCAGTCGTCATTGGCATATCGTAACGTCAATCTACGCCCTTATCTGACGTTCCAGCGGCCAATGAGGCGTATCGTAACGATTGTTCAGCTGGAGCATGTGTTCGGAAGCTGAAACGACTAATGGGAACACCTTCGCGCTGCAATCACCATTTAGTGCGACCGTTGTTCGTGGTGACCCCACTGCCGCAGACCAGTGGGGCAGAGGGTATGGTTATATTTTTGGGAAACCGCAAATGTCACTCTGAATGTGGCGAGGCGTCGTGCCGGAATAACTCGATATCATGCCGAGAAGGATACATACCTGCAGGTAGAGAGGGAGAGAGAGGAAAAACGGGAATTAAATTTACAATCCAATGATGGGTTTTTTTTCATATTATGAAAATATCCTTCCTGCTCAATAACTGTATCGTGAAATAGATCGAAGCACAGCGGGCAAATAGTCGGGGGAATCGAAAAAAAAAATTGCATCCATCCACCTCGGCGCCTTCTGGCGGTGCACCGATCCGGATACCGATATTCCGTCGCATCCAAAATTGATGTTCCGTGTCAATCAGCGTTCCGCGCGTTATTGAATCACTTTGCACGCGAGTTAATGCAATGCGCATAAAATTCTCGATAGATACGGAAGCTGGTGGTGGTGTCCGGGGTTACCCTGGCCCTACTAACGAAAGGGTATGCCAGAAGACGAGAGATCCCGATGCCATGAATTTCACTATTTCGCTTGAAAGCACCATTAACTGTGTTTACCCACCCAGGGGATTCGGGACGGTATGCAATATGAATAAATGAGGTGCGCACTGATGGGCAGGGATTATTCCGGTTACACCACGTTCTCATGCGGTCCCACCCCCGGTACAAACTCAGTTATGAGCATATGAATTCCAAATCTGTTCTTCCACGTGTTCGCGGGGTCCATGGTGTGAGGAATCGCAAACCGGAGACCACATAAACGGATGACCACAGATGCGTACGTAAACCATTGGATTGACTTCTCCGTTCTAATTTCAGATAATTAACTGCTACATGTGGTGAAGTGCCACACCATAATGTCCATCACTTATGTTCAATTATATACAAATTCATTAATACATGAACAGAACCCTACCGAGAGAGAATAGTTGCCATGGTACCATGCCTTGAAGCTGTTGCTATGTAGGCGCGGTAGGGCAATATTGCCGGCAGTAATCAGTGGGCGGGAAGAAATAATCAACAAAACATAAGAGACACCCAACACCTGGAAGGGACACGTGCACACCTTATTAATTGCCCGGTGCGCGACACCCTCTACCGGTTACCGGGCAATTTGGGACACCAGCAAACCCCTACACACAGGCACCATTTATCGTTCCTCAAAAAGCGAACGAAGTGGGCCAAGTGGTGGTACGCAGACGTCACTACCGAGAGATGTACTTTGACCAACGAGACCAAACTCCGCATCTTTCGCTGATCCCGAGACCGAGATTACGGTTCCTACGGTGGCGCATCCGCATCCCCGAAAATCTGCTGCTCAAGAGCGAGAGGATTTTGGAAAGGGTAAACAAACTTATTTTTATCTTCCTGCTATACGAGCTCTATCGAACTGATTCACCACGTGTTGCGAACTTGATAGCTTCACTCGCTCGCGTCATCAATTCTTCGGAGGAGCGCTTGCTTTGCAGGATGATATCGAACACTTCGTCACATCGAAAAAGGAGCGTTTAGTATTGCTTCATTTTGGGGCGCAATGTTGAAGGTGGTTCTGCAAACGATAATGATATCATGTTACGAATTTTATAACTGCTTTGGAGCAGATTTGTTTGTTTAACAAATGCAAGTAATTCGATGCGTCGATTAGCAAATGCATGAATGTTACTAAAAGTTCATCATACACTTTTTATACCCCCTCCATACACTTGAAATGGAATCCACCACAAAACATAATCAACAACCCATCAACTGCAAACACATTCTCCTCATGGTTCTATTCGCTGGCCAGTTGGACCACCAGCTGCTAACAGCACACCTAGAGTATAGTACTTTGCCGCATCTGACTGTTGGGGATCGCTAACGTTGAGTGGTTGTTGGTACGCTCTACGCAGTTATGGGATTTTTATTCTCCCGCAAAAAAACGTAATCTAGCAACCTCACCCACTTCGCACGGCAAAGAATCCAACAGCAGGCGGGTGGCAGATGACGATGACCAACCTCACTTCCCCTCACATCGCCCTCCAAGTGCGCGCGCTCCTGCGATGATCAACTTCAAGTTGGGGAGGTTGAGCTGCCACTGTTTAATAGCGGATTAGGGCGAGTTACGGCGTTGCGAAGGGGGGCGCAGGAGCCCGGCGCAATGGTAATTAAATTATTTCTTTCTCAACTATCCCGCTGTATGTGTGGCGCGGAACGGTGGCCGCTATGGGGCAGCTGTGCTGTACGCGCTTTTGCACTGTCGGGTTTGGCTATCTTGAGGTCGCGCGGAAGCTGCTGCTGCCAGGCTAGGCCAGGCAATGCCAAGCAATGCCGGCAAAGCACAGCCAGAGGTTGGCAAACACAAACAAACGCAAAAGTGTGTAGCCGCTGCCGCCGCCGCCGGGCCGCGGCCACATGCTGAGCAGGAGCTACCGTTTGTGGAGTGCAATCTTCTCGCAAGCAAAACCCCCCGGCCAGGGGTTCATGCATGGAGGAGCGCGGCCCGAGTTTGTTTACACTTGCAAGCCAGCAAGCTAGGGAACGATGGCGCGGGGGGTTAATACAATTCCGTTCTAGTTGCTTTTATCCGACATTTTTTTCTCCCAAGTTTTCTTCGTTGTGTAATCATAGGATAGGGACGCACGAGATAATATCACCAAGCTTCGAGCGAAGCAGTTACGCTTAATAGTACGATCAGCAGACACCCTCTACGAAGAGAGGAGAGGAGCGGATTAATTGGATTAATTAGCTAAAATAAAAACAAAGAAAACGATTGTTGGTGAAACTAAATTCTGAAACTGGCAAAATTAAATAAAAACTTTACCGACAGCATCCTTGACGTGCTCCTTGGAGCGTTAGGTAGACTGGTGCAAAAAGAAAACCATGCCAAGCTGATGCTTGGTCATAATAAATTGATCGACCAACTTCCTATAAATCCTTGACGACGGCAGGGCGGGGTAAAATCACGTGATGAAACATCCACTCTTTCTCCACAGAGATCCAAGAAACCCACGTCTTCGTCTACGCAAACAGAAGCGAATCCAAAGCGTCACGCAGCAACCATCCAATCAACCAGAACGTCCAATCTAACGCGACTACTATGGTGACTCGCCGCCGGGTGCTGGACGGATCCAGTGTCAGATCTCACCGTAAAGCGCTCTCTCTGTCTGTCTCTGCTAGT
>NC_064878.1:18499095-18506595 GCF_943734665.1 Anopheles aquasalis
ACCTAAAAGTCTAATAGAAATATCCTAAGACCTGTTAGTTATCCATGAAAACCTGCAAAATGTATGCTCATTGTATAGATTTCCAAGCCGTTCCAGAGCTCAACACGTAATACTTCAATTGAAGTCTGAGTGAAGACTTTCTGGAATGCAGAATGCAATTGAATGCAATCGAACACGCAAGAGCTTCTTCTGATGAGTTCTTTAGAACTAGAGAAGGATCAGATAGCTAATGCCATTACAACACTGTTACTGGAAAGCACTTTTAAAGCACATCAAGAATGTACTCCATATGGCAACAAGTTTTACATAAATTTTCTCGTGTTCTTGTTAGCCATATTCAATAATTGTTTATAGGCTACTTTTTTTACCCTGAACCAATAAAGTTAAACTAAATGAAGTGAGTTTTGAGTGATCCGATGAAGCGCCTATCGATTGTTTTTCAATGACTATATTTCTGTATTTTATAAACTTTTGAAAGTTTATAAATTTCCTATACCATATAATTTGTTAGATGATCAAAAAGGTAGCTTCTGTAATTGGATTTTTATCTTGTTGCCACCGTCGGTCTACCCAGTAAGTACGGTTGAGCTATTTTTGTTGCTAATCCCCATGAAATTCGATGTAATTCGTAGTATTTGCGATTCGTTGCTGCGTAGAGCCGGAACACCCCGCACCGCACAAGGTGGATTAACAGCGGAACTCATAATTTTTGCCCCGAAAAACACCTCGGTGTACTCTGACTAACTTTTCCAATTTCAGTCTAATTTTAGCGAAAAATTTTCCAAAACAAATCCATTTCCCGAACCGACGCCCCCGTCCCCAAAAACGAACTTGCTTGAGCTTGAACACTAATGTGTTTTCATTATAATTAACACTAAAAGTAATTCAACTGGAGGAGAGTTACAAAATTGAAAACGATTGCCCGGCCTCCCGCTCCCGGCTGTCTGTCTGCTGCACTCTCGAGTCGAGTTATCAAATTCTCATTTCACCTCATGACGCACAACCCAACGCTACTCCCATAATGAATGACCTGTGCAGCAGGGGCAGCAGCAGCAGCAGATCTCTCGGAGTCAGGCCCTCCTGGTCTCATTCAGATCAGACCAGTGGTGGTTCTGTTCCGACCGGCGAGGAACAAATTGTTTCTCTCTGACTTCCCCTCCCCTTCAGTAGCACCAGTACTTGTGCTGGTGCACCGGAGTGGCCAGTGGTGGTGCCACTAGACCGTCCAAAAACACTGGCTGCTGCTCCGCTCCGGTACAACCACTCTTCGTCGACGAGTCGAGTGATGCTGTTAAAAATAAACACTTTCCAACGCCCGATCTGTGGGTGGAAGGATGGGCTGGTGGTGGTGGTCTGGGTGCTAAATGATGCTGCAACAATCCAGACACTGGGCGTCCACCACCTCTCCCTTCGCCACCCCATCGTTGGAGTAATAATTTTACAAATAGAGCCCAGACTAGCCAGTGTGCTGGTTCGTGACCTGCTTCCCCCTGATCCGGCCTCGCGTGAGAACGTTCTACAGCATCTCAACAAAACGGAAACATTGATTGGCTTGCAACAAATTGGCCATCATTGCCCGGGGGTTTCCCCATCATCACCACCACCACCACTACCAATGACCGGCCTCATCATCATCATCATCATCATGATAGACCTTTCCGTATTCTACGTATTCGAGTTCCGAAAGCCCCGCAATCCGCAGCACGCTCGTCTGCCGCTGCTTTTGCGCTTTGCCAATCCTTGCCCAAAGCATCTTCTTCGCGCTTTCCTTCACGAGCTGGTAATAGATTGTGGAGAGGAATGGAGTAACCAGGACAGGCAGGAGCGGCCATATAATCGTTTCGCTCGGTGGTTTGTTTTTTTTTTGGCAAAAAATCAATCCAACCACCGTGCGCACCACCGCACCCCAACAACACCGTTTGGCTAGTGAAACCAGGTCAACGCGCGAATTGCACGCCGCACGTTGTTGGCGAAAACTTGTCCATTACACAGTTTACCGCGGTTGCTGCCGCCGCGATGCTGGTGCCGGGTTGCTGATGCCACTGCTGTTTACACGAATCATCGCCATCATCCTCACTCTCTTTTTCGGTGGAGTAGATGGAGTGTTGGTGCTTTTGCTGCTACTGCAGAAGCAGTTTGTTGTTGTTCGAAACTTATTTCTGGATTTTTCAGAAATTGAAAATGCCTTTTACAGCCCGGCTAATGGTGTGCGCACCATCGCTCGTTCTAAAGAGTCCGCAAAGTCGGACGTCGGAACATTATCTATACATTTCGATGCTATTTTTCGACCGTCCTGGTGCACAATACTGTTCTGGTTAGTGCAGCGTAATTAGTTCAAACCAGCAGCGACCACTTGAGAGGACATTTTCGAAATCGTTCAGGAATTTATCTACAAAATGAAAGACAAGAATTAAGCACAATTGCAGCTAATTAGAGTGAAATGAAAATCAAAGTCTAATTATGCTCCGAGAGGGCATCACCTTTCGGGGGTCGCCGTCTGTTCGGAGTCAGTCACTCGATTTTGCGTCTCGCTTGATTTATGCATAGAATATGCTGCTCTATTCTTGAATTTATTCAATCCTTCCCAGGGTGGGCAACCAGGCAAATGGCAGCTGACCAGCACCGGACACACAGCCATTCCCGGGACTCATCCCGGGGTGTGGGGAGAAAGGCGGAACTGCTCCAATGAATTTAAATTAATGCAAGTAATCAAAATGTTATCTCCTCGGTCTCCGGGACAGATAGAGATAGTGGGCAATGCGTCAGAGCGTGAGATGGCGCATGGAGTTTGGCCTTGGCTACGCACAGCGCTCGGTGAAAGGGGGTGGTCGGGGTCAGAAGTCGACACACCCAATTATGTCGCCGGATCTGCTCTCACGGCCGGGCCACATGAATCATACGCAAGGCGATACGCAGCACCGACATTGATCGAGAATCGTTTTAAAATGCTAACGGGCCCGGGCAGAATATCTGCAAACTCCCGGTGAGCAATTAGGAACGTCGGCACCCACACCCAGACCCAGACCCCAATTAAAAAAAACGAGTAGAGGAAGGCCTTGATCTAATTCGCCAAAAAGGTGCCGGTCTGCCGGCGAACTTCTGTATTCCCAACCGGAAAGATAAATAAGCGTCACAGAGGTGAGCACGAGAGCCCCTCACGTTCTCCTCCACCGCCTTCTGCACACCGTCTGCATCATCCTTCTTCACGGCAAGCACGCACAACAGCAAACAGACCGCCGCCGGTGGTTGTTTCCGGGAAACGGGCGAGCGCGTGGATGGGCGTGGATCTAATCTCGCGGAAAGACATATCAACACATTTTCAAACGGCCATGACGCGGCCCCGTGAGATCGGCGGCGGCAGTGGTGTTGTTTACCCTTTTTGGGCCCCCATGACCCCTCACCCCAGGGCCGCATAATTTTCGCTGGGGAGTTCTAGAGCGAAAATTTCATTCGCAATGCGCTAACCACAGGCTACTTAGACGGTAGGAATAAGTGTGCGCGGATGAATGGGGATGTCCTGGTGTGGTCGATGGTGTGCCTTTGATGAGAGCAACGTGTGTCCTTTCCAGGACCGTTTTTCAACATGCGACTTCTGATTGAAGGTGGATTATGTTTTCTGTTTTAAATCTTTCATCCTGTTTTCATCAAATCTTCGTGCGTAATTTCATCTTACTTTCTAACAAAATAAAAGAGGAATTAATAAACGGCCTATTGTTTAGGGGGGATATATATATTGAGGGCCCGTAGCCTACTTAATACTTATTTGTGTGACTTACCATTTTGCGAATATCTGGACGCCAGTAGAGCAGAGTGGAGCCGGGGGTGGTAGTGGTCCTCGAATATGAATTGATAATCATTGCCTGCTTCGTCATCGCGCCTGCTGTGGTCTTCACAATGCACACCGCACGCGCCACACATTAACACACTTCAACATACACCGAGATTCAAGCGCAGCAGCCGGAGCAGCAGCAAAAGAAGGAGGAGGAGGAGGATATGCTCTCCTCATATGCTAATTGGACTGTCATCGGATGGCGCCACCAAAACGACGCTGACGATGACAACGTCGGTCTCCGGGCGCCGCGACTGCACATTTGCGATTTGCCCCTTTTTTTTCATTTAAATCAATCCCATGCCCATCCTCTGTTCCCAGCCACCACGAGATAACCGTGAGATGCGACGCTATCGCGTGAAGATAGCGAAGGTAAGATAAGTGAACATCCACTTCTCCCGGCCGGACGGTGAGCGTAGAAAACGACGGAATTCTAGAATTGTAACGCAGCGCATCTCTCTCCAGGGGAGTCTAGACACGTCGATGACTACTGGCTGCAGCAGCAACAGTGGAGGAAGACGTGACGGTGGCGGAGACGCAGAGCTGTACGTGGCCGTTTCCTGTTCTTCGCTGTCGCAGGCACTGCAGTTCGGAGGGTGATTCACCGAATCGGAGATCCGCCATCATCCGGTGGGGGTGGCGGTGCAGCCGGTTCCACCACTTCCTGCCTCCGAGAACTTCTTGCGTCGCCAAAGCCCAAGAGCGGAAGCAGAGAACGACGCGATTCTAGCTGCATTCTTGTGTGCACGCAAACGGGAGACGAGCCCCCTTCTTTTTCGTTCTTCTTCGTCATCACGGCGCGACGAAGAAGAACAAGAATAAGTAGTGGAATGAGCAGGGGGAGGAGATGATTCCTCAACAAAACTTGCACACACAGCACGGGATCAAGGGTCACCCACGAACCGAAGAAAACACGATAAACGACACCCGCACCCGGATCGCGGACAACACACTTTCCAGCAGCACCACCCCACGGGGGGAAGAAGGATTCAAACGGATAACCTTTTGGGTTCGCGACGAGAAACGTACCGGACGACCGCTTTACGCTGCAAACACCTCGATCGAACGGCGGAACATCATTTTTGCTACGAGCTGCGAGAAACTTGAAACTTGTCACCCTCCGCACAAAGAAGAAGAAAACAAAGAAGAAAACAAAAAGAAGAAAAGAGAAGAGAAACGAAAAATAACTTGGAAAACGATACACACGATTTTTTCGTGTGAAATTGAGCGATAAACGGCAAAACGAAACGAAGTGTTGCCTTCATAAAGCGGGCGACAGACGAAGCGTAAACTCGAGCGTAAATATAAAATTAATGCCAAAAAGTTTACACTTGCCGTTTTTCACGGTGTATAAATGATTATAGGTCCGCGGAGCATAAATCCTAGCGTAAACGCGTTTTGCAAGCGATTTGCGTCGCTATATTTTCCTGTTTGTGGTTTGCATTAATAGTGAGTGATCATTACTAGCGTTTTTAATCTTTTTATTCGGAAAAAGGATTCTATTTTTCTCACAAAAGTCTATAAAAGTTCAGTGTGATTCGGTTTACGCAAGTGTAGACTTTTTGGCATTAATTTTATATTTACGCTTGAGTTTACGGTTCGTGTATCGCTGGCTTAATCGTTTTCCTACAGTGATGATCGGTGAAGTATGAGCATTTTGCTTTGTTTTGTTTTGGTTAGGGTTTTCCTTTTTTTGCGCCGGTTAGCGCGCGATTCAAAACGCTTCCGTGTTCCAAAATCGTACTAATCAATTCAATTCGATGAAGATAAAGGTGATAAGAGTGAATTTAATTCGTTTCTCAACTCCTGCCGTAGTTCCCTTCGCAAAACTGTAAAAATCTTGGAGAATCACAGCGCGAGTACGCCCGAAATCGACGTTTTCCGTTGACCGCACATTCCCGGTGTGGATCCTGGTCGATTCCTGCCGGTAAAATGAAGTTCCGTGCCGTAATTTCCGATTACACGCACGTGAAGGAGTTTTTCAATCTCATCAGCACCCTGTCGCGGATGCAGAAAAATCTCATCATCAACATCCAACCGTCGAAGGTGATGCTGCAGGTCGAGGCGGAAGCGTGCGATGGCCAGTTCCTGTGGTGCGACATCGATGCCACAAATCGCCAGGGCTACTTCTCGGAGTACGATATGGATGGCGTTGATGCGGGCCATAATCAGATCTACATGGTTACCGTGGGAACCAGCTTTGTGCGGGCCCTATCCTACGTTCGGAACAACTGCGTCGAGTACGTGAAGCTGAAGCTGGTCCGGACCTCGCTCATGCCGTGCCTGTCGGTGGAGATGGCCGGCACTATCTCCAACCAGAGCGATGCCGATGCCATCAGCTCCAAGATGCAACATTCGCTACCGATCACGATCGTCCCCCGGAACGAGTGGGACCAGTACGAGTTGCCACTGGAGATGCCGTACGATCTGTCCATCGTCATGCCTTCGATCCGATCGTTGCGTGCACTGCTGGACAAGAAGAAAACGCTCGCCCCGACCGTCACCCTGTACAGCACGATGAACGATGAGATGTCGCTGATAGTGGAAACGGATCTGGTGACGGTTGCGAGCCACTATCGCTATCTAAAGTGCGTTCCAGCGGTGCAGGGCGCTACGGGGGACGAACAGTTTACGCACCTGTCGGAGGCCTGCTGCCGGGTGGACTCGAAAAAGCTGGCTGCCATCTTCGAGATCATCAGCATGAGCGATGTGATGGTCACGGCGAACGTACGCCACGAGCAGGCCCTCAACATCTGCTTCGATATGCGCCAGATGTGCTCGCTAAACTACATACTGCCGGCCACGAACTTTGACTAGCGTCGCGTTTGTTCTTAGCATTTAAATCCCGTTGTATATGAAGTTAATGCTGGTATAGCTAAGAGGATTAATTTATTTTCCAAACGGAGGATAGTATTAAGATTCCCTATTAATTTGCCGATAAGAGAGCAGATTGAAGTCGTGTAAGTACTATTAAAAATGAAATAAAGTGCCGCCTTCGGAACCATTTTTTGTAATTTACTAACCGATTTCTGATCGCCTTATTCATTGCCCAAGCACCCACTACAATAAAATGTAAAGAACAAGTAAAAACAAAAATATTTCTACGTTCAAATGAGGTTTTTGCAGTTTTTAGTTTACCGTTAATCTTGCTTTATCTGATTCAGTTTTCTCTTTTTGAGTTTTCAAATTCGTATGATGAAACTGGCTATTAGTTCCAAAGTAGGATAATCAATATAGCGACACCCAAAATGCCGCCGAAATTGAAAAAAAAAATTCTTGGCAAGATCGTATGGCCGGAGTAGGTATCCTGAGATTGAGGACACAATCTAGAGCCCCTCAGAGTGAACCACTTCCATCTTGTTTCGATCGCGATATTTTAGAATGCGTTTCACTCCGGAGCACGAATCCATTCTGATGGATGCCATGACACAATCGATGATCCAGCTAACGGAGCTAGCAATACTTCGCAATGACGGCTATCGTGCTCCTATTATGCCGTTGGCTCTTTTACACGCCTAGAAGTATTAAAATTTGTATGAGGAATCATTAATGAAAAAGCATTTTTGGACTTACCTGATCCGATGTGCCGGTTACGCAAGATGTAGTTTGATCAGAGCAGCTGTACTACGAGACATCCTGAGGGACTGGACGAAAAGAATCCTAATCTGAAA
>NC_064878.1:18514095-18521595 GCF_943734665.1 Anopheles aquasalis
TACTGGGTGGTACACTTGTGTGTGGTGTGGTGAGTTAAAGCCGTTGAAGGAAAACCCAAAGGCAAACGGACACACGGACGGCGCCGGGCCTGCGGAACAAGTGAAGAAACGACGAAAAACGCGTCGGAACTTAAAACCAAAGCCATAATGGTGTCAGCAGCGATAACGAAGCCGGCTGGATAGACCGGCAACGGGCTCTGCTAACGACACACCACCACACGGCGGTGGTGGCATACAGCAAAACGGATGACGCGAGTTTGCCAATCGGCTCTTGGGGTCCATAAGGGCGGAGGGAGACGAGCATGAACCCTGGCAATGGTAAATGGTAAAAGAGCCAATCCGATTGAAGTTGCCTGCTAACACACACGTGGCCAACGGCGACAACGACGGCGGGACTAACAACCAGCGCCGTGCGCCGCGGTGGTGCTGGTAAGCACTTGACTGGTAATTGCCCACCACGCTACCAACAAGTGGACTCTTCTTGCTTGCCGGGTGAATATACAGCAGAGCAGAGCAGCAGTTTTTGATTTCTACAAGGTCCTCCAACGATTTTCCATTTCGCCATGTCACCAAAGCATCCATCCCCCAGGAGATAATAAGGATTCGTTCGGTCTACACAAAAGATTAAGCAAACTGCATCAGCTCGATCCTCGCTGTCTGGCGGATACAATATCCGGTCCATCATTCTGCAAACCAGCTAGTGGTCATTGCAGTTTCCGTCTGTCTTGCTTCATGAAGATAAGGACCGTGTTATTTCATCTAGGAATACAGAGATAGAACTTCTCGATTTGCTTTTCATTACCGAAGGCAGCTAAAAGTTAAAGAGTTTTTTTAGTACTCCTTTGCGATTGATACGTTCGGTCTTTACGGTCTGGATTCGTTTTTGTCTCTCTGGAGGATGACGGATTGTGACCTAGCGGCCAGGCGCTCTGTACTCACTTGTAATGTCGTACACAACTACGGCTACGGTTGAATCACGAATGTAGGATGGTATCAGCGAACGGAACCGCTCCTGGCCGGCCGTATCCCACAGCTGTAATCTCACTGTCCGATCCTCTAGATACATCGTTTTCGAGAGGAAGTCTATACCGATGGTTGCCTGTGGAGGAGGAGCAAATAGAGAAAAAAGTGAAGCGTTAACATGAAGGTCATGAAGAAGATCGTGATACCATCAAACCTATAGGACATCCTGTCCCAATAATACCGTGTATATGTGTGGTGGATCGATTCATCGAGATGCGCCCCCCTCCCCCCCCCCCCCCCCCCCCCCCCCCGACCTAATAAGCAATTCAATCAACTGAAGCACCAACGCAACGCAAGCTAATCACGCCAACACTTCACAAACAGTGCCACCTCCTTCATTGCACCCCTGCTGCGTCTCTTATCTTTAATCGTGCAGCTCATATCCTTCAACGGCAGACATGGGAACGTGTTAGCATAAAAGCAGGATCCTCTTCCTCCGTCGGGTGGCTTGCGGAATGTGAGTATCGCAAGTAAGCGAAAAGAAAGCGCCCCAATCACCCCCGCAAATTGTAACTTCCCCTTCAACAGTCCCTCGTCTCTCTTTAACGTGTGTTCCGGTGGGAACAATTAAGATACCTTTTTTTTTTAGACGCTGGCAAGCGTTTCGCCCGAATAGATCCTTCCTCCCGAGTCCACTTCCTGCCCCGCGGTAGGATCTAAATGCCAGCGGGTTAATGTTCCGGAATAAATTCCACCGTTCCGCCGCGGTCCGCGGGATTCGATTGCTAAGCAACTGTGTGTCTTCTTCCATCGACACGCGTACAGCACAGCGAGTACAAAGAAATCGCGAAGGAACGCGCGGGCGCGCGCGCGCGTGTCTGCGACGCGTAAATGTTGATCATTTAATATTGATGAGCAGCCGATGATGCTGGAGGGAATAAGGATAACCGTTCTCAAGCCAAGCGAACGGTGATAGCTCACGGGCACGAAGAAACCATCGAACCATACGGGGGGATAATTTAAGAAAGAGGCAGCAACGCGTACCGTAGGTGTTCGGGTCCATAAACAGGTCCCTCGAGGATGGAGATAGAGAGGGTGGAAGGGGGAAGGATTATTTACGGATGGTAAACACACCATTTTATGAGATTCTTTCAGCAGTTTAGTCCTAAACTCTTCAGCAGAGAGGAATGGTGTTGATTGGAGGCATTGGCACGGAGGTATTATTGGTGATGGGTTGGCGCGTGAGAAGTGCACATATTCTACACCACCCCACGTGGAGATATACTTGTTGAATGTCTATTATTACTAGCTGGTTCATTAGAAAACAGACAGGAGAGGTGTTCTACGAAACAATTGACTCAATGAGGCCTTTCTTGAAGTTGCTCCGATTGCTTTGCTGTCCAGTGTACTAGAGAATATTGAAATCATCTTGAAAAGGGAGCGCCACCAGGGCTTTTCAATCGTTTTGCGAAATGGTCCATGGGCCTATACCCAAGAAGCACGTGGCTTCGTAGTATCGCCCCAAAGGAAAGCGCCTCTAGGTTGACAAAGTAAAGTACCATTGAACTCCCGGCTTCGAGTACCGTGTCCACCAGCGGCGTCCACTTCATGTCCACCACTAAAACTGGGCGTTGGCTGGAGAGCAGTAAAAACATAAATTATTGCCACATGATTTCCATGGAGCGCTAGAGAGCGCACTATAAAACGCCAACCAGAATCGTGTCCGCCAATGGGGACTGGAGCGTGGTAGTGGTGCTCGAGGCTGAACCAGAGGCTGAGCTCTTTCTCGTCTCGCCGGCGGTAATAAGCGGCCCCCGGGTTTGGCCTTTCCGGGCCGTGGGGTTAAGCGTTGTTAAATTTCAACTTTAACCGTATTGCCACCATCAGGAGCACTCTTGGGTAGCGCTAGTAACGCTGGCTGCCACTTGAGAGAAACATCAAGCCGGATCGTGACTCAACTACTCGGAGATCGAGTGCCCGCTGGCAAACGTAGCAAACACCCGGGCGCCCGGGGTATCATCCGGGCTTGCAAACAGAAGCACACCGACATAAAACTGCATTCCGAGTGCAGCAGCGCCACTGGACCCCCCGGGGTGGTCGTTTGGGTGCATTCCCAGGTTCGTGCTTCCAAGGTGAAGATGGCCCCGGGACGTAGTGGAAGGTAGCAGGAGCAAGTTTCGAAACTGAATAAATAAAGCGATAACACTTTAAGTATCTCACTCCGTCTGTCTGCCTTCTCTTATGCAGACGAATCCAGCAAGCAACCACACTAGCCGTCATTCTGCTTGACTAGCGGGAAGGAAATGAAACCACCATCGGTTGGCCACAGAACCGGACCACCACCATAACGCTTTAGATATTGTGGACAATGTCAAACGGCTGGTGACTCGCCGATGTGATGTTACGTAATGTAAGAGGACGAATGAGGCCACGGACATTCAGAGTAGCGTTCCCAGGGATGACACGTCCCGGACGCTGGAGTTGAAAAGATATAAATTATTCAGTGCTTCGATGATGATGTCCTGATCCCGGGGTTACTTCTACTACAAAATTGGCCAACGATGAAGGACAAAGGTCTCTCGTCAAACATCAAATCTCGCAGCGGCCCGTCCAAAGGATGTCCCTTTACTTAGCCGCTACCAGTGGCAACGTTGTAGGTATTTGATTTATTGTCTCAAAAGGAATCGCGATTCCCATCACGAGGCAAGCGGCAAGAAATGACACGAATTGTGTTCTGTATCGAGGGAACATTCATCACTTAACGTTGTACGAGATGCTGGACGGATAGTTAACATGAGAAACGCAGCGTGATTGTTGGATTTGCAACAAGTTTAACTGGAGGACACCGACTCCAGGAGATACTTCGAATATATGGAATAAAAAATGGGCGAGTAAGATTACAACAGGTGACGTCAGGAACCTGTTGAATGAGCCAGGAACACCAGGAAACATTTGTTGAAATCTGTTCTGATGCCTACTTCAGGTTGACTAGGTTTCAGACGCAGTTCAACGAACAAATTTCTCTAGACGACTTTTCCAAATAACCCCAAGACACTTCTATAACAATAGTTTCAATCACCATGGAAAAAGGTCTTTAGTTCTGAACGAATAAGATACATTAGGATGTGATAGGAGTCCCAACTATTCTGATTTTATATATTCCAGTTGCATTTCGGAGAAGGAATGATTCCAAGATACCATAAGGCGACTATTGAAGACAAGCATTGAAGATGAAATTCCAGAAAGGAACGGCACCGAGATACTTCGATAAGAAAGACTTCAACCCAGGCAGATGGAAATGTCTTGAAATTGACGTTATATAGCATCTATAAGGCGATGATTCCATTTCAAATATTAAAGATACACTTCATTCCAGAAAGCTCCACTGCATTCACCAGCTCAGCTGTATAGAAGCGAATACCACACGATCCTAATACAGCAATGTCCTCTTGTTTTATCTATCCTTTCTAAATTTAGCCTCCACGGTGCACAGCATGTGGCACAAGTGTGCAACACATGCTCAATCGGTTAAGTAATCGTCCCGTACGTCTCAATATATGCATGCGGGGAACAATAAAACACCTCCTGTCCGCCCGCTGGCTCGTCTGTTCCAACATACTCGTTGTCCGATGGTTATATGGGCACGGACAAATGATGATGAAAATTACATGCCAACATTATGTTGCACTCTGTCTCCAGCTTCTCTCAACCGGCCCACACCACCACAAGTGTCTTATTGATTCCCGATGCTCTCGCCGATCAATCATTCGCTTCAGTGAGCCGAGTCGCTCACCATGCACACCGCAGGTCCGACGACGACCACGACCACGATGATGATGATGATGTTGATGTTGATGACGGCGTAACGACACTTCCAAGAAGCGGCGCACGTATTTGTCATCGATTGTTGCCATTCCGGTGGTTTACTTTACCGACACAATAGCAGAGCGGAAAGAAGCTAGGATCTGGCCTTAGGCACAGGACGTAGGATCCTGTTCCTGTCCGTATCCTTCCCGTTCGGCCATCGGGAGGAAAAGAAGCATGAGAAAGCAGCGTAATGCTTGGCTTGGAAATTGGAAACACTGGCGGCACCAACGAGCGCCTAAGGGCGCCTCTTAGTCTTCGTTCCTTCGCTCCTTCGTCAACCTTGAACACACTTGGAGGGTACGGAAAGAGCGAACTTTACAGCGACTAACTCACGCGTTCTATAACAATCAATAATGGTTCATATCAACCGGCTAACGACTGTATTGAGGCTTTTCCTGTTTTGCAGTACGCTAAATTGCAATATTTTAAAAATAGAAATTGAAATGGAGTCGTTTAATCGAGTAGATTAGATATGAAAGCATACCCATTTGTTTTAAAACATTGTTTAAATAATTTAGATAGATTCTTTCGATTTTCTAAAGGGTGTAGACTAGCTGAATCTTGTTTAAATTTGAACTTGGACTTGAAATGTATCCTGTTGAATGACTGAGGACCATTTTCCAGTTTCAGACCTTTCAATCGAACCGTTTACTACCGTTCGCTAACTCTACAAACTAACGTCAAGGAAGAAAAAGTTCCGGGCACGACAAAAACACACCCCTCTCCCGCTTCGTGGATAACATTTTACCCCAAATTTCAACGAACGCCTCACGATCGTATGGGATTACTCGAATCGGCTGAAGGCGCCAGCGAAAAACAACATGGCAACAGTATTCCGAAAGCGAACACAACAGCAGTTGCTGTGCTGTGCTGTGCTATCAAGTTCCCACCTAAAGCACACTCAAAGCTACCACAAGCTGCCGGCCACCGCCCACCAGGTTCATGCGGAATCCTGATCCAAGCGAAGGACATCCATCGTCGTCGTCGTCGTCGTCGTCGCCATGTACCGTGTGGCGTCGTGTGATGACGACAATCCGGGGCAGGACCAACCGAATCCCCCCCGGGGAACGGCAACTGACGGATGGGGTGCACTGGACCACCACCACCACCACCGGAACGGGCCGAACAGCAAGCAAGCAACCATGATCCATAGCGCCCCAAACACCAACCAACCAGTAGGGGGAAGTTTGCACTTTGCGTGGGGCGACATCATGTCTCCGCATACATTTTAATGATCTAATTTCACAGCACATCGTGGCTGCCGGCGGCGACCAGCAACAGAGGGACGCCGCCAGAGGCGAGAGGTGAGAGGGTTTTGTTGCCGAACTCGCACAAACATTCGATCGAATAAAAACCGAACGGAACCGAACCGAACCGGCGCGCCGCATATCTTTTTTGGAATCGCTCATCGTGGGCTGAAAATGGTTTTCAATTTTTAAATTACCTTCATCGGGGGATCGGAGGGTGTCTGAAGGACATTCGGGGGTCGCTAAGAAAGCGAAAACCTTAAGCAGACGCAATGCATGCAAATTCCAAAAGAAAAGCTGGACGCTCGCGCTCCTGGATAAACGGTAGGATTAAGGAAAAAGGACCTAAAAAAAAAAAAGGACGCGCCTTTGAGCGGGAACTCAGTACAAAGGAAAACGGAGAAAAGGAAAAGAGAGAAAATCCTGCCAGTCAAGGTAGAAAATGGCTCTTGTGGCGTTCTGTTGTGTAATGACTTCAAACAGGGTACCGCGGCGGTTCTTGTGCAACCTTTTGCGCTACGAAACGGAAGCTCACAAAGGCAGGCAGCAGGAAGCAGAGATTCATTTATAATTCCTCTTTCTTCCGGACCGCAACACCGAGAGTGAAAGAAGTTTTTGGGGGAGATGGAGCTCCGGTGGAGTGAAAAATGGGAAAGCTAATGCCGCACCCGGACCAGACGCATCAGGAGGAGACCGCGGTATGGGGGTGGGTGGTCGTATGATGGTGGAAAGCAAAAGGGCACAACTGGCAAACACAGACGCCGGTCGGTCGTCGCGGCAGGTTGTTGTAGTACCTGCGTTGAGTAGAGAAACGGATTTATGTATTTGTCGGGAGACCGGATGTTTGATGGTGGCATGGGGTGGACATGGGATATGCTGAAGAAGTTGATGCTGCTGCTGGTGCGGACATGATGATGGGTGAACATCAAACACACACAAACGCACGCAATGTGGTAAATGGATGAAAAATTAATAGCAATAAGATCGTTCCCTTCGCAGGGCGAAAAAGACGAGATGGACGGACCGCGGACCGAAAAAAGGGATCAAGAAACGTTTCGTCTCGGAGACTGATAAACCGGTACCGAAGAAGTCGACTGCAGACAGACCCCCCAAAAAACCGCACAACCGCTTCCAAGCAGCGGATCAAACACAGATCTTACGGTAGCGAAAGCGCCCACAACATAAGCCAGAGGGGCGAGCGAGCAACGCATAACTGTGAACATAAATTTTCCACCCCGAACACCGGCTTTTCTTCTGGTCCGGTCGAAATGCCGAAAGGTTGTAGAGAAAACTGTTTGCCAATAAACCCCCGGGCCGGACGAGGATACAGGACAAGCATGCGGACGAGGATACAGGAAGAGAAGATCGAACATGAAGGAGTGGAACTAGAGACACCTTTTGGGCGCTCCTTTTCTATCGACGT
>NC_064878.1:18526595-18549095 GCF_943734665.1 Anopheles aquasalis
TTGGGGACTCGGTGTAGTGCGGACAGTTCGCCGGAGTGGGGCTCCTCTAGCTCCAGATGTAATCGATATTTCGTCCGTGGTAACAGTACGATCATGTGCTGTGTCCTTCTGCTCTCAGTAACACAATACGATCTTCCCAATTTTCCTTCCCAAATCGATACCGAAACGTTGGCTTCTTGTTGTGTCAGGATCAGCATCAGCAGTATCAACGGTCGCCTCCATATGAACAGTGGCCACCACCCTAGAGAGAGAGAGGCATAGATGTGGAGCCAAAGTTATGACGACGATGGTGACACATCGAGGTCACAATGGTAAGTGATAAATGTTTTATAAATCCGATTTTACGATGCAATCCCCTTATTGATTACGGAGGAACCGGAGCCTGGTATCTCGTTCACTCACAACCAGCCATGCCTCGGTTTTGATGGATATCTTATTACGGATGAATGAATGGAGACGCCCGGGTTCCTCCCTTCGATGGAGGATCTTGCTGAGCAAATCAATTTGTCTATCTGTCTTGTTGTGCCGTTTGTGTTTCGGAAGCTTCTGGAGCTGAGTTCAAATTTCTTCCAGAAGAAATATGGAAGAATGCTCGCATTTTACACACCCGGTATTGTGACGCCCACCTGCGGCGCCACGGTAACGAATGAGGTCATACCTCGGTGTTGCTGATTCATCAACTCGAACTACCAGCTCCGGGGTGGCTTTGCGTAGCGTCATCCGCTCGTGACAGCACCATATGCCCGAGACCGGTTTACGTCACATAAAATTTGCGGTCTGCAAAGGTAAGCGTGTGTGGGTGCGGGTTTTTTGGGTGTACGTGGCCTTCACGTATCACGTACTTGTCTCTAACAGAATGAGAAAGTAACTGGACCTAACTTAACTTAATAAGTATTTAATACACTGAAAGATGAGAAGAATACGTTAGTGATAAATGCCAATAACAGAACAAGAAGTAACTTTTTCGCGTGTCCAAAGTGGACACATGTTAACAAAAGAAGTCAGTAAACCTATTGAATCTGCTCACGACAATAAAATGTAGTACCCACCGAGTGAGTGACTGTATTACAACTTGTCCAGCGTTAAAAAAAATGTAAAATTGACATCTGTCACGCGCTATAGGTCGTCACCCCTCGGGGTGAAGGAAAATCAATGCAAAACAACGAACAATATGCGCGCCATTCTGCCACCAGTAACCCCCAAACCTTCGTGATGCTCACCCGCCCGACCGACCCCATCATGATTTGATCGAAAAACCTCCGAAAATCTGGAGTAACAATGATGGAACGAAACATGACAGCTGCCTGGGGGTGGCTTGGAACGAGGGCGTTAACCAGATGCGACACCGACCGAGCGAAGGGTATCCCCCCTTCGAGGCTCCATTGAGAGAGAAAAAAGAGGTGAAGCGAAGCATCCACAACATGACCTCTTCAATCAAACCCACCGCCGGCATCGGCCAGCGAAGGGAGAAAAAGGGCAGCCCGAGATCCAGACATAATTCTATTATCCCTTTGGTATGTTCTTCCCCCCTTCGCCACGGTCTGCGACTTACCTGGTATGTGTTGTCGAAGCTGTCGTACATAAACCTGGTGATTAGCGATGTTTTGCCCACTGTGTGTGGTGGGGTTGTTTGGTTGTGTGGCCATTGGATGAACGGTTGAAGTGGGCGATAGGACACAACCCAGCAGACCGCGAGGAGAGCGTGCAGCAGACCATGAATGGGACCCCATCATCAGCATCATCAGCATAGGGCAGCATCACGATCGTGTCGGTCGTTCGTTCGTTCATTCGTT
The DNA here is from genome assembly GCF_943734665.1 of Anopheles aquasalis. Lineage (NCBI taxonomy): Eukaryota > Metazoa > Arthropoda > Insecta > Diptera > Culicidae > Anopheles > Anopheles aquasalis. The sequence goes on from NC_064878.1 coordinate 18,528,389, forward strand.
CGTCGTTCGCATAAAGCAAAATCCATGAAAAAGAGAGCAAAAAAAAAGGGGTTAGTAAAAATGATAAACAGCACACGGGGTAAGACTGAGGTGGATGAGACGGTCCGGTTGAACATGAATCTCTGTCTCTTGCTCTTGTGTCCGGGAATCATCAGGGACACGATGGAACGGGCAGCGAACCCGAGCTGGCTCGGGATGATGTATCACATAATTTGGTTATGCATCGTGGACCTTCGGACCCCTTTAGCTGCCAAATCGGCCGCCGGGGGGACAGCGGTCACCTTTTCTTATCATCAACTTTTCTTCTGCGACAATCTCTCGTCGTCGGGAGCATTGGGATCTTGTCTTTTTCCTTCGAAAGAAGTAATCGTGAGTTTCAGATTCGGAGGACCGGCTTTTTAGGTTTGATTCGTACATTCTCCACCCATGGCTGGAATTGGCCAACGCGAGAGTCATTCGGCGATCGAAATGAAACGAGAACAACATCAAAAGTGATCAAAAGAAAGAAACAGATAAGCCAACAAATGGGGTGCCTGTGGGCACGAAAATGGCCACCGGGTGTCGGTACAAGAACAGGCCAAGGAGATCACCACCGGTACACCCGCGAGACACCAGTCCGTCCGGGGAGGGTTGTTAAGTGAATTAGAATTCTTGCGAACAGTTCGGTTCGTGCTTTGTGCTCGCGATGAGCCACACGCACCTCGAGCCAGCCAGCCAGCTTTCCAGAGATCATCCCGTGAAAAGAAAGGAAAAAGAAAAGGCATTCCACCGGGTGGGTGGGTGGGTGGGGTGGCTGGCATTCTTCTCGACGTCGTCGCCGGGCACAGAAAACGGACACAATGATGAATAATGAATCTAATTCTCACGACGGATTTTCCGCTGCGTGAACGTGACCCCTCACGGTGGCACGTCATGGGTTGCTGTGTTTGTGCCAAACGCCCCAAAGTCCCATCATTCCGGTCGGACCTAAACCACCAGCGCCGGAGAGCGTCTTCGATTTTCTTTTGTTTTTTCCCACGCACGGCGGTGTTGCTGGTGGTGGGGAGGAAATTTCACCCTCATTCCGGCGTCCCGTTTCGTTGGGAAAGCCATTCACACGCGGGGAAATGGAGATGCTTGGTGGTGTTGTTGTTGCTGCTGCTCTAATTATTCATTAGCTGATTTTGGCCCACCCGGCGGGGCCGTTTCGCATCATCGTTCGGGCCAGATTTTCCACACATGAATATCCGTCGATGGTGGCCACAAGGTGTGTCCGTGGCGTCCATTCGCAGTGTTCTACATCCGGTAGGAAGGTCTCCTACGGAAACAAAGGTTGCTGTGGTGGTTACGATCTTCCGAAAATGACAAATCATCCGAGCACACCGAGGGGTTTCACCGATAAGCAAGCCATGATTCAACCGTGTCTCATCCGATCGAAGGAGTCGTCGTCGCCTTTGGAGGATATTTACCGCTTTGTTCACCGAGGAAAACGAGCTTAAACTTCCGTAGCGGATTTCCAAAATCACCGGATGACGACATCGTGCGTGAGGCTGAGGTGCGGTTCTCTACTGTTGCTGCCGCTGCTGCTACTGCTGTGCACTTTCTTTCTCTTTCTCTCTTTCACCGATTGGAACACTATTCGCACACGCACGATGCACGCACGTACGCACGCACATACACAAACACGCAGCACACAGAATCACGGGGACACTGGACACTCACTTTAGCACGGCTGTGAAAAAAAGATAAAAGAAGAAATGGTCACGTCGTGACACACGGTCGCCGCTCCTCTCCGGCAATCCGGGACGATCGATTCGGAATCGGATCGCGGCTGCAGCAGCCAGCCAGCCAGCCAACTCGGGCGGTCGGTTTCACTCCTTTCACCCGTCCGGCGTCGCTGAACACGAAACTGGAACACAAACGGCCGAGTTGCGTGAGAGAGGGAAGGGGTGGCGGACGGAGAAATGGAAACAGAAGAAGTGGGTGGTGGGTGGTATGTACACCCCGAAACTGCACACCGTGGCACAACCCGTGTCGCTGTTGCTTTTGCTGTTGGTTTGTGGTGCGCGTCTCGATCGCAGCTGAGCCTCCTCCGGGCGTCTTGTCTTTTTTTCCCACTCTCTACCGTCGTCGGCTGCTTGGATCTGGCTAATCTTTCGGTCTTTGCACTCGATGCACCCCAACTCGGGGAGGGCCTCCGATTTTCAGCTGACACGACGCAAAACACGAGAAGACGAGGACCTGGCCACCAGCGTCCGCCGCGGTCGTGTGCGTGTGAAGCTGGATGCGTGGCGTGGCCGTGACCGCCCCGGAAGCCGCCGGAGAGGCCGGAGGTTCTGGCGAAATTAGAAATTGGAATGTTTTACCGTTTTGCGGCCGCTGAGTCGGAGCCACCCGAAGACCAGCGCACTTACAGACACACAAACACACACGCACCGACGGAAGGCACACGCACACACGGCGGAAGGCGTTTGCCGATGCAACACCGACGGAAAACGCTACGTTGTCCACCCGCCTGGGGTCGGGAAGGGCGTTCAAGATGCGGGAAAGGTGCACCACGACGCAAACTCACGGCAAACGGCGACGACGGCGACGTGGACACGGGCGTTGGTGTATCCGAAACACCGAAAAAAGGATTACCACGGCAGACACACACGGCACGTCCCGTTTTTTGGGTGGATCAATAAAATCTGTCGTGGAGGGTGGTCGAGCAGGGTGGTGGTGGAATCGCCAACAAATCTGTCAAATCATCGCTGATGTCAGCCGGGGGTCTTTAAAAGATGAGGGTTTTCAAAGCGACGTGCAGATCTACCAAAACGCGTTTGTATCACATCGAAGTGTGTGCAAGTGTTTACACATAGAATTTGCCGCTATTCGTTGAAAGGTGTCGGGGTTTCGTTAAAATATATCGTTGGCGTTATTTTTCTGATCTGTGAAAATGGACAGATTGTGGCGTTTTCTGGCAGAATGAGCCCTTATTCAGATCACATTTTACAGCGAATAATATCTAAATAAGCGCCTTGTATACATTCCCCTCGAGGCGATCATTATCGCCTCACCGCAAGAAGCACACAAGCATTTAATGCTTAAAATTATGACATTCCTAAGAGATATTGAAACAGAACATCCATTCGAGCCTGTTCCCTGTTAACTTGTCTGTTTCAATAAAGAATCTCATGTGTCCGGAATACCGCACGGAACGCTCCGTTACGCAACCAACATTTGTGAAGGCGTTACGATTGCATGAGGCGTGGCTATCTGGGCTGTTGACGTTTGATACGTCATCATTGTTGTGATTTCGCAAAAAAACAACAAATCTCGGCAGTTTTCCGTTTCGTGGTTGGTTTTTCCGTGATTTTCCATCGTCCAAAGCCCCCCCATTAGCATGGGAGAGAGTGAGGAGAAGAAAGGGGGAAAGGATGGACCGGACGATGCGGTCCCAGCGCTGGATCTTTCGAAAACTCCGAAGGAAATCTACTTCGAGCTGCTGAGGACGTGGGTCTATCATGCCGAGATGCAGAATCACATGCAGGCTTACTTCCCGCACTACCTCATGAGCAACTATCCGCAGCTGTTTCAACTGAATGCCGGTTCCGGAGCAGGAGATCCGCCCGCACTGCCGGCCCTTCATACCAGCATGAACCCCACGGCTAGTGCTACGGCCCGGATTAATGCTGCAGTGGCTGCTGCGGCGGCCGTGGCCGCTGCCAATAATGCATCGGCAGCAGGGCAGACCGCCGGAGCGAATAATCGTACCGGCCGAACGGATCTTCTCGATCCAGCACGTCCCGATGCAGGTAACGAGGGAGGCCAGGATGCCGATGTACGGGGGAATGTCTTCACTGGATTCTCTTATTCTCTATTTTAGCAATCAACCGCCACGGTGGATTTGAGTACGTGATCGCTCCTCTGTGGAAGCGATTTGCGGCCGAAGCGATCGATATTGCAATCATTTTTCTACTGAAGATAATGACCACACTGGCGTTTATTGATGCTTTCGATATCGATCTGTGAGTAGCCTGTCTTTTTAACTATTATTTAAGATCCTTTATAATGTCCTATTCTTTCTCCCTATTTTTGTTTTATACAGATTCTATATGGACCTAGATGCCATCAGAAACTCATTCGAAGAGGACTACACGGAGCTGCTATCGTTTACGTCCGAGTTAATATTCCTGGAAATTGTCATAAAGATCGCGGTCTGTATCTATGAAGCGGCCTGGACGGCTCACGTACAGGTCATTCCGGGCAGCGCGACTCCGGGGAAGATGCTGATGGGATTGCGAATCGTGCACGCCGAATCGGTGGTCGTGCTCGAACCACAGCCCCTACCGGGACTGCTAAACAATCAAATCCCGCTAAGAGCGCTACTATACCCAGCGACACCGCCCAGCTTTGGCCGTGCGTTCGCCCGGGCAGTTGTGAAGAACGTGGTGATAGCGTTCTTCTTCCCGATGTGTCTACTGCTGCTCTGCTTCCGGCACAATCGCTCCATCTATGACGTGATGACGAAGACGGTAGTGGTGGAGGATAATCCAAATCCTGTCCTTCGAAGGCGCTAAAAATGTTGTAAATTTGCTTGAGCTGTAATTGAGCTTTATGTACGGCTGTGTGTGGAATGTTGCGAAGACGTTTACTAAATGTCCAAATACCAAAAGCCAGAGCACGGAAAATACGAAACCAGTGTAGGGAGGGGATTACTGTTAAAAAGGAGGGTGTTTCTTTCACTGTATATGCAATTGAGAGACGAGTCAGTATGGACACTTTATGGGTACCATTTTTAGTTTACCAAATAAATGTATATCAATGATGAATTCAAAACCCTCCAGGAATTGTAAGTCGAAGCCTTGGCCCTTAGGTTAGGCCTATCGTTTGGATGGCTTCTTTTGCACCTCAGAAGGATTCTGGATGGCCGCGGTGAATTCATCCCGGAAATCCTTTCCTACCGTAAACTGCTTATCGATCTTAAGGTACGGTCCAAGAACATCTGCAAGAGACATAGAAGAGAAGGTCAATCTACGGATCACCGAGTACTAGTTAGTGTAACCTACTGTTAAACGCTGGCCACGTCGGTACACCTTCTGCCTCCGGTTTTCCATTGATGGCAAACGATGTCCACAGGTCCACCATACGCTTGGCAACGATCGTGTCTTGCTCATTGAAATTGGCCGCCGTCGGTGGGTAAGGGAAAAGGTACATCAAATCGTTTGAGTGGTGCACACCGCCATCGAACGGTATGGCCGAGGTGTCTCCACCGTACCCGAAGCGCGTATGTTCTCCGGCATAATCGAAACTATACAGATACGTCTGCTCCGGTAGATACGTGGCATTATTTTGTGCCATCTTTAACACGGGCCCTTTTAACAATACGTCCGCAGTGAACTGTTGGAAGGATAGAAAAAGGAAAAGGATCCATTTTATCGTGATGCCAGAAAACCCCCAGTCATCAGTCTTACATCACATAATCCGGGCAACAGCTGCCGCAAATCACCGGATGTGAGCTGCTCCTGGGTAAACAACTTTGCCATGGACAGCGTACGGACCGTACAGGTTGGATCGTCAACTCCGAGTATCTTGTATATCTCGTCTAACAATTGATGGATGGGAATAGGAGGACCACCAACCAGCTTCTTGAACAACAGAATATTAAAAACCTCCAGGAACGCGAACGTCCCATCGTGGCGCGTAACACCGGTCAGCAGGGGCATATTCTTACGACCACCACCTTTCCGCATAATCCGATACGGAATCTCCGGGAAGAGCCCATTTGGATCGTTGAACACCATGCGGGCACCACCGATCGTATCCGTTCCGTTCGGTGTTCGAAGGCGCTTTATCAGTAGCGGCAGGAACAAAAGAAGAAAAAGAAAGTGTTAACGTAATGATTCGTTAACCCGATAACTTATCTGGCTTACGTAATGCTGGGTGAACGCTTTCATCAGGTTGAAAATGTCTAGTTCCATAAGGAACCGTTCGATGTCCGCCAGTGGGGCCTTTCGATCGAATCCTGCGAACCCGGCTATATCACGGCAATTGTGTTCCGGTGTACGATCCCAAACCCACGAGGCATGGCAGTTGCCTGATTGTAGAATACACTTCCCGAACAGCCGCTCAGAATCAATCAGCGGACTGTAGGTAATGCTTGACAACATGGCCGCTCCGGAGGATTGTGCCATCGCCGTTACTTGCGTCGGATCACCACCAAAGTGGGAAATGTACTTCTGGACCCACTCGAAAGCTAGCACAATATCCATAATGGCCGCATTGCCCGGAATTTCCTTCGTATTCGAGCAGAGAAAACCGAGCGCACCGAGACGATACTGGGGCACCACGAGGACCACGTCCTTCTCCATAATGTAGTTCGGTGGATAGTGCGAGATGGCACCATCGTAGAATCCACCACCATGCACGTACACGATGACCGGTTTCCGACCGTTCAGATCCTTTGTGTAGACGCTGAGATTGATGCAATCCTCGAGGTTTTCCGCTCGCTGCTCCTCAGTTTGCTCCTTCATGCGCTTGTACACTGGAGCGCCAAGTTTGGGCTTTGAAACGTCCAATACACCATCCCACGGTGCCGCCGGAACGGGAGGCTTAAAACGGCGCACACCGGTCGCTGGTTCGGCGTAGCGAACGTTCAAAAACTGATAGATTCCGACACCGGTCCACGCACCACGAGTTGTTGAACCACGTAACTTTCCCAAACCTGGTAGCTCGACCAGGGGATTTTCTGATGGCGGATCCATCTCCGAACCCACTGACGAATACTGGCGACGGTTAGACGAAAAGACACGGACGGTGAACCGGTGGCCAAACGATGGCCACTTTCGTCCAGGCAACAGAAGTGTTCTGCTGATGAAAGCCATTTTGGAACTGACCACGAATTTGCCGCCTTTGCTACCCCGTGGGGATATATATCTTGGTGAGGAGTGTGCCAAAATCTGGAACTGCATAAAACACTAAGCCAGTGGATCGTGATAAGAAGTCGCAAATTCGCAACAATTCGGCGTGGTCAGTGTCAGTGGCGGTATATGGTAGATCGATAAATCTGACTCTTATCGAAACAAGAGGATGATTCTACACCAAAGGGTGCCGGTTGTGCACAACTCGATACTAGGACTTCAAACCAGTTCGTTACGGCGGGCTCTCGAGTGAAACCTGGTATAGTGCGGGGTCTTAGTAAAAGTATATCTGCATTCCTTGTTTGAATTCTGCCGTTGGCTGCGTGCGTATCGATAAATCCGTTACTGATAGCACGTGCGTTACGCACCTTTGGTTGGCTAGACAATGTTCGACGCTGATAAGCAACATTTGGGCGAGAATTGGCAGGTTAGTAGCGGCCATATCCTTTTACAATTATAGTCTAAATTTAGGCAACGAATTATGTTGTTAAAATAAGCGATTTTGAATCAGCAGCAAACACTCACGAAATATTGTTTTATCTCATCAGTACGTCTACACCCAGATCCATCGTTTATTGCTTTCAATACGCACTGAGTCATAACAGAGAACTAAATACCGATTTAAATTAAATTCAGTCATCGATATCGTCTAGACATGGTGACGACAAACACGTTATTTTTGTCATAGAGCGAGTCACCGGAACACCAAAGACCGAGCGGTATTTAGTATCGTAAACATTCCTCCCATAGAATCTTTATTATCTTCGATACAACGTTTTTTTGTTGCTTTGCGTTTATCGCAAACACCTATAGCCTATGAAGAGATATGACGTCGACACGGCGACTGTCCGTTCGATACAAAACATGCACCTGCATGCGTCCGTCCATCGGTGGTATCCGCCCAAGACCGGGCGAGTTTTATCTTACTTTTGGGTTGTTTTTGTTAAGGTTATTATTATCTTAAAGCTAGCACGCAGAAGGATTAACTATCGGACTAGACCTGTTGTTGTTGCTGCTGCTGCTGCTGTGGCGGAAGATTCTCTTGGCTTAAGCTGTGCCGATGGGCTGAGGCATCGCTATCGTTTCCGGGCACTGTCGATGCCTGGGTGCGTTGCTGTCTCTTTTGTCGTGCGGCATCGGCATTGACGGTGAACTCGTCCAAGAAGTTATTGCCAACGGTGACCGTTTCGTTGAGGTGCAGATAGGGACCGAATATTTCTGAAATTGATGAGTCAGATGTATGTCCAGGCATGATTCAAGGGTGTGTTCTGTAACTTACGATTAAAGGCCGGCCAATGGGGAACATCTTGCGATGAGGGGACACCATCGATGATAAATGATGTCCAAAGGTCAACCATACGCTTCGCCATAACCGTGTCCCGTTCATTCAGCGTGGCCGCATTCGGTGGGTAAGGGAACAGGTATAGCAGGTCGTTCGTATGATGCACTCCACCATCAAACGGAACATGGCGTACGTCCTGGTCGTAGCCAAAGCGGGTATGCTCCCCACGGTAGTCGAACGAGTAGACAAATGTTTCCTCTGGAGTGTGTCTACTGTTGTACTGGGCCAAACGTAGTACGCTGGACTTGATCAGATGCATTCCACACAGCTGTCCATTGGGGAAGATTGTTATTGAAACCGTGACTCTTCCCGTATCCCTTTGCGTACACACTTACATCGATCAATCCAGGAATCATCTTCGCGATGTCTCCATTCGCTGCCGCCTCCGTATCGAGCATACTTTTCACGGCCAACGGTGTGACGGAACAGGAAACCTCCACCGTTCCGAGAATCCGTTGGATTTCCTCAATCACATCGAAGCGCAGGAAATCCTTCTTATCGTGTAGCTTCATCGCGGTAAGAATAGTGAAGACATCGACTAGTGCGAACGTACCCTCGTCCTTCACCACGCCCGTAAGCATCGGAATATTTTGCCGCCCACCGCCGGCCTTCATCACCTGATACGGTGTCGCGGGAAAGAGCTTCGAGGGACCGCCGATTGTCATGCGTCCTCCCGTGTTGTTGATACCTTTTGGCAACCCCTGCCACTGTGCGTCCGAGACAAAATAATATCCGAGATTAGTAGCTTATCACTGATACAGCCTGTAGCGCTTCTCGAGGTGCTTACATAGTGTTGCATGTACGCTTTGAGCAGCGAGTAGGTATCGAGTTCTTGCAAAAACTGGTCAATCTGCTCGAGTGGTGCCTTCGGATCGATACCGGCACGACGAGCGATATCGCGAGCATTACGCTCACCATTATGATCGAACTGCCAGCTACCGAAAGCGGCACTCGATTGCAGAATGACTCGCTGGAAGTAAGACTCCTTGAGCGCTGGGCTGAAGAGCAACGAAGACAGAATGCCGGCACCAGCCGATTGCCCCACGGCCGTCACTTGTTCGGGATCGCCACCAAAGTTTGAGATGTACTTTTGGACCCACTCGAATGCCAACAGCACATCCATAATGGCCGCATTTCCAGGTATGTTGTCGGTCATGGTAGAGAGGAAACCGAGAGCACCCAGCCGGTACTGTGGTACGACGAGTACAATGTCCTTCTCCAGCAGATACTCCGGTGGATGTTGCGCTGCGCTTCCGCTGTAGAACCCTCCACCATGAATGTACACCGCAACGGGGCGCTTGGCAGTCGGGTCTTTCGTGTAGACGCAGAGACTAATGCAATCTTCGAGTTCGATCGTCTGTTGTTCTTTTGGAAGTTTCTTAATTTCGTTGTAACTGGGTGCTGGTCGGCCACGTTGTGACACATCCTGAACTCCATCCCACGGTTGCACTGCTATCGGTGCCTTGAAACGGTTCCGGCCGATTGGTGGTTCGGCGTAGCGAACGTTCAGGTATTGCTGTATCGGGACACCGGTCCAGGCGCCTTTGGTGTAGGAGCCTTTTAGTTTTCCCAGACCGGGTAACTCCACGATTGGAGGTGGCGTTTCGGTGGAATAGCAGTGTTTGTGGGATAGTCCTTGCTGGGTGATACGCACCACGGCACTAGAGGATGTGCGTTGTATAGGAACAAGTCGCAATAGTTTCAACATCGTTGGTTCTATTTGGATGACAAAAGATAATGCGAGATGGAAACCATAGTAAGTAAATTTTAATTTGAACCACAACATTTTCACACTAGTAAAAGCCTTGGAACTTTTAGTAAATGTTCAGAAGCTTCAGAAATGTGTCTGAAAAGAATATCTACAAATAGATATTCAAATACTCTAAAAGAATGCTTATATAAAGCCATTAGAATAATCATAAAATCAACAGCTGACTTCATCCTAACCTGTATTCCGCTGATTTCAAACGAATCACTATTTATGTTATTTTTCACTTAGTTAACTCTGCAGAAAATGTTTGTATTTTTTTTACTTCCAGCACACTTGGTAACACACTTATGCTCACTCGTTGACGACTCGTCGCGACGGTTCCCACTTCACCTTTCGATCTCCGGCTGGTTCCGTTGTCAAATTCCGACTAAGCGAGACGTGAGCCTGCTTCGTTATTTTAAAACAAAAACTTGCGGTGCCACACACGAGTGGCACCTGTGGTGTGGCCTGTGGTGGCCCCATGTCCGTTATCTGTACAAAAACTAACGCATCACCAAAAGAAAACTCTAATGTGCGTGGCCTAGTAGTGTTAGTAGCAGGGTTAGTACCGTCACCAGATGGTCTTCGGTGAAGGAAACATAAAAAACATCGAATCCGGAAGCTACTACGCATCGAGTTTTTGCGGTATCAGTCTACATCATACAGCATTGTTATCAGTTCGGTGGAACGATTTGCAATTCCAGTCTTAACGGGATAAAATCATAGGAACCTAGAGCCTGCCCCCGTCTAGGTCTTATCGGAGCGCCATTTCATGTTAAATCCTCCTCATTGTCACTGTCTGGAGGTTGGCTACACGAGCCCGATATAGAACATGTGTGGCGCACTTCCATTCGGTAATTAATCGCACATGAATGCATGTGATTCGCGGTACCGTTTGTCTGGTCTGATGACGTGGTATGTCTGGTGCACTCCAGGCAACGCTGAGTCAGGTGATTCGTTCAAAGTCGTGTGAAAATATTTTTTGTTTCGCGTTTTTTTGTTTTGTTTTGTATGACTGATGGCGAGTACCTTGACTTCTTTCGGATTAGCAGTATAATTAACATTACCTAGTCAAAGTTATCATAAAGTAAAACATAAACTCATTGTACGGGTGCATGAATTTCAAAATCACTTTATTTCTTTTGTCGTACCTTGAGAGCAATCGTTCCGTGGCTCGTTCCAATCGTTCCAATGCGCCAATGCTTACACATCATCCAGTTCAGCCTTGTAGTAGTGTACTGGTTCGTTATTGGCCAGCTTCTCCCGCATTCGCTCGCAACGTTTAGTGGATTCTTGCTTATCTTTCGGGCACGCCAGGACTACCTGGCGCCACATGCAGTACCCGAAGTGGGACGTCTCCGCATTACACTGGCCAGGTTGACGAGGGTTCTTGGCAACCTTTTCCTTGGCCTCCTTCAGGCACGTCTCGATAAAGCCGGCCAACAGTGGCTGTTGCCATTCGTCAGCGGCAAAGTTGGTACGGGAGAATTCTAACAGTTTGTCCTCCATCAGGGTGCCATCCTCATTCAGTATCTCCTTCTTGCGGGCAGTACACTCCATGGCACAGATCACTTCCATCTTCGTGTTGTTCAGTCGCTCGCAAGAGAACATATCCACTGGTTCGTAAGCTGGGCGGAAGGTGAACAATTTTATTAGCAGCCGATCAGAATTTAAGATGAAAACTTGCTCTTCTCATCTACTTACTCTTATCAGCCTTGTTCTTGTTGCGTACCTCGGTGAAGCATTGCTTCTTCACCTCTTTGATCTTGTCGAGATTCTCCGTGTTCACATCGTTACAGCATTTGTAGCGGCGCTTACACTTATCGTCCAGCGAGTCCGATGCTGACCGACGGAAACGCGACAGCATCACACCGTCTTCCGAATCGCCGAGCATGTCCTCCAGCAGTACCTCATCTAGAACGAAAAATACAAACGCAATGGTAAAATGCTATCTTCGCAATGGTAAAACGCTACGATCGAACCACTAGAACACTTACTGTAGAAAGGGTCCTGAAAGTCGTAGGACACCGCCAGTCCGATGAAACAAACGAATAGCGCTAACTTCAGCATTATGCTGGATGGGAGTACGATCGAGCAGGGATGCTTCCTTTCCGGATCAGAACTGACCCCGTTGTGATTATTGAGACCATTGCTGATCGCTTTATATACGATTTGCGTTGGCGAACATGGGATGAAGAGACGTGAGATTTATTTTTGTTTATTTGCATCTTCTATTCGCATGTACAACGCATTGTCAGACATCAGCGCGTTTTGATCTTTTCTTTTGTGCCGCTGGATCGTCGATGCCCTACGATGACAACGCAATTCGTAGGGAACCTGCTTTTGCACTGATTGATTGCTGACAGCTCATCGAAGGAGGATTATTGATCTAATCTGGTTATGCTCGGGCACATCTGTTCTAAGTATGGTCATGAATACAATATTATGCAAGAATTAGTTGGGGAGAATTTCATAAACAGATTCGATGCGAAAAATGATTAAAATTAAAAATATTAATACCATAATTAAATATGAATGCAGTAGCCAATACTGCAAATTTTCTAAAAAAAAACAAAAAACGAAAATAAATACAAAAAGAACGGTTAAGTGATTAGCTAGGAATTGTTTTGTGCGAACTTGTTTAAAAAAAAACCATTACGCATATTATTTTACAGTTCTGTTTTTGAAGACTGAGCAAGAACATTGGCATGATGTTCATAAACAAGCAAAATGGTTGCTTCTCTCGCTCTCCACATTTTCGTTTTGATGATAGGATCCGTAAAGATGATTGATGGATCTCAGACCATGGCACGGGCTTTGAATGTACCCTCTGTTTATCCTCTGGCGCATTCGAATTTTAGCCTCGCGAGTCTTAGCGGCCACACTAGACTAAACGAGTGGCTTTAAGCGAAACTTCCAAACATCGGCCCCGCCTGAGCCATCTCTAATTCGCAATTTGCTTCGCATTTCCAGAACTTACTCTTCCAGCTTGTCTGGTTTGGTCTAGTCTGGATCACGGTCGCCAACACTCGTTTCGGCTTCACCAGAAAATTCTTCGGGTCAATGATCTATCTGCACGTAACTGTTTGCCACATGTTTTGCGACTGTGTGGAACATATAGTTCAGACTGTTTGGTTTTGATGTGGTGAATGCGAGTTGGAGAAAGTTAAACAATATTCAATACAACTGGTGGTGTTAACAACTAAGCACAATATTGATAGAACATCGACGAGATCGACGTGCTGCTGACGAATTGTTTGCCTAGACTGGCCGCTAGCAATAGAAGTGAATGCGGCAATGAACGAACGGTTGCGCGATTCACCGGAAGTTATCAGATGATGCATAAGAAGGGGGGATGGGAGTACCATGTTCCGGTTGTTAAATGATAATATTCTCAAGATGATCTTACGGGTCTCCGCAGTCGTGGGAAATATTAATGAAAAAGGGGAAAGGCACCAAGCAAAATGACATTCATTGGGTGGACAATTACGAAAAGATACCGCGGTAAGATCGTTGCTGATGAACTTTTTGATTGCGGTGAGTCAACGGTGCAGTCGGTAGCGAGTATAAAATGCAGTTGTTCAGTGCATAGCGTTCAAACAGACTTACAGTGTTGCAGTATAGAAGCTAGTAGCTAGTAGCAAAGATGGGTAAAGTGTTGTTTCTGTTGTGTTTGGTGACGGTTGCTGTAGCTGCTGGTCAGTTTGAGCGATCTGCTCTCGCTTTCCGTATGCGGCGCCATGCAAGCATGCGCTGTTGTAACGACGGCTTTGAATCCTCCGAGATTCACGCCAAGTTTGAGGAGATCCGTCAGGGTTGTTTGCAGGAGCTTGGCTTGGAAGGAGTCCCACGTAAGTAGCAGCCTTTTGAAGCTCTATCGCCATGTTCTGAGATCAACGATCACATTCCTCCCGTCGCAGATGAGGAGCTTCATAAGAACCGCGAGCAGCTGAACTGCATCACTGAGTGCATCGTGAAGAAGGAAAGCATTGCCGACGATAACGGCGCTCTGGTACACACCGATTTGGCCAAGGTAGTGCAGGAGCACATGAGTACGATCGAGTGGAAGGTACCGCTGGTCGATGGGTTTGTGAAGCAGTGCTTCGATATGGTCGATGAAGCGCACAAAGACTTCCAGCCCAGCGACGAAGCGAAGTGTAATCCGGAGGGTTTCGAGTTCGTTTTCTGTCTGTGGCGCCAGTTTACGCTGTCCTGTCCGGAGGAGTTCCGCGATGACTCGGAAAGGTGTACCGAGCTGCGCGAGAAGCTAACGAACAACGAAAATATCAGCGCGTGGCGTAGCGATATTGACGAGGCGTAATGCGGCTTTGTGCTTCGCCTACAGCTATATCAACAGATGCCGCGTCCCGGGCGAGTAAGACCACGGATTGATCAAAGAAAACTGCATCATTTCGGTTCGTGGGACGTTTTCGCTACGGCAACTGACCAATGCTAATGAAATCTAACCGTAACTAGTAAATGCAACAGTTCATATGAATAAAACGCTCCTTACCCAAATGGGATGTTTGATTTTGTAGAAATTTCCTGCTAATGGATAAAGTAACGCTAAAATTAGTAATTCACAAACATAATTTCCATAGCCGAATGATATTTCTCTTCTCCGGAGGTTTTCTTTCGAATTTGAATACATAAAATAATTACATCTCGGAATATATGTGAAAGAAACTATTTGTTAGGGCTTTAAGATTTCGATATGGAAGATTCGATAAAAAAAAATCCAAATCAATTTATTTTGTCACTTGCACACTAATAATGTTTAATTTAATTTGAACTGTATTAAGGGGGGCTTCGGTAATTTTTTAACAAAACAAGAATCATTTTTTACGATTATTTGTGACGTAACCATTCAACTTTATTCTTTTAAGTGTATGTTATATTAAACTGCATCTTTTGATAAGTATTAGGTTCTCTTTTGGGGATGATTTAATAAAAACTTCATCCATGACATCAAATTTCTGATGGTGCGTCTGGGAAAAGGTACTTTTTGCGGTGCCCATTGTAGCTGCGTGTTGGGTTATCTGAAAAATATAAATCGACACTCGTTTGAAAGATTATAAGTTTATCCAGGTAGCCCCGCTAAGGTTTTGATGAATTTCCAATTTTTCGATTTTTTAAGTTGAAAAAGTTATGCTTTTTATCATTTTGCCTAAAAACACGTTTTTAAAGATTTGTTTAGAAAAAAGTATCAACAATTTTTATGAAATCTCGACGGGACTACCTGGCAAAGAATATACAGATTATGTGTCAAAAATTGCAAATCGATCGGCTTAGTAGTTCTTACGGTACGATGGGCCACTTTGAAATCGTTGGTATTGCGAAACGCTCTTCAAAGTAGCGTGCTTCATGAAGCCTTGTATGAAACGCGGATTTTCAAAAATCTGTATCTTTGTCAGTTTTGCTTCGATTGATCCAAAAAATTTACACAATGTTCTTGAAAGGATCAGCATTCAGGAAAAATGTTAAAAATATGTGTCACAAAACAAAATAAAATACCAAATGTTTTAAGAAAAACCATTCACAATTTTCTATACACAGGTTTCCCAAAAATTCGTCAATGTTTTCGATGATGTTCGAAAGGACTTGAATTTTATTGGAGGAACATAGCTTCTATTCGATCAATTAAATAATCCACAAATAATTAATATTTTACTTTGTTTGCTTGAATTTGTGTTAAATTTTTCAAGGCAGGTAGAAGCTGAATATTTGAGCTGATCAATTTTGATCAATTTTGAGATCATCTACTGGACTCGTGATTTTACATTCTGATCGCCAAAGTAAAGTATTTTGAGACAATTAATTTGGTAGAACGATTGTTTTCGCTGCTTGAAACATTCAAGGACCAGACTTATTGTTCTTGTTTTTCAAATTAAACATCTTAAAATATCTAAACCCGTTCGGATTGATCAAGCAAACAAACAACGGTTCATATATTTACGCCATGTAGTAAATAGTCCTTTATTAAGGATGTAATGTTGTGCGTTGCGAAGAAAATGGTGCGTACGATCGTGATCGTCATTAGTGATGGTTGGATGAATGCTAGTGACTTAATGATGATCGAAGCGTTGTGTGCGGAGCTTATTGGTTCAGGGCCAACATCTGCTCTCTGTACGCTTCGTATGATTCTTGAGACTGCAAGAGAAAGAGAAATAAGAAGAAATTGCTTAATGAAAACAGGTGCTTCGGACTAGTATTTGGCACACATCAACGGCTACTAACTACTACTCTACTCGAACCCAGTTACATTTTTAGTGAACAAGCAACTCAAAACCACACAAAACACGGTTGTACAGTACACAATAGGCCAAACGCGAATAGGCATGGTTAGGTTGTTATAGTTTTCTTGTGTCCCCCGTTTCGAGATCCGCCAACCGAAAGAAGAAGAAGAAGTTCCGCTAGTTAGCAAGCAAGTGCCACAGAGCCGCTACAGCGAAGAATTTTTGCATCTCGAGTGTTAGTGTATGGCAACCGCACCAAAAACCAAAACGGCAACACAACCGAACGCTAGGAACGCTAGTGACTAACCTCCCACAGGTTATCATCCCAGGATGGGAAGAGACGCTTGAAGCTTCTTGGTTCCGCACCCTGCTTCAGGGTGACGATTGGAACCGTCTCTTCCGATCGCTCGGAAGGATCGGTACGAATGTACTGACGGGCCATGTCAATCGATTTGCTGCGTTCCTCCTCGGTTGCACCGTTACCGATCCAGCAGTAGATCTCATCGCCACCATCCAGCACCATTACATCGTCCACATTGAGATCCTGCATTTTGGGAATGAAAGGAGAGAGTTAACATGATGTTCAGACAGAGGTACTTCTTTTAGTGAACAACACAACAACGCACCTCCTGCTCGAAGTGAGGCACCTCTTCGACGCGCAGCTTTTTGTTGTACAGAATGCGGCAGTGGAAGAGTCGCGGCGACAGGAACGGTGCACCCGGAGGATCAAGCTCACGATCGTATTCAGCAGAACCACCCAGCGCCTCCCAGAACACATCTGGTTCCGATTCTTCCTGCACGAGAACTATTTGCGTTCCCGGAGCCAACTCTCGCACCATATCTGCGGCCATTTCCCGTTCCGGATCCGACGCTCCTACTCCATACCATACGTAGGACATGGCACGCGACACCACAATAAACACATCATCCGATGCCAGCGAAGACGCCGTTGGTTCCAGTTCCTCCGCACGCACATCATCGGCACAGGTGCCACGTACACGGAACAACCGGGTGCTGGCATGATTCCTCTCCTCCTTATCATAATCACCGAGGAAGGTAACCATCTTGCCCTTGAACAGCTTCATAAAGTGTCGCGGCTCACTGCCCTGCGCCGCGCGTACCAGAATGGCCTTGCCATCAAGCTCATCATCAAGGCGGACGGCGTGAATGGCGGATGCGCCCTTCTCCTTGATTGAAGACGTCTTACCCTGCCAGTAGTACACGATGTACCCATGGCCACCACCCTTAACGCTGTACTCGTAGCGTACGATGTAGGAATCGCCAGCGTAGAACATACCGTACGTTGACGGTTCGACGGCGACAAGATCGTTGTCCTGGACACGCCACACCTCCACCGCTCCCTGACCATTATCGGGCATAAAGCCAAGGGCACGGCCACCGTTCTTCTTGAGCGTGTGCAGTATCTCAGCATCGAACTCCGTCTCACTGTCCGACTCATCGCCATTTCCAAGGGCCGCCTTGATCAGGTGACTATGCGTAATGCCCTGATCGCGCCAGCTGCTGAAGAACTGCTTAAAGTCCGTCGTTTCACCGTTCTCGACCACACGGTGAACGGCCGTGTGCACCGGGTAGCCCTTGACGCTGATAAACTCCTGCGCTTTTACCATCGCCTGCGAGCGCTCCTGTCCGGTGGCACCCTTGCCAATCCATACGTAAATACTACCGGCTCCGGTGTCCAGTATGTAGCAATCCTGCTGGAGATAGACAGGGGAGAAGGTTAAGAATATGTTTCTGCCACCGGAACAGCTCAAGTCCTCTTGGTTCTAAATGATCTTACGTTCGAATCCAACATGGATTGCTTCAGTGGACGTTCGCCAACCGAATTGATCTCCAGTGAACCGCTAGCATCGGACACGTGGTAGAGTGTGATGGCACCGCAGTCCGCCCGTTCGTACTCCACATCGTCGATCGTCTCTTCGGCAACCTCATCAGGTGAGCCTTCACCGAGCACATCGAAGAACTCTTGCTGCTCCGACGAGCTAGCGAACTCATCTGTTAAAATGACACCAAAGGCCCACCAATCAGTAACATCGACCAATCGATTATCAGTCCCTGACTTACCCAAAATGTGCAACTTGGCACGACCGGAATGGTCCTGATCGCGGATCTGATTCGCCGCACTGATGGCCTTTATCTTCTCGATGCGCTTCGCGGACGCCCCAACGTACACGTAGATATCGTAGCCGGCATCCAGGATGAAGCAATCGCCCCGGTTCATCGAACCGATCGACAACGGTACCTGGCGGACGCGCACATTCTTGGCACCCTTCACCTGGAACATACGCCGCTCACCGATCGCATTCGTTTCAACCTCGTTGAAACCACTCTTCACGCCACCGGCCGCATACCGGACACCACCGGAGAAGTAGCTCAGGAAGAGGGAACTTTCGTGATCCTGAACTTCACGATGCTGCACCGGAGCACCGTTGTGGCGATCGTCCAGCTGCACGGTAAGAATGGCGGCCGAACCGGCCTCATCCTGCGACGTTTCCGACCCAAGCCAGAAGTGCACATCCCACGACAGAATACCGCTTTTCGATTCTTTCGTCTACAGATACGTGGAAGTGATTTGGAGAATGGTTTTGTTATGATCTACGGTGCGATAATGAATTGCCAATCACTTACGTTCAGCACAATGTAGGAGTCACCGACGTAGAACTTGCCGTGCTCCTTCGCCGGGATTGGAACTGGTTCAAAGTTCTGTGGGAATAACAACGAAACCGCGAATGAATCATGCGCTACGCGGAGACATTATAAGTTTGCCATCAGTGATATCGGACGTGCGTAGTTTGATGAGTTTGTCATTCGATTCCCCTAATAATGAGAGTGTCTCTAACGGCAGCAGTCTCTAGCAGCGCTGTGGATTTCCCATGAGTCAGGGTATTCGCTGTGGTTACGCTCCGTCGGTCACCACCATGCTACTCCCACCATATGGCCTTGAGGTTGCGACCAGGCCCGGAAAAAATCCACCGTCAGAAGCAATAAAACGTTTTTCGTTGGCATGACCCCAGGCGAATGTTCTATCTTCCTGGGGGCTAGTTAATGAAAATAGAATTTGCACGCTAGCAAGCCAGGAGCCAACAGGCAAAGACCGCCCTAGTGGTGATCGCGTGGATTTTGGGCAAACACATTATCTACCGCTTTGTCAAAGTTTACATTAGCGCAACTCGATTTCATAAACATTCGTGCTTGTTTGACAAAAGAAAAAGAAAGGTTTTTTTTCGGGGATTTACAACCCATGCCCGAATGCGGGCAATTCGGAATCGATAGAGGTCGTCTTATCTTATCTCTGGCGCTGCTCCGTAACGGTGATGTTGATCAACGCGCGGTATTACGTGGTCGGTTAATACTCGACGTTCGACGTTAGACATGCTGCAACTGTAAATGTTCGCCGCTTTTGGCTGAGGAAGTAAAAGTCGAAATATCATTATTCATTCCAAGAATGGCAGCATAAAATATTCCAAGTGGTCCGCGGTGCGCATTCCATTGGTGCGACAACTGATTTGATTTATAGAGAGACGCTGAGACTGCAACAAACGATCTGAAGCGATGCCAACATGTGTAAACAGTGGTCCCCGAGTTCCGCCCGAAGTTCATAAGTTCTCGCAAGTAGAAAACAAAAACCATCTGGTGCCCTGTTCTCTGGAGAGGCATTCACTGTCGGAGGGGGTCTATTTTTATATCGAAAAGCGGAAAAATCGATCCACGTCCAAGGCGTTAAACAGTGCCTGTTCACAGCATGCCACTAATGGCAGTCCGGATCTTGCGAGGTCCATGCCCATATCGTGCCCGCCACAATCGACATGGGACACTAATTATCAGTAGGCCAACATCTACACTAGATAACATTGTGTCACAACTACATGAGTCACGGTCGAGTTCGTGATAGATATCGCCCGGAGCTGCGTGCTCGCTAATCATCCTGGTCGGCTAGCTGTGTGGCTAGCTGTTCTACGTCTTAGCTACTAGAACCACGATTAACGGCTCCCAGCAGACACACCGACACACCATGTCGCAATAGTTGGGACGAATAGTGGCGCCACAACAACAATTCCTCTCATTCACCTCTCGCAGTGCGTCTGAAAACCATTTCCGTTGGCGTCACTCCAGCCAGCAACGTCGTCGCGTCGGATCGTCGACGAACCATGACCATGTAGGTGGGGAGAAATCGATTTTTCGTAAAAAAAAACCCGGTAAGAAGATCGAGCCACACAACGAGCTCCCCGAACTGATGCCAAGCCACCACCATCATTAAAACCATCATTCGCGGTACACGGTTTTCATGGTCACGGTCACGGTCGCTTCGGTTGCCGAAATTCTGCGCCGTTTTTTGGCGTTATTTCTCAGCGTTCTGGAGGGGGATGCGCATCAACAAACAGCACAAGTACGAGTGTCCAAGAACCTGTTTCATCCGTGATTCCCCCGCTCCCTATTCACCTCGATTCTCCACACTTCCAGGCCCTTGGCGATGCCGGCA
>NC_064878.1:18554095-18556595 GCF_943734665.1 Anopheles aquasalis
CTTGAATGATTATGGCGCACGATCGTGAGTGGTTGAGAGATGTCCTTTGGAAGATCTGAACCCATCGTTCGTTGCAGCGCCTTAAAAGAATGTCAGTAAGTAAGTTAAGATGAACTACATCTTGTTGATTGCCAGTCGCTTCTAATGTGCTTATTTGTTATTGTTTCTTGCCTAGATATTTCTTTTCTAGAAAAATGCTGCGCTCATGGCACTCGTCATTCCATTTCTTATCACTGCACCATTGAAATTCTGTTGAACATCATCAAGCGTCAGCACTTATCAGGCTCGCTTTGGACTCTTGCTCGCATTTTTCCAAGATTTGAATGAATACTGCAGAATTCAGATTATAATGGTTCATTCATCAGCATCACCAGCAGAATATAGAAGACATGATTCATTGAGGAAAAAAACATGTTCCTCACATGTGTTTCCAATCGTAAATTATCGCAACCATACTTTTGGTTATTTTAATTGGTGCTCAGTACATGATTTGCGAGCATACGCTGGAGGTATTGAATAAAAAAACAAAAAAACTTATAAACTACCCGTGTTTGGTATTCATTCAAATTATTACAAATTTCATTTTGATATCTATCATACATGCGTGTGTTCGATTTGTTTTATGAAGCATCAATTAAATTGTTGTAGCGCTGAACTCGTCAGCACAGGGTAGTATGATTATGAGAAATTATTAGTTTCAAAATGAGTAACAATTAACAATGTTTAAAAATAGATGGAAGACACGATAGTTTGAGACACGCGCACGGAAAAGTGGACGTTTGTTTTGCGCATTTTATTATCGTGAATTATTATTCGGTTTGCTATCGATCGTATTACGAAGTCGTGTAGTAAATCTCCAGCGATCTGAAGCAACCAATCAAGGTATAAGTAATACACACGATTGTCCTGCCCCAATAGGACAGGTAGTGAACAACGGCCAGAGGCCCATTCATTGAGCGGATAAGCTATCTAGCGTTTTGTGCTCACTTGTGTTTTTGATTTAAACTTTTAAAACTGTCAACATTTAGCGTCATTTTTAAAAGTGCCAACATTTAGCGTTAGCGTTAGTGTCAACCTTTAAGCATCAAATCAATCTTTAAAAACAACATATCTTTAAAAATAAATAAATGAAAAGCATAGGACTTTTAAATTAGCATAATAGTTGGCACAATTGAACATACATACTGGATGTTCTTTTCACAATAACATCAGCACATAATGTTGAGATGCACATGCGAATTATCCTTCCACGTGGTCGCGATGCAACTACTCGAAACCATCATCCACCAACCCTTGAAAAGTTTCATCCCCACCACTAAATTCTGTTGTTATCCCTACTCCTGCCGACTCCACACGATCCTGTTGTGAGTGAACACCATGCATCGGCGAACATTTTCATCGGAACATTTCATCACCCACCGGGAGGGAAAAACTTAACGAACCCTCTCCTCTCAAGGACATCAAGCCCCTCGAGCGAAATCAGGATACGGAGCGAGGCGAAATCAGCCAAGACACGAACCACGAAGGTTGTACAAGAGCCGGGAAAACGCCGATCCGAGGCAGGGTGTTTTCCACCTTCCCTTTCCCCCCCTGTAGCTTAACGTGGCCCGGAAAGAAAGCAACGACGAGGAATAAAGGGACGCAGTATTTCGTTTGCCGCTTTCTCGGCCACTTTGTTGTCTTCGGTGCCATCGCGAGAGAGAGAGAGAGAGAGAGCGAGAGAACGAGGACGCACAGTAACGCGCTCCCGGACGAACCGCGGTCGATTCGTGCTGGAAGGGATGGAAACACAAGGGATGCTTCGATGCGTTGCTTCCGCGTTCGTGTTTGCGAGAAGCGAGAGAGCACACCGCACCGGCGATAGAGAGCGAGTGAGAGTTTCCCGGGGGTTGGTTTGTGTTGTCGATTACTGCACAAGGACGCGACGGACGATCCGCTTCGTTGCAACGTGAGGACATTTCCCGTGTGTCTGTATGCGTGTGCTCGTGTGTGTGCGTGCGTTGTGCTCGGAAAAAGGGCGAAGCTGTGAATGGTTGCTGTTTCTGCTGCTGGTGCTCCGAGAGAGAGAAGATTAGTCGGAGCTGGATGTTTCATAACATTGGATCGGTTGCGTCGTGTCCTGTGTGTCCCGTGTGTCACCGAGAATCGCCCGTGGTCACCCCTTCACGTGGTTCTACGGAGGGGGCTGTCCAGGAGGGAAGAATCCTCCCGCCACACCCACCACCCTCCCCCTAAAAACAGGCAGTAACCGTGGCAGCTATAGTGCGTGTTCCCTTTTGTTGTGCTTAGGAGCCACGAATACCGCGTGGACCGTGGAATAGGACCTAATTTCCCCGGTGTCAAGCGAAACCAAGCGAAATCCATTGTTCTTTGTGGGAAATCGTGAACCCGAGGGGTAGTTTTTAGGGAAGAATCTGCAAAAAGGGACCCCTGAAGTAAGGCGTGTCCGGTTTTTGGGACCATAGCAAATCGCGTGCAAAGCTTGCGGACAGTTCCGGGT
>NC_064878.1:18574095-18576595 GCF_943734665.1 Anopheles aquasalis
CAAAACGGGCGTTGTTGCAGCGTGTTTTTGCCGCACCGTTCTGTTTGGTCCTGATTTGGCTAGAGTTTTGTTAGTTTTTCTGATTTCTTGGGGGCCACAAAGAGGTTCCCGATATAGGGAAGGTGTGAAGCAGGATACGGAACTTGCTCACTCTCTCTCTCTCTCTCTCTCTCTCTCTCTCTCTCTCTCTCTCTTTCTCTTCTGCGCATAACCGTGAGCTGCAATATACTGTACGGTCTGATTGTTCACACGTTCACTGACTGTGTTTGCGGTACGGACGAGGTTTTATGGTGGTTTATGCCTGGCCTGCACCACCGAGAACCTGCACTTCAGATGAGAAGGAGAAGCTGCGGTACGGTACGGTGTGAGGGATGCATTTTGGGTCACCTAATTGGAAAGCCATACACGAAGTCTAGCTGCCACGATGTTGGCACCACTTTTCACCCATCCAGGGCTGGTGTGCAGGCTCTCTTGGTGCAGGTCTGTTGGTGCTGTTTGCTGCTGCTGCTTGCCAATTCCACAAAGTCGCAGTCACCGTCGCGACGCACCATCTCGCAAGGGCCACTTCATTCGAGGCTTTCCGCTCTAATAACCATTGGGCGACTCCCGGGGGTTGATGCTAAGTCAATTAGCGCAAGAACATCAAACTCACAATGTGTGTGCGCGACCTACACCTCGCACAGAACCATCCATCAGCTGCTCTGTTGCACTGTTGAGGGCTGCTGCTGATGGTGCTTCGTGGTCCGTGGGTTTGAGACTAATTATTTGCGAAGTTTGGTGGTTTACGCGTCATCACATTCGGTGGTGAGTTCGTCCCACAAGTTAATCCAACCGATCAGAGCGCGTGTGCACGCTTCTCATCTTGAGTTACTAGTCATTGGTAGTGACAGTGAAGGACCGAAGGCGATGCCATGTGTTGGAGGACTTTCGTTGGAGGAAAGTTTTCGGCGCTCTTCTGCGCCAGTTACCAACAGCTGATTAACTTCTGTTTGCAAGAGTTTTTGGCCGGAAGGTGGGATGGCTATGTCTAGCCATTCGATGTCACAAGCAATCGATTTCACGATTCGGAAACAATCAAGTACACCCCCAGACATCCTGTCTAGCCACATAGATCTTGTGCTGGATTTGTGGTATTGGCTGGAACGCCCAGGATCACTCGGGGTATATAGATGATTTAAACCCCTTTTTCCGCCATTGATATCGGTCCGGTAAATTGATAAAAATATCCCCAGTACCGTGATTACACTGCTGGCAGTGCCAGTGCAATAAATAATCTGCGGACGGCACGGCGGAGGATCAATCGCTTTTGCTCGGTAGTGAAGGTAAGGGTAGAAATTATGGAATGTAACAGACCGTGAAACATCCACTCGGAACCCGTTTGAAGTACACAAAGGGAGAAAAGGAAAGGGAGTTACCGATGGAGCAGGAATTTTCAAAATTTAATTGAATCACCAACCAGACCACTCGCTTTCCCCTCCGGTGCAAACCTTTGAAGCAGCAGGATGCTCGGAAGGGGATCTGACTTCACGCAGCTCCCCTTCAAATTTCTCGCAGCAAAAGGAATAACATAACAAAACATTATATCCCCGTACTGTAACCGAAAACCACCATCAGCCCGACCAGAACCGTTGCGCACACAGAGCAAAGGAATGTCCTGGTCTTGGGTGTCTGATGGCACCGGGTTTCCATAATTTTATTTCCCTCGTCAATTCACGATCGATGCACGGAATGGAATTCGCGTGACATGGCACGGATGATGGCGGTAAAAATGTCGGCTTCAAAGGCATTACTATGATGAAAGATTCAAATCGCGGCTACAGATTAGCTGCGGGTGGCTGCAGAATGCCAGCTCAGATTCCATTCGGCCATTCGACGAGTCGAGCATCGTTTTCAATCGCGCCTGGATCATGGCATTGGAAGTGTGTTTGAATCGAGTAACGAGACCTCGGTATCGCCATTCATTGAATTCCAGTCGTGGATCGACTCCGGGAACCGCATCCCCCGGTTTGTTTACTTGTTGTGTTCTGCGATTCGCAGAGTTTACAGAAACATGCCAGCCAGATGCGCACGACTACTTCTACTACCACTACCGCTACCGATCGGCTTTTGGCGCCCATTATTTGCACTGCATTAGTGACGCTTAGGTTACGCCATCGCGAGTTCCACTGCGAGCGTCCTGGTCCACGAGGTATCGAGGACTGCTTACTGCTGAATAAAGCAGATTCGAATAGCTAAGGGGACGTCTTTGAAATGGGATCCGTACCGTACACCGAAAGTTTTGTCCTGACAGCGCAGCAAAATGGCATCATGGGTCGGAAGGGAAGGTGCACTGCCATCCGTTTATCGCCATTTGCACGCCAGCTGTGTGCGCACACGGTGAGGCATCCCCGGGGGGGTAGGGAAAAAATTGATTACACTCCAGGGAGCGTGCTGAGCCCCGTGGTGTGGAGTCTGGAATTGTTTGGAGACCGGGCTGTCACGCTGGAGGAGGCTTTCACTG
>NC_064878.1:18581595-18589095 GCF_943734665.1 Anopheles aquasalis
ACTAGTAATTAAAGCAACTTGTAGTAAGACAGAGAGAGCAAAATGTCTAGAATGTCTTATCATGCTACTCAAGCAAACATCCACTCATACCATAAATCAAACCTTACCCTTAAAGTGACTACTTACGTCCTAAGTATCCCCAACTGATGGCAGCGTAGAAGATAATAAAATGCGAAAAGAATACACACCGAATTGCACAGCGAGATGCTGCAGTAACTGCAGTTACACCATCAATGGTCACCACTCGTTTCACCAAGTGGCCGAGAATTTCAATTTAATCAATGTTAATCACCCAACAACCACAAAACCGGGGCGTAGCCAGGAGGGCCACGATTCGCAGATGGGTATAATCCATGGTCTGCTCCACTCCGGATCACCGTACAGAACAATTCACAACTCGAAGCTCCCTCACCACCGCTCTCTGTTTTTTACTCTCAATCTCTTCTCCATCTCGTTTCCACTGTTTTGGCATCCTTTACTCCTTGCTAGCGGCAGTCGGTTGGTTGGTTGGTTGGTTGGTCCTGGCACGGAATTAAGTGAGCGTTAAGCACGATGGGAAAGCTGGAGCTTCAGGTAACGCTCACGTACCGCCGGCGGGTTTGCTGCAGCCCTAATTGTAATTATAATGTGCTGAATGCCAACCCATAGCGTCCTCGAGGTTTCGGGATGTTCCGGCGGGGATGGAAAAGAACGATCCCAGCACCATGCACACAACCACAAACACTCTCACACCGACAAAAAAAGGACAGTTTAATCCGGTTTTGCAAATCCAAAGACGCTCACGCTTTCCGATTGTAGTTTTTCTGGCACCCGGGTTCCGGGAAGTATGGTGGCGTTGAGGGAGGGATGGTCGAACCTTACCGAGTGCCCGAGTGTGGTGTAGGTTAGTGAAAATTGAAAGGATAAACCAAAGTCCAGCATCGAGCCAACGGGGTGTGGATTTTTTTTTTTGGTATGCTCTCCTCCGGACCGGATCGGGATGAAGGGATGGAGTAATGAAAAGCGTGAGTTAGGAAAATGCTGAAAAGTTGCCAACGATTATCCCTGGTGCGCTTTGGTGTAGGGAAGTGTGGCTATGGCTTTTTATTACAGCGCAGCTTTTGGAGGATATGTTGCTGGTGGTTGATGGTTTTTGTGAAACGGATAGATTTTGGTAAGTGAAGTTTGGGGAAAGTAATTATCTGGGCAAACGCATCAAAGGGTGTTTATTGTTTATTTATTCGTCTTGCATTTTTTTAAAAATAAAATCAGATAAATTGGACTATTCCGAACAATTGAACATTACGCAAATGCCTAAAATCTCTTTCGATAGATGTGTAAGCATCCCTGCTTAAGCGAATTGAAATCATAATTGAAAATAGTGATGATTTGTTTGATGACTTTCTCATCATGTGGAGGTTACACGATCTCGTGTTACTTTCGAGGACTTGATTAACTTGATTTCACATAAGTTTGGGGTCATTCTATCGGACCTTCAATTTATCGATCAATTAAAATAATAAAACAATTTCCTGACCCAGATTCAGTCGATAGAGTCCTTGACATTTTTCTTGACCTACCTTTTTGATCTCCCTGGTATAAAGTTGATTGCAAAGAGGACGCTGTACTGTCTTATAAAGATTTATGATGTACATTCCATTAATTCTTCGAGCATTTACACACCTTGAGTCTGCGGTATCGACATTAATTTTCACCACTCTTGCGACCTGATTCATTGACTATCTGCTTGGATGGCTGACCTTCGAGGAAGCAGTCAATTTCTCGTCATTATTTGTAGCTGTTAAGTATCATTCAACAACAGTGGCTAAGGAAATTTATTGCAAAAGAGTATCGACAGCCAAAAAAGGCATTTTGATAATTTCTCCTTGAAAAAAGTGAAGTAGCCTTGATAAAATGGGTCAAATTGTACTGAACAAGGCCAACGCAAGACGATTAATGTTGGTGTGCATTTCCAAGAACGCAAATCCTCGATAAACAAACAGATATTTCCACGAAGGCCATCCTTCAAAGGAACAGTCGCGTGAGACAGAACAGGGCTTAGCGAGCTCTGTTTGGAGCATGTTTCGACATTTTCTCTTTAACGTGCTCAATCTGTTTAATACCGTCGTCCCGGAGAGCGTATAAAATATTCGTTTCCGGCCGCACTAACATGTGTTTTTAAAAAGATTCGTTCAGAGGAGTGGCTGTAACTGAACTTGCATTCGTGCTAGAACACCACATCATGATCATGATCATGGCGTTGTCTACAGTGCAGCAACACAGCTGCTACTAACGCTTTAAGTGCATTCCAATCGACGTTCCCCCCTCCCGTTACAGAGCAATTTCCGAGAGTATTCCGGTAACACAAACCTCAACTATGATCCTGCTAGCCAGAGCTTTAAGCCCCACTCTCAATTCCACGGATTCCATGCTGTTGGGCCAACCGCAAAAAAAAAACCCAACTTTTGGCTGCTGGCCGAAAGTTGGCATTCCCGTCCGGGCGCTATAGTGTTCTGGTGGTCACTTTTACTTTCCAGCGAACCAAGCGCCCATGTCGCAAACACACAGGCCCCTACAGGGAGTCACTCGAAAGCAGACGACCGACCCGTTTTGGCCGTATCTCGGAATGTGCCAGCCAGCCAGCCAGCCAGACATTCCGCATTCTCGACCACCAACCCTCCTCCATCCCATGTGTTGGTAGTGAAATGGCAAAACAAATTATGGATTTTCATTGTTTTTCATTGTTTTGTTGGCAGAAGGCAGGCGAGACGTCGCGGAACTCGCGACCGGAAATGGGATGAAAGATGAAAGCAAAGTAAATGGGGCGTAGCGAGTTCGCTGGGGATACTGCGGGGCCACGCGACTCCGGTCCTCGATCCTTCGTGTGTGGTGTGGGCTTTGTGGTACACCTGCGACCGGCGCCGACCGAGTTTAGTTGGTTTTCCATCTGAATTCCCTCCCTTTACCGCATCAATAGGACTTCTGCTCTTTCTCGTTGCTCTCTCTCTCGCTCTGTTTCTATCGAAAGCTACCTGGCACGTTACATGAATCTGTAATTACCGGTTGGCCGTCCGTCGCGGTGGCCAGGGTGTTGTCTGGGTTTTCAGTTTAAGCTGCTACCCGGAACCACCAACTTCTTCACCATTCTAACACACGTCGGTCGGATCCCTGCTGGTACCTGCTGGAGTTTTCCTCCACCGGTTTTTTTTTCTCCTTCTGTTCATTTTCACTTACATCCTCGCCAGACCAGACCAAGCACCATGAATGGGAATTCAACTGGAGCAGCAGCATCCACCCCTGAAAGGATGATGTTGGCGTTGTATTGTTGGCTGGCATTCCCATGATACCTACCACGTCGGTGGAAAGTGGGAAATTCCACACACATGCGCGCACGCATGGATGGAACACCGTTTTCCGGGGTTCTTTATTTTTCCGCAACAACAATTCATCGTGCGCGGTCTCTGTTCACACCCGCTCCTGGGAGGAGAATCCCTCCTGTTTTTTGTGAGGTCCCGTTTCGTGGCCGATTCGCGGTCCATGGAAAATCCTAAAAATACCTTCACGGGCGGCACAGACGGAAGCGGGGGGCTCGCCTGCTGTGATCATTACCAGTATTACCTGAGCTGCTCGGCTGCTGGACGTGAAGGCTGCCGTGGGCGAGAAGATAAACATTAACAGCACATTTAACACACACATACGCCTTTGGTGGGGGTGGAGGCGGAAGGAGGTGATGGGCCTTTTGTTCGTGAACTCACATTTGTACCTCGCTGGAGCTGCTCGTCTGTGGCTGTGGGGCTTTTCGCTGTCGGAGGGACCAACAAACGTTCACGAGGAGCCACATGGGTAGTAGGCTCTGGGCTCTGTTATTGCTTCAGTTTTTTTTTGCTGCTTCCGTTGGCTGCTGAGTACACAAAGCTCTCGGTACCCGTTAAAGTACGCCACGCATACACCTTAGTCAGTCTCAGTCTTCAGTCGTCGGCGTTAAAAGGGATTTGATGCTCTTTGCCAGCCAGGTGCTGCTTCGTGGGGCTGCTGTTGCTGTTGCTGTTACTATTGCAGGAGGGCAGAACACTTAGAAGGTAATTGCTCGCCACATGCTCGCGTAACTTCGCGCTTACCGCGTTTCGCGTGGTGTGTGGCTCGAACTTAAGCATAAAACTGCTTTCCGTTTTGATGAGCGATTCACAGCGGTCTGGCTGCCGGCTGATATGCAAACGAAGTGCTGGCACTTGAGGTCGATTCTACCTTATGATTGCGTCGGCTTGCATGAGCTGGTACACCAGGATGGAGAAAAGTTGTTGCGCGTGGCTTGATGCTGTTTGAAGAGTGAAGTATAAAGCGATTTGGATTGTGAAAAAACAGAAGAGCAACACTAACACTAGCAACACAACAGAAGAGCAACACAGAAGAGCAAAACAGAACAGCAACAAATGAAATGGTTTTCCAAAAGCATGCCGCAATCTTGTAAAGTGGAACCCATGACTCTTCTTTTTCGGTTCTCGGTACACCACTATCCTTATCGGACACCTGAACAGCGCACTTACTGTAGCTTCCGCACCGGAGGTTCCCAAGGTTAATCAGCAACAGTATGTTTCAGTGTGCCACTGACACCAACCACAAACCCCCAGCGCTAATCCTGACTCTCTGCTGACAGCGTGTCACATGTTTTGTCACTTTTCTGGCCACTTACCGACTGAAGGATCCTCGGCCAGGAAGGAGTGTGGTCGAAGGGAGAAATTGTTTGCATTTTTTTCGTCTCTCACCCTCGCTCCCGTTGCTTCCATGATGTGGCTGATGGAGTTGGCAGAATGATACCGAATTTTCCTAATTTCCGCCATCGAGCACCGTCTCTCTCTCTCTCTCTTTTTGGGGGGTTTGGGCGGTTTCGATGACATGGTCGCGGTTCCTGCGGTTCCTGTCACCTGTCGTAATCACGCGCAGGAACGGAAAAGTGAAAATATTTGATTAGATTAACAGGTAATTGAGTGCGGCGCGGAGAGAGAGAGAGAGAGAGTCTGGCGGATACCATCTGTCCGGGCACCGGGATTTTGCTTCCCCTTTTTTGTGATTCTGTCGTTTGTTAATCGGTTCGACTAGAGCGGTGGAGCAGAAGCGTGCTGATCTGATGGAATGGAAGGAAAACTTTTAGCATCCTAGCTGCGAATATGTGAGAGGAGCTGCCCGGGAAACACTAGGGGCCAGAATGTTTGGAAATTTTCTGAAACCGATCCGACCGAGTGCAGAAAACTTTTGCCCTCCTCCTCACAGCCAACGACCACCCCACACAAACGAAGGCGAAACCGGTGAAAATGGGTAAAAAGTTTTCAGTCTGCTGCGGCAACGGCACGGCACAGCAGCTGGGCGTTTGATAGAATTATTTGCATACGAGCGGAGTCGATCAGCACCAGACAGCCAGGCCCGCGTGTCAGGGCAGCGGTGTCAGTGGTTCGAGCATAAAAATTCACTCCAATCAACGAAGAGTGAAGCTCCAGCTCAGGCAGAAGGCATCAGGAGCGACCGAGTAATCGGCGACAGTATTACGGGAATAGCTCAATACACTTACATCGCTCAGCGTTGGGCGCCGAGTGAAAAGTGGAAAATGTTGCTTTCCCTCCACCCATTTGAACGCTAATACTCTCGGCCGGATGCGGCTGCTGACTGGCATTCGGTAGCATGTTTACAGAGGATCCCTCACTGTGGAAAGCGCCAACCGTGGTCGTGTATCCTAGTATTTTTTCGCCCTGGGTGCAACGCGAGTGTAGTAATTAGGATAAATTATGTAAATGTGGATAAACTGCCGGCTCAACTTATTATTTTATTTATCTTATCCGAGTGTTCCTCGAAACCTCGCGGAACCGCGCGAGTTGGATGTCCTGACGGAGGAGATAGAGAAAGAGAGAGAGCGTGAAGAGGAGAGCCTGTGAGACTGGAAAGGGAGGAGCAATTTGTTGGCTGGCCAGTGGGCGGAATGGGTGGATGCAGGAGAAGTTTAGCTGAAAGGGAAAGTAAAAGTGATGAATATTTATAAATAGAAGCCTCTCGACTACTTGGGCAGCCCGGCGTCTCTGGCCGGTAATGCGATAGCTTCTGCTATCAGGTTGAAGACAAGTGTTTTCGTTATTTTAAACACTCACTATCTTACATTGCTACGCAGGTTATGTTTATCGTGGCGAGCACAATTCTCAGCAATAATTTTCTGTTACAGAACGCAGCATCAGCTGTAAGACTTTCACTGAAATAGAAGCGCGAATGTACAGATGCAAGAGGATAAAAACACAGGATCGAAAACGGGAAAAAAACACAAGTAGTGGAAGCAGTCGAGCAGAACTGACGAGCCGAGAGGTGAGGAGGAGAAAATGTGTAAAAAGACTAGAACTAACCAAACGAACGATTAACGTCTAATTGATTACCTTGATAGAAAAATGATGATACCTTTTAATCGAATGTAAAACCACTGTGTACCACTGTGTAAGTGTGAGCGGTGAGGTAAAGTATTATGAGTACATTTCAAACATGTTTAGCGATAACCATTTTAAAGGTAAACGGAGTAGCTAAGCTAAGTGCGA
This sequence comes from Anopheles aquasalis, assembly GCF_943734665.1. NCBI lineage: Eukaryota > Metazoa > Arthropoda > Insecta > Diptera > Culicidae > Anopheles > Anopheles aquasalis. Next base: position 18,588,141 of record NC_064878.1, read on the forward strand.
GAATCAATCTCGAAAATAAAAAAAAACCAAAATGAAACCAATCGTCCGTAAACTACTCACATGAGAAGCACTTGCGAAAAGGAAGGTGTACAGAGACTGGATAATCGCTGCCGGGGGCTGGGAATCGCCGTTTTACAAACTCACACACATTAATAAGAAATCGACAAAAGTGTCACCGGTCATTACCTGTACGATTAGTGGAACTGAATGAAAATGATCTTGTCGGCCAAAACCGTATAATAAAATAAACAAAACCAACATCCAAACTAGTCCATAAGTCGAGTCCGTAAGACCCACAAATATCATTAATCGATACCAGAAAAAAGGGCGACAGGAATGAGGGATGAATTGGAACGGAATCAAACGTTTGGCAAACCAAACAAAAAAACGTATCGTGAAACTGTAACCGTAACCATAACCGAAACGCGAGCACAAAGCTGGTAATAAAAATTGATAATATCATGTTCTGATTAACAGGTTATGATTTGCTGCACCTTCTTTCGCCACCATCCGAAACACCAGTGCTGTTGCGAAAGGAGTCACTTGAGATGAAGTTTCTATCCGTTACCGATGCATTAATGAGTTTTTATTATTTGAATGGTGGACCTTACCGACCATCCCACCAACTAATCGTGTTGCAAACTCTTGAATGCTTTCTAACTTTAGCCAATAATTGAAAACGGTTAAAACGCTGATTGACTTTCGGCCAAAGTTTCGTTCGCTGCGCCACCCCGCGAATCCTTGTCGGCAAATGGACTGTGGATCGATTTCACTCGTTTAGTGCTCGTTCGCCGCCCTTTTTAAAAGATGTTTCCACCGCGCGAACCTTGTGCTCACACTCCATGCCGTCCAGCAGCTCATCGCCGTTGAAAAGTAGATCTTATTATTCTGGAAAACAATCCACGGCGCGAACGCGGGCGCGCTGTTTGCTGGCTGATTGCTGTGCCGCTTGGTG
>NC_064878.1:18594095-18619095 GCF_943734665.1 Anopheles aquasalis
CGTGCAGTTCATTCGGTTTTATCCAGATAGCTAGAGCACGGCAAACGGTGGACACGGCAATTGCAATTGCTTTTGGGGTTGAAACTGAGGTGGATAGAGTTGATCGCGGTCTCGACACTGTTCATGAATCACGAACGGTTACCGCGGAAGGAGATGATTTATGGTTCCATCGGGAAATTCTTTCACAAAACAGGAAGCCTCGGCCTAGAGCGTTCCTCGCCGTTGACCCTTGTGCTGGGGTTAGTAGAGGGTTCCATCATTACATCCACATTGCACCGGAATTTGGACATTTCATTTCCAATTTAAATATTGAAATGAAGCTGTCAATCAATGCTTGAAGAGAATTGATGAATACTGCCACCACCGCGTTCGTTTGTCCACGAAGTGGGTTAATTAGGGTTCCTGGCACACGGAATGGCGATCGGAAGTCCAATTGAAGATGTGGCCGTTGAGTATTAGGTAGTCTGGTATCATCAACTACGCAGCAGCATCCTCCTGTGAGTGAGTCAATGATGATGGTCACCCAGTGAGCCGTGGCCACGTCAGACCACAGCAAGTTCAAAAGTAACACCGCAGGCATCAAAGACTTCTGCATCCGTTGCGCCATGGTCTCTGAACGTCCTGTGAGCCTCCCCTGCAGTGCGTCACTGTCACAATCAACCGCGAGGCACCTGAGGCACCACGAAATCAGAAAGTGAAGTGAATGACTCGCCTTGATACAGACTCGCCAGAGACAGAGATCCAGACGATGGAACAGAACACCCAGAAAAAAATCTCTTCAAAGACACGAACACGGAACAGTGGTCTGGTGCTGGTCTGTTTCCGAATGGCTAAAACCGTCCAGACCCCGTACGGGCACCGCAGACGACCCCGCCGAGCTCCAGAACCGCCCGGGATCCATCATCGCTCGGGGAAAATGCTTCTCCGGGGAAAAATTGCAAAGCAAAAAAAAAAACGTTGCAAGTAAATAATAAATGAAGCAGGTGAACGGCCAGGCTCCGGTGGGCTACTCCAGGAAGGATGCCAGAGGATTGCCGGAGGTGTTTGGGTGTTTCTCCCATGCCAGAAATCCAGACGACGTCGACCGTCGTATTCAGGTGGTCTGGACGCCACGAAAAGTGTTTGTTGTCGTGGAGAAGGTGCACGAAGAGAAAGAACAGACCGAGGAGAGGCATTTTACACCTCCACTTACCATCAGGAGGTCCCGTGGTTCCCGTGTTTCCCGTGTTTCCCGTGTTGGTTGCCTCGTGGATTGGGGGAATGTTTTATATCCTGTCCCGCCCCAAAACCGACACCGGCCCGTCCCTGGCGGTGTCATTTGCGGTCCGTTACGTTTTTCCAAGCCGTTTAGCCAGGTCGTTCGGGAAAGACAGTTACATCGTTCGCGTCCAGGCATAGGCGGGATGCAAACCGACATCCGGTAGGTAGCTACCACTACAGGGCACACATCATCCTGATGATGATGATGGTGTTGGTGGTCGTGGGCTAATCCACGTGGAGGTGTGTTTCTCACTTTCCTTTTACGGATTCGGCTTCGGATGGTGGGATAAAAGGTTTTTCGAACAAAAATATGTTATTGATATTCAATATCGAGCGTCCCGGAAATACTCGGCATCTCTTGATGCCGTTGCCGTTAACGGCAGACCATCGGAACTCGATCGGTGTATCTTGAGCTTCGCTTACTTTATTGGAGTGGAGATATTGAAAATCTTAAGTATGATGCTTACAAGGTTGATTCGGGGAGGGGAAAATGGAAAACTGGCATTTTTCTTGCGGTTCTGCAGCTTCGGTTGTGCTGGTTGGTTTGTTACAGGGATTTGGCGGGAGTTGTGGGCTAGTAACATGGATTCTTCCATTTTCAAATGGCTTTAAAGCTACAGCACCGTTGATTCAGCTTCGGTAGTGTTGATTATTTTAATATGATGCTTGATTCGTTTAGTATCATCATTTACCGGCAAAGGTTCGTTAAAATTGCGAGTCAAAAGAAAGTTCTGCCAATATATAACGTTACATTATTACTTTTAAATGCAGTTAATGAAAAATAGATGATTAGCGTTTCATGTCGTAGAGCGTTTCATGCAAAAAATAAAAATGGTACTGAAAACTCAAAATCATCTACGGATTCCAGTAAGTTTAACAACCTGCAGTTTAGGGTATCATATGTGTGCTAAAACAAGGAGTATCTGTTAACTCAGCTAAAAAATGTAGTATCAAGGTAGGAATACACGAAGCGTAAACTCTCGTATAAACTCAGAGTGTAATGCCAAAAAGATTATACTTATGTCAAAAAGATTATAGGCCCGCGGAGTGTAAATCCGAGCGTAAAAGCAAGCATAAACACAGCACCAACATGAAGCCTAGCGTTATGAAGAATTGAATGTTCTTCAATCGCTAATATACAGTAAAAACATCTTAGAATATAAAAGAAGATGTTCAGAAATCAACTTATCTCGTCGATTTATGTTTTTTGTGGCCAAAAACACATGTAATTGATGTAATAGCATAGTGTAATTGCAGGTGCACGAATGTAATTGCAGTTGACATTTTGGTATAAACTTTTATGCGATTATGCCTGCCACACGAAGCGTAAACTTTTTGGCATTACATTCTGAGTTTATACGAGAGTTTACGCTTCGTGTATTCCTGCCTTCAGAAACAAGCTTCATTAAACTGAAAACTATCGCTACTTACGATTATTTTGAAGATGAATAAATATCGCCACTGCAAATTGTTGATATTTTGCTCAAATACCACCAATCTGCTTTTTGATTGAAACAACAAAACATATTTTTTCTAAAACATACGATTGTGATATTCTATTACTCCGGTTGAATAGTCCCATATTGATAGTTTTATTGACGTTGTAAAATGTCCTTTCCAACCTTATGTCCCCCTAATTGTTTCCTCAATGCTGGATCAACTCCAAACAACAACACAGGGCAACCATTTCCGGATACGGCAACCCCACAGCTCGTAAACCTGCTGTGCATAAACTGTTTTATCGAGATATTTTATGTTACTTGACATTAATGCAGCAAATATTGGTTTCATCACCTTTCGCTACCTGCGTGCGGTCGTGGCTCAATAAATATTGGCGACCATTTACCGGGGGAGGAAAGCAAAAATACCGTCAACACCAGACAGCGTCACGAAGGAATCTTTACGCACGAAAGAACCCAAAACATCTCCCCCGATAGATACTGCTTCCGACAGCGCAATCCCAAGTGGAGGGCACCGAAAACGCAGCGATTCAGGATCTGTTCCCAGTTTCGGTCTCGGACTCCAGAGGGCCAGTTTTTTTCTCTCCTCCGTTTTCTTTCTGCATCGTTATCGTTATCACGCCAAGGGAATACGCGCTCTGTCCCTTCCTCGTGTGTGGGTGTGAGGTGTCCCTCCATCTTCTCCAGCCAGTGAGGACAAAGTGCGTACGAGACATAAAAGTGGCCTCCCTGGAGCAGGAGGAGGGCGTGAAGTGTTTAAAACAACATTTACTACCACATACGCAAGCCTCCACTTCAGAGGAGGCACTAAAACCGTTAGCTGGTCTACAAATCAAGGCCCACGGGACCACTAGGATTGGGATTGTCCCCATTGGTTGGTCCTTCTCCTCCTCCACCGGGGGGACCACCCGATGCGGCTCGCTGTGAAGGAGGCACGTACGCACCCACGGCTATACCGATCGCCTTGTGGGTGGTGAGGCAGGGAGAGGAGGCGGGATAAAGTGGAATCGGTCAACCGGAATGACAAACGAACTGACAGCCGGAGTACTTGCCCCCGGTGGCAGCATACTAATGTGCTGTGGGGCGCAAAATGATTTGGTCGAGTGTGCGTTTTACTTTCTCGCCAGGTTTTTACGGTCACCAGGGTGGCGGAGCAGGGGGGGGGGGGGGGGTTGGGAGAGAACTCCATGTTTGTTATGCTAGCACGATGGTCACGCTTGTCACGCATTTGGCCAGCAGTACCAACCCATCGAGGACTACCACCTCGTGGCGGGAGTTTTTTTTTCCGTTCCAGAAATTCCGTTCCTGCGAGTGTTCTGTTGGCTTTACGATGGACATGGTCACACCAGGAACAGTAGCACCAGCCACCGCACCAGCATAATGGAAGCGCTTGGCGTTCTCTTTCTCTATCTATCTAGGACATCAACAGTGGATTTGAAATTGTTTGCATCGCTTCAGTCACAGCGGCTCAACGCACAGTTTAATTAATTAAGTAGAGTTCACATTACTAAACTGTTTACACATATCACAAATGAAGATACTTTGGTGAGTGGAAAAAATTATGTAAGGAACAAAAAGAATCGGAAAAGTTGCTTAGCTCAGTTTATCGCTGTAACTGCGCAACCTACTCAAAACAGCGTAAGTTGAGCACAACATGTGTGCACAACAGCACAACCAACATAATTGAATATACTGCACAATTTGCGCGTCTATCCCTCTCGGCACGAATCGTAAAATCAGACACAAATCTTTTGCTTTTCCGCTCTATGAACGCAAGAAGTTCCATGTGCATTACTGATGTAGTAATGATGAGTTTGGAAATGGCTCTCCAATAGGCATTTAACGTTGGCTAGCATGTAAACGATGCACGTTACCGAGCATTATGTTTAGAGAAGGCTGCAACATACTCATGTGTGTTTTCAACTTCTTTAAGCATGCTTCATGTGCCGCAAACCTTGAAACTATTATGGGGATATCTTACTCCAGGAACGATCATCATCATCATCATCACCCAGTAAAAGTAGAAAATGTCATGAGCGTTCTCGGCATGCATAAGTGAGACTGGCGGTAAATGTGTACCGGGCTGCGCGAGCTACCAAGCGTTGTTTAGCATTTAACCTGTGCACGCTACCGAACATTATGTTGCGGGCAGGCTGTGACATTGCCTGTCGAATGTATTCAATTCCTTTTGGGAGCATCGTTAGTCTCAGATTCATACTGATTATTAATGATGATCTGCGAAGCAAACACCATCGATTGTTCCCGATCTGATGCTTTCGCGGTTTAGCGTTCCTCGATCGGATCGATTGGCGATCCATGCGCATAGTATCATATTGGCAGCCATTGCAGTGATTAGTGGCACACACAGCTACTGGCTGGCTGATTTGCCATGATTGAAAAATGGTAGCTGGTCAATCGGTTGATTAATAGCATACACCAATCACGATCTCAATGTGGCACATTCGGCCACTGGGCACAGAATGCTTGCGCGACACACCTCTTCATGTCAATCTATAAAACTGATAGTAATGCTGACCGATGCGTGGGTAGGCGCGTTTGATCGGCAAACTAACATCAAGCCGCAGGATACCCGTGCAAGATTCACCTGCCGCGGGAGGTACGCGCAGCATAGCTTAATATGCGCAGGAAAAATAAACCATGCCCACCATCGTGTTCAGTCAAATTAGTCATTGACATGAGATTTCATCCATTGACTGCGTCAACGCGTTCTCGCTCAGCATCGATTTTTGTAGCTCCTTACTCCTTACTGAAATTTGTACATGGATTTGCATTTAAAATTGAGCTTCGTCGAAACTCAATCTGGTTTCCTTTTTTGGGTGAGAACGCCACGATACCACCGCTCATCGAGTGCAGTGGAAATGGGTGGGAGAGCCGTCGGTCGTAGAGATTTTGCCGCACCCCCAATTGCAATTGCCCAAAAAAGAAACAATAATAAAAGTTCTTGCCATCAAACTTGGGAACCATTTGATGGCAAGTACTTTTGATGCGTTTTGGCAAATAATTTTAAAATCTCCCTTTTGCAGACAACTTGATGGGTCCTGCAAAAATGTCGAGCCATTTCTATGAATTTATCCGCTTAATGTGCAAGACTCTTTCAAGGTCGGCTGGCGGTGGTAAAACAAACTTTTAGATGGAAACGTGGAAAATGAGTTGCGCACTCGACATACCCATTTCCGACCGATTTCCTTTTCCCCCTTTTCCTCGTGGTTGTTTTTTCTCATTTTCGACTTGTTTTTCGTTCGCATTTTTTGTTTATATTTCGCATTTGTGTTTCGCCGATTAATTAATCAGTAATTAGTAATGTGTGGCGTGAGGGAATGAGTGTGGCGCGGTGAGAAAGAGAAGAAAGAGCGAGAGAGAGACAGCGATATGTTGCGCCTACATGCCATGTGTGCCTACATTCAGGCTGATTTACGCCACGACTCATTCGCCTGCGGTTCGACAACGGTGTGCCTACTCACCAGGCGTTTGGGGCAGATTTAAGCGGCTTGCTCACGCACGTGCCCATAACTATCATTTTGTGGCGATAAAACCTTAAAATGGGCCTCAAAAGATGTATTTGGGACTAAACAAACTAAAATACATAAGCCGAAGGTACCGAAGGGGAATCGCAGTACAAGTGTGGCGTGATGCGCGTGAAACGAGAGTTTATCGATCAACTGTGGGTCTCCAGCGGCGACCCGTTCCGGCGACAGTTGGTTGATTTTGGACCCATTTTGACTTCCAGGGAAGAGGATTGGAAGCTATCGGCTCGAAACCGGTTGCGTAAGTTCGAGGAAGAGCTACAGATTGCGTTCGAGGCGGGCATGAAGTCGTACAGTGGCAACACCGCCTGGAACTTCTGGTCAACGGTCCCTCATCTGTTCCCTCACGGTGGTGTCGGCAACGATTGGTAAAAACTGCTACTTACAAGTTCGCTATCAGATCCTAATAAAACATCTCCTACATGGACAGTAGTGTGCTACATACCATTCACCATTTTCTAGGTTATGTTACTGTGCGAGTACATCCCCCAGGACACTACAAAAATACTCGTGATCTTAGATCTGGCTCTATCTCTCACGCTATCTCACGACAGGTTATGGACACATTTTACCATCGACGACAACGGGACGAGCACTGACAATCGTGTACGCGATCATAGGCATACCGATCTTCCTGATCGTACTTGCCGACTTTCGAGATCGACGACGAGTTCAATCTGATCGACACGACCATGTTAGCGCAAAAGGATATCGACAAAGACACGTTTACTGTTGTTAACTGTAGCGTTGTTAACGTTTAGTAATTACTTGAAGCAAATATTTGTTGCTTACAAATTGTTACAATTTATTGCACGATTGAAATGTCCCACAATTTATGAAGATGTTGCTGTACAGAGCACAATTTGAACTCCATATTGAAAACACACGATCGGAATAGGTTCACAACTTAGGTTATCAACATACAGTGCGCGATGTAGCCATCAACATCAACGTCAGCATGAAGCTTCTGCGTATTTCTGATACATTAATCATACGCTGCAAAGCATAGTTCGTACTCTGATTACAATAGCCCCGCGGCACTAATGTGCTCGAGACCGAATGAGCTCCTCCAAAACAACAAAATGCATCGGTTTATGTTACTCATTTCTTGTAAAATTATCAAAAGTCGGCAAGTACATAGTGATAACAAAGAAAGGGAAAGCCCATAATGATAGTGATGACTGTGTTTTACGAACTGTAAGTCTACGCCTGAGCCAAATAAGTTGTTTTCGTTCAGTCTTGCAGCAAGTGTCGATCGAGTCAGACGTACAGAAAATGAAGTGAAATAAAAATGTGCTCAATGATGAAACTTACTTTGTGCATTGTGCTAGTTTGCATCAGTCTAGGGGAAACGTAGGTGAAACCTTTATTTCTCTCGTTATTGTTGTCCAAAGTGTTTTTTTTTCGTTTGTACAGCATATTGATCTTGGGGCCAAACACAATACGACCCAATCGTGATTATACAGTGGTGGTCAGTAATGTTTTTGGTGAAAATAAAAGTGATTGCTTGTTAAACGTACGCCTGGAAGGAATAGGTTCTAACGGTAGTTCCTTGATAAATCTCACAGAGACTGCGACCGTGAGGCCAGACATCAACCGTAGGATAACTTTCACAGTGAGTTTGAAATTGTGACGTGTGTACTCTTCGAAAATGAATGATTGTGATTCACGTTTCACAGGTACCTGCTAATTTAACCGACGGAAGTTACTCTCTTATTATCGAAGGAAATAAAACTTCGACCAATACTACCATTAACCAGACAGCGAAACTTGCATTTCATAACTCTTCTATGTTAGGCTTGATACAACTGAACAAGCCTATCTTCAAACAAGACGACATTCTAAAGTTTCGCGTGATCGTGGTCGACACCGATCTCAAGCCACCGCTGGATCACGAAACAACGGTGTCGGTACACGTCTATGGGCCCAAGGGTGATGTGTTTCATAAATGGACCAATGTCTCCCTCAAGAAAGGAGTGTTTGCTAACGAAACAGCAATACCTACAATACCGGTGTCTGGGACATACAATATCAGTGTCACAGCCGCTGGGTTTTCCTTTTCGAAACTGTTCGACGTGAGGGACTTTGCGTTGTACTCGATTGATCTGAATATCACACCGACGGTTGCGCCACTAGCAGAGCATCAGGCGCTCAATCTGACTGTAGAAGTTAAAAATTACATGGGAAAACCGGTCAGCGGTACAGTGAAGTTCGATGTCTACCTTTCTCTCGACGAGAAAAAGCTAGATTCTACCGGGAAATTGGATGTCCATGGAAAAGGAGAAGTCTATCTTGCTTTTAACGAAAAAGTAGTTAGAGACGATCCCACTTACGACGTGCTGCTGAAGGTCACCTTTACCGAGCATTTCTCAAGTAATGACAAACCAAAATGGATAAAACTGAACAATGTTGGTGAGATGAGATTTTCGTACTGCCTGCTACAACACGCTGCTCAATGTTTTCAGATCAAACAACTATTAAAAACCAGAAGATAACGGTGTTTAATTACAAATACAAAGTGACTCACGACTCAAGACTCACGTACCGGCCGGGAACGCCATTCACCACGACATTGAAAGTCACTGATCTTAACGATGAGCTAGCGAAAAATGTTACCCTGCTTGTTCAAATTGGTGGTGCGGAGGGATTAGTAGTTCAAAATTATACAACTAATACGACCGGTTACATTACCCTTCAAAAAGCGACCAATGCAACGACGAAACTGAGCTACTTACAAGTGAGTTTTGTGGAATGATGTACTCTCAAAAATACAAAATAACGTGTTGTGAATGGATCTTCTAACACCAGGTGTTGGAAGGCATTTACTCGAGGCTGAATGAAACGATTTATGAGCTGGAAAGTGCTGATATGTACATTGAAGTAAAGCTTCTAACACGGTATAAGATCATCGGTGTAGAACAAATCGATTGACCGTAAGCTTGATGAATATCTGTCTTATCGTTGTAGTGTCAAATTTAACAGAATGTTACGGACAATGATCTCTTGCTCTCATGCGATGACGAATCTTCTGTACTACGTAATTTCCAAAGGAAACATTGTTGACACTGGATTCTACAGACCAAACCAGATGTATAGATATTCGTTTCAAGTGATGGTATCTGCAAGGCTTATCCCTCGGTCACGAATTGTTGTTGCCACCACGGTCAACAACAAGACGATACTGGGCGCCGTTGATATATTCATTAACGAGCTCGGAAACCCGGTAATGATAAACAACCAAAGACATGACGAAGCCTGTCATAAGATATGAAGCGCGTTTTACTGATTTTCAAATAAAATTTCAGCTCGAGGTCAACATTGAAGAGAACATCAGCGAAGATGGTGTTGACCCCGGGGACGAAATTGAGCTTGCTATCCGGGGTCGTCCAGGAGCGTTCGTGGCGTTAACAGCATATGACTATCGGTTGCAGCAGCACGGTAAAGATAACGATGTCTTTCTAGATGATATTTGGAAAATGTTTAATAAGTTTCATCAGACCGATGCCAACGCTGCTGGTGTTATATCGGTGAGTGATTTTTCATAGATCATGATTCATGATTTTTAAATGTCGCCTGAATTTGCTTCATTGAAAATGTCTTAACAGAGCGCAGGATTGTTTGCTTGGGTTTCTGATGAATTCATCACACTATCAGGCAAGTGATAATGTACGCGGAGAACGGTGGATTTCTATATTTAGCAATCTTGTCCACTTTTAGACCGCAATGAGTATGAAGCACGTGGAATGCATCCGGATACCCCTCGCGTTGGCATGCCCGGACCCTATAGAACTGAGTTTTGGGAGTCGTGGTTGTGGGAGAATGTGACTGTTCCTAATTCAGGCTCTGTTGAGCTTGTACAGACAGTACCTCATTCAGCTACCTCCTGGTACATAACGGGGTTTTCAATTGATACCGACTATGGTTTGGGTATCGTGAAGCAACCGATCCGGTTCTCGACCATCAAAATCTTCTTCATTTTGGACCATTTGCCCAAGTCCATCAAACGGTACGAGGCAGTACGGTTGCATTTTACTCTGTTCAGCACACTCAATGAAGAGTTTGAGGCCACCGTCGAGATGTTTAACACAAAGAATCAGACGCAGTTTGTCGATGAGAATGGTCAGGACACGGGAGGTGAATGACCCAACCACTGATGATGCGCATTTCGGGAACGCTTTACTGAATTTATTTTTCCCCGCTGTTTTTAAATCCAGAAGTGACTGCATCGAAAAATGTGGACGTTCCAGCGAATTCCGATGCTCCAGTCTCCTTTTTAGTAAAGCCAATGAAGTTGGGTGAGCTGGAGATTCGGTTGAATGCATCGATCTTGCAAGGTCTTATCTCCGATAGCTTCAAGAAGATTATCAAAGTACTTCCGGAAGATTTGAAGATAGGTGAAGGAACAAATACTACGCATATCCAACATGGATCTAATTTGAACACATCGTACGAGATACCGTATTCGATTAAAAAGATCGGAGAAAATGGTTCAATTGAAGTTGGCTTAACAATCAGTCGTAAGTGGTTGAATCATACTACAGCAGGACTATTCACTGGCTAATGAACTTTTCATTATTTTCCAGCTGATACGGAAGCTCCCAAAAATATTCCAAACAATTTAAGTGTGTCATTCCGTTACGGTGACATGCAAGAAAAATTGCGTATAATTTCGGAACCGAAGAAGAACGTGACAATAGAATCCATACCAGCTCATGTCAAGCGTTTTGACGTGAACGTGAACGGTGTTGGTTTTGGACACGTTCGGGTTGACTGGGAAAACCGTGTAAATTTAATGGATTACAATCCCAGCTTTCGTTTAAACATGATCAAGCTGCCAACCGCTACCAAGTTGCTGAAGCAGCTTGAAGTTTGCTGCAGCTTCATTTCAGAGAACCAGGTTGACTATTCAAACGAAACACTGGTGGAAATTAGTATACCAATAGGCTATGCAATGGATAACCATAGTGTTGAGCATACAACCGACAATGTTATCAGTGTAAGTGAAAAGGGCGTAACAGAATTGCATGGGCAAATGGGTTAAAACATGTTTCGCTTCTTCCAAAATCTGCAGAGTTTCGACATATTGCATGATGGAACAACTTTGATGGTATACTACGATAGTATCGGTAACGAGACGACTTGCTTTACTGTCTTTGCGTACAGACGGTATCGAATGCCTGTCAAAAGACCATCGTTCATTAAAGTGCAAGACATCGAACGCCCAGGTAGGGACGCAAGTGCGATGATGTTGAATGTAAGCTAATGTTGTGTTTTATGCTTTTCCCCGTTTCCCGTAGGATTGAATGCGATCCACATTTTCAACTTCTATTAGAAGCAGAAGAAGGTTCGTTGATGCTCAGTTATTAGAAAATTGTAAAATTAAAAAGAAAACATTTAAATAAAGTAAACGAACGTAAAATCGTGTATGTAATAGCTATTTAGAAATAACATTTAATTCAAACAAATGAAGCATTTTAAGAAGAGCTGAAATTATCGTAAATTCTCCAGCATGCTCATGAGCCAAAACATAAACAATTCTTCGCAGTTTCAGCACCGTCGCATTTTGCAGAAGGACTGACCGACACTGACTCAACTGCCGCTGATTCATCTTCGATCAACTCAACAGACGCCACGCGCTGGAAAACTTGCGCCCTAGCTCAAACCAGTTCTGATAGTTGCTCTAATCATTTTGGCAATGGGAATTGCCCGCCGCTACTGTTATCAGCATGGATGCAAATGGAGCTGTGCGCATTCGAATGTTTGCTAGAAGGTTTATCGTGGTCAGTACGCAGTATGGACGAGAAACACAAAAACAACGATATGTATGGTAAGTTGATTTCGATTTCCCGTCTTTCGTTTGATTGTTGCCGTGAATCATCTAATCGTACAGCATTACGCACATTCCGGCAATTGCGTGCCAGCTGATGTACTGTGCTAAATGGTGGTGCCAACAACTTGGGATTGAGCGAACGGGCTCGTTCTATTCCGTTTATTTAGATCAGACTCCTCGAAACTCATCTACGTGTGTTGCGGTAATAAAGCGAGCGTTAAAGTATCCTGCCAGTCAACTTTTTCTGGAACAGTCAGGCCAGAGCAGGTGCTTTTTTCCAGAGTAAGCGCACAGCGAACAGTGTGCGTTTTCGTTAAGAAGTAAAATCAGCATTTGATAAGGCAAATATGGAAAATAACCATTGCCTTCGAATTCAAGATAATTAGGAACTATCAGCAGCAAACTGGGGAACGGGAATTCTATGTTACTGTTGCGCAGTCTATCAGACTCGTTCGTTCGCCAGCATCTTCTGGGGCGCGAGTAATGCTGATGAGTAAGTAACTGGAAAAAGGCTCTAGGATCTGCTAGAACTATTTTAATCCTGCACAAATTGCTATTGTTAAGTCGAATTTCTGTTTACAACAGTCCGAAATAGTCCATCGAACAGGAATCCAATCCATGATCCATGCACATGGACCTCATAATCTAAAATGATGTGACCAAACCATTTCACCGACCTGTACCGCCTTCGGTTTCGGGTTCCGTTCCTCAAATCAATTGCGAATCTAACCGCACTCAGCTTATCACCGGTCAGCGTCTTCGAACGCTCGAAACACTTGGCTTCCACGGAGAAACCCAACTTCATCCACCGAGCCGCGTTTAAAGTAGCAATAAAACTGACATTTCGATCGACAGCCCACGAAGCATCCCACCTCGCATCCCATCACCCACGCGGTCCGTTTGCCCGGTACCAGGCCAGGCTCCCACCGGAACCTTTCACCGATGACAAGTTGGAGTGTGAAACCGAGCCCCCGAGGAGAAGGAAGAGAAACCGAGGACAGGAATGCGGGGAGTGAACGAAGCAACGGGGCAAGAGAAGTGAGATGATAAGTCACACGGGAGAATTACGACTCCGGGTCGACTCCGGGATACTATCCGGACCGCCCGTCCCCGCGGAAGGTGCCAGAAGTCTGGCGAAGTGGCAGCTGCCGGATGGAAGAAGATAGCATCGGAGGGTGAAGCATCTCGATCGATTTTCCGTCATCTCTAATATGGCACAAGTTTTTCTTCGTACTCATCCATCGGGCGGGGGGCGCACAAAAAGTTCCGCCATCCACGTCGATGTTCCGGCACTTTCTACCCCCCCCCCCCCCCCACATCGATCCCCTCATCTCCTTTCGCCTGTCAGTCACAACGATCTCGGAAGGACTCGGCCAGAAAAGGGACTGGATGGTAGAGTGGGAGTCGTGCGGAATGACTTCGAATTGTTTGTTCGAAACATACCGCGTTGGGCGTCTGGGCGAGTGTGTTCAGAAGGAGCTGAAGGATGTGAAGGATGTGTGCGATTGAATTTCACTTTCGCCATCCTATTCCAAGAAGCTGGGCGAGTGTCTCCACACGCCGAGCGCTCCGATTCCCGGCGACGACGACGACGACGACGAGCTTTATGATCCGACCTGGCCACTCTCTTAGCGGGCAAATTGTTTTCCACTGACAACATATATCATTGTTATGGAATTCGATATGTGCACTTCCGTTTTCGAGCTTTTCTTCTATCGTTTTCTTGTTTTTTTTTGGTGGATCGGAAGCATCCATGGTATAGTCGCTATCTGGTCGGGCGTGTTCTGGTTCTCGAACTCAAGTGGACTGTGCACGGTAGAAGAAGGAAATTATTGAGCATTCCAGCGTTTGGCCTTGTTCCGTGCCAAAAATCCGTGTCGAAAGCCAATAAGTAGCTGTTGAAGATGAAAATAACGGGCAACGGGGGTGGAGACCGAGCGGGTTGCTTTATTGACCGTTCGGTAGTTGGTGCAGCGCCTGTTGAGGTAGGTGACGTGATGTGGAACTACGTTGGAACAACAACAACAACGGTGGGGCTTGCGTGTAGTTTCCCTGGTTGCCTGGTGGTGCTAGGAAGCGGGGTCAGTCACACGTGAGCTTTCATGTAGCTGTTATGTTGGGCAATTACCTCGGGAGAATAGGTCGGGATTCTATAAAACGGGATCGGATTGCCACGTAGCGACAGTGCTGGTCGTGCGATTCGTTTGGTCATCGTTTTTGTTAGAATCGATTTTTATTTGACATTTTTCTATGAATGCTGATCCTTTCAAGAGAATTTTGTAAAAGTTTTGGAACAATCGAAGCAAAACTAACTTGATTTTTTAAACATGCATGTCTCAATGCAATTCGCTACTTTGAAGCGCATTTTCCAAAATCAACGTTTTCAAAGTCGGTGTCTATCGTAGCACAAAAATCACTGGACCGACTGATTTGAAATTTTAAACGCAAAATCTGAACACTATTTTCAATGTAGTCCTGTTGATTGATAATGAAAATGAAGATATTTTTTTTAAATTATTATGTAAAACTCGTGGTTTTTTAGCAAAATCGTAAACAGCATCACTTTTTCTTCTTAAAAAATCTGCCAAAAATCGAAAAATTGCAATTCAACGATGGTGTTTTCGCGGCTACCTAGATAAACTTATAATCTATCAAAAGAATATCAATTTGAATATTTCAGATGACCCATCACGGGGGTACAATGGCCATCGAAAAGAGTCATTTTTGCTGACACGCATTTCTAAAGTTGACTCAATGGACATAAGTTTTTAAAATATTTTCCCCAAAAACCAAGCAAATATTCTTTGAAAAATTGTAGTTTTTTATGGCATTTGCAAACACATGTATAGGTTGATAGTTTTCTGCAAACAAATCGTCAAAAATGAGCCGTTTTTGGTTTGAATCAAAAGACTTGCCCGCTCAGCGACGAACCCGATATGATCATTGATCAATCCGTGGCCATCGTAGAGTGACAGAGTTAAGGGACTACCTTGATAATCTTATAATCCAGGAGAGGAATATTAATTTTCATCTGTCTGATAACTCATTCCACACCTGCGATGGCCACCGGATAAGTATTTTTTTTGCAAACACGCCTTTCGAAAATGGATGTCTTTTATGAAGTTATTCACGAATCTACTCCAAACTATATCCAAATATTTTTGAAAACTTTAAGTTTGAAGTTACATTCACTTGAAAAAATAAAGTTGAGTCGATCCTTATAAACCATAATCTCCTCTTAGCTTATCGACGATATCGTCTTCAAATATTTGAAACTCTTACCAATTTACATAACCTTCAGCTTCCTCTACTGTCACTAACACCACTGTGCACCGAAGGATGCACTCATCTGAATGTCTGTAACGCTCCTCTGCTTCACCTGTTCGCTTCCCTGCCAGTTCCGTTGTTGACTTTGGGCGAAACATGACTCTCCCCCGAACGTGGGCGATTCAGGAGCACTTGCACTACACTGGCATCTGCATGCGGGAGAGTCCCGGTCCCACCGACGTTGTTTGTGTACGTTTGATTGCCGGTGTAATACAATGCAAACATGGCATAGGTTCATCCACCGAGGAACTGCCACGCTCGCCAGCCCCGGTTAAGGAGTAGTGGTAACCTCGGTAAACACGGATGCACCTGCAGGCGCATCAAAGACTCTCGAGCATAACCGAGGCTGCGAGCAACTGCACAAAGTAGGACAAATCGTGGGGGGAGCAAGGGGACTCCATTCTCGGTGCTACAGCGTAATGACGTGTCACGTCCCGTACTGCCCTGTCCCCCCTCGTTAAAGCCTCCTCCTTCTCCGTTGCAACGTCCCGGCGCAAGTGGCAATTAATATTAATGAACTTTAAAATGTTTTCAATGGAATCTAATATTCGATTACGGCCATGGTCCCGTTGTTCTCGATGCAGTAGCAGCACCAGCACTAGCTACTAGTTACCAGCTGCAATGGTCCGGGAGCGTGCTCATCAACAAAGACCCACCCATCAAACCCATTTGTGTTGGAGGAGTATTCCCCAGACACGACACGACACATCGATGTGACAATGCAGCCAACAGTACAGCAGAGCCGAGGACACGCGCGAATGCTGATGGTGACCTCTGTGGGTCTGTGGAATTGTACGACAATTGCACATTTCACAAACCGGCGCCATCGTTAGCCATTTCCTGTAACAATCCTCTATTCGCGTGCGAATGCTAATTTGCCGAAGCCGCGAATCCCATTTTTGACCGTTGGCCGTCGTTCGTGGCCATCGTTTCGTCATCATTGTCGTCGCGGAATTCGAGTGCACGCCTCATGTCCGCCAGCTCTGCTGTGTGATTAGTTGCACCGACGCTACCGAAACCGATTTGATCGCTTCGGTCCGGACGATGGTTTTTGATGGAAAAAGCAATTTTCGACCGCATTCGTATGTCAGCTCGTCGTCGTCGTCGACGGCGATTGTCCAGCTTCGCGGGCTCCAGGACCGGAATGGTAACTGGTACAACTGCTTGACTGGTGCTGCTAGTTGCAAATTGCAATAACCTTTGGTCATTGGAGTAGGGCTCGAATGTCGACGAAGAGTTGCCGGTTCAGGGTGGTCCCGGTTTTGAAACAGGATCAGGAACCGCAAACAATAGGAAGTCCCGATATTGCTTCGCGCCATCGTCGTCGTGATTCGTGGTCCTGAAATGGTGTACCTGAAATGCGTTTCGGTGTCTATCGCGTATTAGTGGACGATGGGGAATGGATGCTCTCGAAAAAGGGAATGTAATTTCGAATCTGATGAATCGCGATGGACATTGCCGCCCATGTGTTGGGAGTTCAGACCCCAAAGACGTTACCAAGTTATCTTTTGAGTTTATCTGTGCGGCTCTTTGTAAGCTCACGTAACGCACATACTAAGAGAGCGACTTCTTGCCAATCAGCTGCAGACTTCTTGTCCAAAATCTGCGTGTTCATGTCAATTGATTTCCCAATATTTTGCCTTATCACGGTTGAATGTCATCTACTACTACTGCTGCTGCTGCCAGTGAACACGGCATAATTGGATAGCCCTTTCGTGAGCGTGTACGATTCGTCTGCAATTGAGTTCCGTTCCGTTCCGTACCGTTCTGCTGTGGGTTAAGGTGGACCCTTTCCAAGCAACTTACCCTCCGCAATATTCCTATTATCCTCATGATGAAAATGTCCTGCACTCCACTGTCGGACACGGGTCCACCCTTTTGGGCCTTGGTTAGATCGTTGTCGATTCGAACCTTTCTCTTTCTCGTCGCCGGGCTCGGTTACCCGTTTGCGGAGGAAAATTGTTTCTGGTGATTCCTTCCTCACCTGTGCCCAGGTATGGTGGCAGGTCAATCGACGGACGGATTCGGTTTCCTGCCTGCCATGGCCAAATAAAAAAGGGGTTCAGGGGATGGTTCAATCTCAATCCCCGGTTCACGAACGGGAGGAAATCTCCGATCAACGAATTGCTAGTTATTTATCCTGCGTAAGGGCTCTCGGGCCCATGATTCCTCTTTTCCACTGCGACTCGAACCCCTGAACCTGACCAGCACAAATCCTTGTGTTGCGTTATCTCGCTTCACATATCTCGCCGCTGCCGTTGCTGGTCTCGGTCTGGTATTTACTGCGAAACTATGTTGGCCAGAGTCCTTTTTGCATGCCAATTGCAGTCAGCAACCATTGCTCGGAGGGGGGAATTGGAAATCGTTTCTAGCAGCAATCCGGTGCGGCAAGATGAAGACGGTAAATGGTGGCGCAAAGAAAGAAAAAAAAACCACTCCGGTCCCCCGAACGACGACGTATTCGATTTCGATGTGAATTGGGAAACGTGCCACCGGACTGGACTCGTTCGTTTTCTGTCGTTCAATGAGGCACCGCTACGCTTCCTGGTTCCCTTGCCGTAGCGGGCAATCGAATCGCATGATTTTTACGGTGATGTTGTGTTGCGGTAATAAAAACTTAAATTTTATTTACCAAACCATAAGTACGAGAAGCCTGAAACGGAACGGCTCTACTCCGGTGGTAGCACTGCCGATGGAAATCGGTATTCAGGAGGGAAGGTTTCGTTTTAAGGACCGATCTGGGAGTGAAAAAAAAAAAATGGGAAAATATATGACGGGTTTTTTCTTGGATGTTTGTTTGAAAATATGTTTTCCAGAATTGCCATTTAGCAGAACGATGGCCAATGGAGGCGATTGGGTTTGATGGCTAGAGTCAAAGGAGGGCTACACATTTTAGGTTGCGGTAGGATTGTGGAAAGGAAGGAGGACCCTCCTTGTGGGGTAATTTAAGTATGATTAAGATGATGCTCCACGTGTCTCTGGCACATTTGATATGCTATCCGATCGCATTGTAATAGCATCTATTCTGAAATTATGGCTTTTATTATATTTGAGTTGTCCTATTTTATATCTTATAAGGATGAAAATTCACTTGTTACTGTAAAAGGGGCAATCAAACAGGAGTCTGCACTTCTAGCATCTTCTCGTAATAAAATTTGGGTGTTTTTGCTTATTGGAATTAAGAGAAATGTAGTTCTTCTAATGTTAGCTAGAACACTGTTTTCAAGTACATAACCTTCGAGGCACTCAAGTATCCAATTCGAAGAATAAAAGATAAATGTTAAAAGAGGTCTGCGTGTTTGTGATTCAAAGGGTGGTTTATCCGTGCTGTGGAATTTAATAAGAAGTTATATAATTTAATCTCCTTAATTTAAGCTGTGATCCAATAGTATTTGGACATGAAGTTTGAGAACTCGGTGAACTTATAATGGTGTTTGATTGATTAGATGGCAATCTGAAAACACGTACTGTAGTCGCTCTGGGATACCTCGCATCCCTAGAATAATCTCTGGACATAAGAATCAATAAATAGAAAGCTTCGTTCTGCTTCAATTAAAAACAATTTAAAATGTTGTCGCAAAATTGGAAGTGCATCTTATACCGAATGAAATGCGTAATTTCTATTGCTTTGGGATTCTGTTTCTAGATATTTCCTCTATGAATCACCACCGTGCTCCGCAAACAGGCTTACAAAGTGTCTCTCACTCCAACAATCGGCTTTGTGCTGGAAACACTGTGCTATCAGGATCTCTGCAGGAACACCAGCGCCATGTTGTACTGTTTGCGCACGCCAAGGCGCCATTATTGGCACTGGAATGAAGCCGTCGCTTTCGTGCCACTGAGCGCGAGTCCTCGATGCAGTTGCGTTGCCTACGGCACTCGAAAGTTTATGAGCTACAGACCCGCATTCGTTTCATTACAACATTTCAATCTGCATCGCATTCGCAAGCACCCATCCAACGTCAACAAGAGGCCTGGCTCTATTGCGTTTCCTCGTTTGTAGCATCCCCCGGAGAGGGAAGGTTCCTCGCAATCTAAAACGGAGGACAATGTTATGTGCGTCTCTGTGTGCACATATTTGCAAATCTGCTGTGCTTGCTTTCGTCTGAACTCCACGCTCCAGCATGTGTGACACATCCCATCAAAAAGAATGCTCTAGACCTAGACCTAGACCAGACCCCCCCCCCCCCCCCCAATCACTGTTGTTTGACGAAGAAACCAACAAAAAGAAAGGGGGAAAAAGGGCTACGCGCGAAAGTGAAAAGTCAGAAAAATGGGACAGAAATTTGATTAAGTGATTGTTGCTTTCCGCCAAAGATCCACGTTTGCTGCGCGGTAAGTTTGCCAGCACAACACAATCGTCATATGAGGTTCATTGTGTGCTTGCCCATGTGTCCCCTTTCCCCTTTGCCCCGCTGGCACACAAAGAGGTTAAAAAGGATGTCGTTGTCGCCCTCTTGCTCCCTTCCCGGAGTCGACGGATATCCGACATTCGATGGATTTACGCCTGATGATGGGCATCGCCCAGACTCACGGACCAACCTCTCTCCAGGCTGCAGGGAGAGAGACAGAGAGAGGAAGGAATGGTGGAACCGGAACGCCGGGTATGGCCCTTGAATGGGTGTCTTGATTGCGGATTTTTCGGTAAACAATGCTAACGCATAAAATAAGATAATGGCTCACTCCTCCCGGTCCCGAACCGCGGTGGCGCGCGCTCACCCGTCCGCATCCCTTTAGATCCGTCGCGTGGACGTTGGTTTGTCGGTGGTCGGTGTTGCCATTCTGACCGGAAACCGGAACACACTCTTCTCCTTCTTCGTCTCCGTCGTTACGCTTCACTGGATGGGTCATCGGCACGACCGACGGTCGCTTGGACCGGTTGGGACCGGTTGGAATCGGTAAACCGGGCGCGCTTCCCAAACGGGGTAGTGCATAGGACCGTCAGGATTTCTTTTGTGCGCGTCTCTTCTCTTCCATCTTCGCTTTTTCACACTCACTTGGCACTTCTAACAATCGACTGGAAAAGTTTTATGCTACGCGTGGAAAGCATTTTCACCGCGTGAACAACGCGTGGTGGTGTGCGAGTGGAAAAGCGCGTCCGGAAGTTTTCTCAAGAGTGTGGTACACGCGCGCGCGTGTGGTAGTAGGCCATAAGGAAGGCCTTTGAAAAAAAGGGCCACAGACCAATCGGGTGGGCAATCGATTTGCCAAATCAACCCTCAAGCGCCACTAACGGGGACTGCATTTAAGACGATGGTGAAGATGATGATGGCGATGATCGTGATGCTGGTAGTGATGATGCTTAAAGTCAGGTTTTATGCGATCCCTCGGTCTCGGCGTGGCAATAAAAATCGATTGGCGCAACGGAACGGAAACATCGAAGTCCTTTTTAATCCTTTTCAATCGCTGTTTACGGCGCCTATCCTGGGGTAGCACCGGAGGGTCCTAAATTTTATTGCTACGGAATGGGGCTGTATTTGTTGAACCGACTAATTAATTGCGATGTTTCGGGGTACATTCGGAGAGCACTTAAAACAATGGTTTAGAGCGATTGCTTTTGAGTTGCTTTAGTTTAGAGCTTTTGGATTTTTCTTCCGAAAGCAGGATCAAAGGATGAGATCTTAACTTGAGAACTTAATCCTCAAAAAGGTGTGTAAATTTAATCATAACATCTTTTGATTTGTCTGCGATAGAACGCAGATTCGAACGGTGTTCGGTGCATTTTACGATCACAATAATGCCAAAGACATGGTTTACACTTCAGAAAATGAAAGAAGTTAATATTTTTGGTTCTAGAATCAAATCAATTAATTTCCTGCACTTTCCTTATATCCTCTGGGCGATTCTAGATCCATTTCATTGTTTTCCTTTCGCGTTTTTCATTTTTAGACCTTTTTTGAACTAGTCTTTTAAAGAACATAAGCCGCCACCGAGAGGTGAGTCTTCACAAATGGACGAGGAAGATGTAATGCGATCATACGTGCCAACAGTTATTATTTCTTTTCCTATTTACTTCCATTTGCCTGCCTTGTGCGTAGAGCATCTGACACGGTCCTTAGACAATACAATTGTTCCTAAAACATTCTTTGAAATTAAACGAAAGAACTAAAAAAATAAAATGTAGCTACCGCGTGCTGGTTCTATGAATCAAAATTACGTTCAACAATCGTGTCCTTGCGTCATTCAATTTCATGCTGAACAAAAAAAACCCAAAACCGGGCTCTTAATACCGCTTCAGTTGCTTCGCTTACCGATTGTCTGCAGACGTCTGCAGAACAACCCCTCAATTGTCAATTGCTATCCAATAACGGCTAAACGAAGTGTACAAACGAACGACCGGAATCGACCCCCACTGGCCCTCAGCCCGGGGTATGCGTTCCGGTCCTTCCCTAACATCAAATCGATGGAGGTTGCTCCCGAGAAAAGCGTCTCGATCGGCTTGATGCTGTGGCCGAGGCCATACCAAATCACGTCAATCCCGGACATCAAAGCCAAAGACGATCCCCACGAGCTCCGAAAGGGAGGGAAAGGACAAAAATCAAAGACATTCCAAATGGATGGGCACACCGAGCACACCGGCCTTCTAGTGCCGCTACCACGGAACGCATTATGATTGACATCGTCTTCGGATTGCTGCGAATCGGTTAGCGGATTCGGTGAGGACCCGCCCGCGGTACAATCAGTGGTGAATGACGAGACGCCAAAGGATGCTTTCCGTTGCATCTTTAGAAATGTTTCAGATGGCTCCAGTGCTTACAGTTTATGATGCGTCCGTTTTTTTTTTGCGCCATCTCCAAAAACTCCTCGATCGAACACACTTTCTGCATTCAGTGATCGTTTGATTGGCGTTATGCAAATGTTGCGTTGCGAATGGGTGGTCGCTGGCTGAAGGAAAAAGATACACAAAGATGCACAGACTGCAAGCGTTTGATGATGCTGCAGCGCTCGGTGTGCCGAAGACGCGTCAGAGCATCATCTTGCAGCCTCTCTTTGGATGATCGTCTTCGACAGGTGACAGCGTGTTTTTGCGCTCGCTCGTTCATTATGTCACATAATATCTAACGGGTGTGCGCCGGGCTGGTGACCAGGTGACGCCATTCTGTTCGCTCAAGTTTCGAACGAATAAGAGGCAAAAAAAACAATCTCGATTTTTGATGCAACAGCAGCAGCCGCAGCAGCAGCAGATGCAACCAGGTGTTTGTTTGAGCGAATGGGTTTTTTGACGGAAATTATTGGTCTCTCGTGCATTTAATAATATCCTCGTGAATTCTTAACAAAATGCTGCTTCAATTTGAAACAAAGAGCAATAAATGAAACTTGTGCCAGAAAAAAACAACAAAGAAATGTCCTAACCTAATTTCTTGCGCGGGAAAGTAACGGGAAAATAACGTGAAAATTGCAAATTTTTGCCACACTCTTTAATGATTGATGCATTATCACCAAGGAGCAGCAGCAGCAGGACCGTGCAAATCGCTTGCGAGTTCTTAAAACAAAGGAACTCTTCTACGCCAGCAGCAAAAAGGACACAAAGTGAACTTGCAAATGTGTTGATGAAAAGCTTCGAAACAGAAGGCTGACAGATGTCACCATTTCATCAAATTCGCCGAACTGGTCGATGGCTCGTTAGTGGCACCCTTCTGCTATCGCTACCGATCTCGCTATCGAAGGACAACGCAAGGACTCATGTGGGTCTGCGAGTTCCGAGAAGAAGAAAAAAAAATCGAAAGTATTCTAACGGAACCGTGACGCATTCGCCATTCGGGACTTAATTACGGTTCGATGCTCAGACCGAGGGCGAGCTGCCGATCGAGATATCGAGGCCCTCCCAGTGTGCCTCCGTTCCGCTCCTTTCCCCCTCTCTCTCTCTCTCTCTTCTGCAAATACCCCGCAGGAGCGCCATGGTGCGTGCGGTCAAATGAAAGTGGATGATGGTCGCTGGCCGTGCAGTTCGTGGGTTTTTTTTTTCAATCGCGTTGCAACAAATACTTTTCTCCCTTCCGTCAGGGGTTGAGAGACTTTTTTTTCCAATTCAAAGGGGGTAAAAAGAAATGTCAGGGCACCTTGTCAGGCACTTGAGTTATGGTGAAATTTGTTTTTTCCCCCTTACTCCCAGGAGGGGTTGTCGTCGTCATCTGCAGGGAAAGGGCAACATTTCTCCAGCTCCATTTATCAGACTCGTTAGCGATGGGTTTTCAGGAATGTCGTGTGTACTTGAGGCGCCCATTTGGAAACAAATGGAGCGTTTCAAAATGAGGAGGGGAGGTTGCGAGTCATGCGATGATTCGTTGATTAATATCTCAACAATAATCACTTACGCTGGCAAACCGCCATTCAATGTCGAATGGCACAAAAAGCGTCGTTGAATAGCCTGTATTTGATGGTAATCCTTTGCGAAGTGGCACCAATTGTACGCCTGCTTATCGATACACAGCGTAGCTTCATTGTTACTTGTTTGTGGAAAGTATTAGTCCTACTGGTAATCGCGAAGCGAAGTGACACACTGTACCATATGTGGACTAACCAATATTTGTAAATTTCAACTTGACGTCTATTGTGAGTGTTTGATTAAATAACGGTTGCTTTTTGATCATGGGTTTATGAATAGCTCAGATCAAAATTTTATGTCCACAACATTCAATTGCCCTAGACTTAGAAATCTAGAGGCCTAGGTATTTAGAAAATATTTTCGAACAGTGGTCCTGGACAACTGATAGTGCAAGACAAGAAGCTGAAATGTATTGCATCATATAATTCAAATCATTTCGGTATTATGAGTAAATAAGCAAATGTTAGCCCTGTGAATTCAGTACAAATTGAGTAAGACAGGATCCAAGAAGGATCGAATAAGGATTAATCTCGACAGGAGCCAGATCGAAGTACAGACGTTGGCAGTGGTGAACGGGAAGAGTAGTCGACCAAAGGAACTAGCGGAAAACGGACGAGAGAGAATGGTGATTCTGGAAGAGCAAGGTGACTAATGTTTTAACTCTCAGCCCAATTTGCCAATTCCATTCGCGCTCGTCCAAAGCACATAGCGAATTGCATTTCTCAATTACTCCAAGTAAATCTCAATCAAAGAATAAAAACTATTGCTAAAGAGTAATTCACGGCGGAATTAGTTTTAGTAAGAAATACAGAATTATTTTCTTCCAGTACCTAATTCCTATGGTTACTTATGATGTCACTACACATTTTGTCGGCTTCCAAAAACACTTCCAGCGCAATTATTAAGAGAAGCTAAAGCTAATTCGGGTCAGAAACCATTTTGTGAAAACTTTTTGTAACAAAACCTTACCATTTTTTTTGTATTTTGTTCCACAGTCATCTTGAACTGTACCTTTAATCACCTGTAATAACCACAATAGATTATTTGACTCAAATTTTAGGAACCTTTTGTCCAAAACATACAGCAATGACATTAAATTCCGGGAGACATGTCTTCAAAACGAGACGACGACAAGAGCGGGCATAGAATTGGATTCGATTCGAGTTAAGATCAATAACTTCTGTATTTATTGTATTTAATCGAAAGCTAAACATCTTCAATTAAGGTTAGGTTTACGTCGAGGTAATGTCTC
>NC_064878.1:18624095-18649095 GCF_943734665.1 Anopheles aquasalis
GTGCTGGCCAAGGTCGTCGCCAGTGAATAACGGACCCGGACGTTACAACAAAGAAAGAGGCCATCCCGTGGCGAAGCGCAATGAAGCGATAAAAAATCATGTCCATCTTGTGCTGCCTGCTGGCTGCTGGTTGCTGGTGCTGGCTGCTGGCTGCTGGAATGGTTAGCTTTTCCGGATGGAAAATTGTAACATAAACGGCGAGCTAGGTCGCCCGAGGACGCTAGACGTCGTGGCCGTAATCGTTAATACTTTTTCGCTCACGGCGCACCCAATCCAATTACTGCAAGCTGCCGTTCGGGAGCGCTGCTGATGGTCGGAGCGCTCGGAGCCCAAACCAAATGGATTGTGAAATTGAAGCACAGGTGAATCAGTATGAAGCGTAGCAGACGTGCGAGCAAGCGAGCGAACCAGACCGGGCTTCCGGGTGATGCGCTCCGGGAGCCACCGGGATTTCCCACACAGCGCCGCGTGTGCAAGGTGTAAAAAGGTAAGTAAACTATGCAAAATTCAACCATATTACACCCACGATTGGTGGCGGTGGCTGGGTAAACTCACGCCGGAGATTTTCGGGCTGGCGCTGACTGGCCCTGGTCGCCAGCAGCCTGAAGATGTCTCATTTTTCAGCGTTTCTACCTTGGTGCCGGTTTCGGAGTTTTTTTTTTGAATTTCTATTGGAATAGGGTTGGGATGAAATTTTACGGTTTAGTAGTTTGATGCAAACTGCTGGAACGGGCACTTCCTGCTCGGATGCGGATAGTCTTTCGTTTTACATTTTCCACCCCAAAAAGGTGGGGTAACTTTCTAAAGAAAAGGGTAAGAGTGATCGTGCTGCTGGTGGTTGCGAAGATGATTTCCGTAAATCAATGCGTTTGCTCGTGCCAAACAAATAGCTTTATTAAAACATATTTTGATAGGGGGCGAGAGAAAATTGGCCTTATTTGATCAAGTTTCAAATCATGCCTTTTATGTTTTATTGGTTTTAGAGTTCAACAACGCCGAGAGTGTTTTTTTTTTACTCCGTGACATTTGACTAACATTTACATTTCAACTTGTAACTAATAAAAAATTAAATTAGAGTAAGAAGTTAATGAAAAATATGTGAGATAATTTATCATCCATTATGCTATATTAAATCATTGCAAGTTTTTTTATTGAAAAGCTGAGGAAAAACATTTCCCTAAAGGCTTATGCGATCCCTTAAAAGGTTTTTGAAATGCTAATTATTTCTTCGAATTGGGCATTAAAATATTAGATTTTTAATATTTTGAATTTTTCCCACTTATCTAGGTTATAATAGGGTTCTCAACAAGAATGCTATTGTTTTGGTACGATAGTTAAACCTTCAGAAGATGTTGCAGCGAAAGAACAATCAACCAAGATTTATCCTGAACTTAGCTCCTTTATTGGATGACAATGCAGTACGAGAATCGTGCAGGTGCATGCTCTTTACTTTTTCATAAGAACAGGAGGAGAGGTCTGGTTGACTAGAACTAAGATTATTTTATATTCAGCACTACATAGTGTATCATTTGTTTTCGCTACACGGCGATAAGGAAAACGAAAACGAAACGAAACGATAAGTCAGTCTATCTTGTAAAGCTTAACCGGTGTATTTTTTAAAAAAGAATACAGATAAGAAAATCGAATATCGAGATGTGTATGCCGAAGAAGAAAAATCGGATTGCGATTCTACACATAACGTAACATCGGATATTTATGACTTCTTACGATGCAATAACGCACACATACAAACGTATGCTTACATCAATTGACCTATTTTTATCCAGCATCTCGGATAGATAGTGCCGAACCGAAGAATGTCCAATTGTTTTCCCTCCAACAATGGCCACCCGAAATTTGTTTGTTTCTTCCTTTTCTCCCCCCAGCCGTTCGATCCGGATTCATTCCATTAGTGGCACTTCAAAGCAGAAGAACTGAGGCAGATCCCTTCTACCGTGAGGTCCCGATTTCCCGACTTTCTTGCTCATTTGATTGTTTCGGATGCCGTTCCGCCGGCCGTTGACGCAACTAATGTCCCGTAAAGCGCGGCGTGATTTATCCCTCCACTAGCCGTACGGTGGTCGAGTGCACCATTGGCCCCCGGGATGGTGAGTTGGTTTGCGGGATTTTCCATCGCGGTGATCCTCGGTCCCGGGATCCATTTCTGGGACCAATAAATAACTCCCAACCCGGACGGATAGCCGGAGCACCCAGCAATGATTCCCGAGAAAGAAACCGGAAGGCGGTGACGACAGGCTCCAGGATGGACCTGTGCTCATTACTTAAATAAATGATCTCTGGAAGGCAGTTACGGTTTTTCCACCGAGACACCAGTACTGCTGGAGAAACAGGAGCGCAGTTTCCGTTAATCGTCGAATGCCATTACCCTCTGTGTCCGTTTGGGTGGCCTTTTCAGGGAAGAACGGAACCAATAGATAGTGGATCCGGTTCAGTATTCGAAGTACCCTTCTCTCTGTCTCTCTCACTCTCTGGTGTGGTTTTTCACGGCCAAGGCTTTCCACGCGAGGTACAAGGATCGCTGCGAGATGAGTGCAAGATTTATGTTAATCCCGGGATCCCGAGGATCACATTTCCGCTCGTCCGTCCCGTCAATAAGCCCTCTGCAATGTCCCTAATGGGAAAGGGGTGTCAAAAGTGAATGATTCAACTCTTTTTTTTTCGGGGAGCGGAAACACGTGAACACGACGACGACGACGACGAGGATGAGGACCACTTCGACCGAAAAGGATACATCGATGTATTTATGCTTCCAACTAATCGTCGACAATAAAGCGAACACGACAAGCGGCTCCGGAGGCTGGTGCCTTGAGGGTGAGGAAGGAAAACACTTTCCGTTGCCACCGACACTCGTCTCGTCTGGCTGCGGAGTGCTCGAGCTGAGCGATGGAAACAAAGTAATTACAAATAACCATTTGTGTGCGCTGATAATGTTGGGCAACATCTGCTACGAATATATTACTTTTCTCATACTTCTCCCCTGGAAAACCGTCAGTAGCAGTGGCGCAATAGTACAACCTCAGGTTTAAGCGCTGAAAAAGTGCTAATGCCTCCGGTGCTTTCTCTCTTTCTCCCTTTTCCAGTAGTTTGCAGTGGGACACTGGGATTACACATGTTACATGGAATCTACATAGAGATGATGCAAAAGATGGATTGTCGAAGAAGGAATAGAAGGAATATTGGGAATTCTTTAGATGCCTGAATAGTCCAAATGAGCACGAGTATCATCAGAATATGTTGCCTTAAATGTTGGCCAACAACCAACGTTACCTCACTGTGCACCAAGCAGCGTGCAAAACGAACGAGAAACGATTTCTTCGATTGTTCAGGATTGCCCCAGAAGGCGCTCTACTCATCTGGCATGCTGCGACGCCACTGGTCGTGACGTGGCATCCATCGTCGACGTGTTCTTGCCGTAAGAAGGATGTTGAAGGAAGCTGGCGATGCTACCGAGTGCTGCCCACCACGTCTGTTATCTGTTTCCTGCGTCCAAAAAGGGCAATCCTCCCGGGGATTCGCACCTCGCACCGGCGGACGTGCCGGAACAAAATGAAGTTCCCGGGGATGGTGGACGTGGTGTCGATTTCTTTCGCTCACTCCCACAACCCAACAGCACCAGTGCGGTTGGCTCATTTACATTGATTAACACTTGCCCAGCCAGCCCACCGGGGTGGTGTGAGAATATGGAGGGGCTAATAATCAGCTTACGGCATATGAACCTGCGCGATGCTCACTTCGTGTATGTGTGCGTTTATGATTTGTTATTAGCAGGAGCGAAGTGGGAATAAATCAGATTTATTGCACGAATCTGTATAGGATGGGGTGCATGATGTTGGTCGTTGCATAAAACATGATTCTTGGCGCGTTTGGAATGGCAAAA
The DNA here is from genome assembly GCF_943734665.1 of Anopheles aquasalis. Taxonomy (NCBI): domain Eukaryota; kingdom Metazoa; phylum Arthropoda; class Insecta; order Diptera; family Culicidae; genus Anopheles; species Anopheles aquasalis. The sequence continues at coordinate 18,627,994 of NC_064878.1, forward strand.
TGCACCGGTTGTTGGGGGCGAGATTAAGGTTTGCTATTTTGCAATGGAATCCATTTGTGCTCGATGATTTTATGCATTTTATAGTATTACTACTTTGAACTCATCTTAAACCTTCAATAACTTTTCAAGCAACTTTCAACCAGTTCGATCTGTCTTTCGGGCACGTTTCTAGAACAGGACGTTATTTACTGATGTAAAATATTGGTGATTAGTTATGAAAACACAATCGTATCACCTGCTAATTTTTTTCTACTACAATTGGTTGAGATAATTGTGTAACAATTGTTGATAATTTTGTATCGCAATCTAATGGGTAACCCAATGTAAACGATTATGGAAGGTATTTCAACGTCAAAACAAATGCCTATAAAAATGTTATCAAAGTGACACGGCAGCTTTATCACAGTCTCAATAATGTTACAAAAATTGCAAGGTATAAACAAATTGGGTTTATGGAGCAAACCCATGACTAATCATCTACCACTTGAACAGTTATTAAAAAAAAAACTATTGGGCCAATAGAAATGATAGCAAGATAAACTGTTAGAGGAATGTTAAACCATTTATAAGTACTCTATATTAAATTTTTTCCGAAAATGTAGATGAATGATAATCGAAAAAAAATCAATCGAACATGTAAAAGAACTTATAGTGGGCTTTTACTTGTGCCAATCGCTGTATACAACCGCAACACTCAGGAGATTATTCCTATCCTCAAAACTCTCTACCATCCTTGCTAACTATCGCTTACTTATGCGCTTAACCGCGGAGAAGTCTCAATAACCAGCAAAACCCTGGAACGATAAAGTTCTACTAGGCTCCATTCATCCATCCATCCTGTCCGCCGGATGTTTGTTTGATCAGCCAGCCGCACTGGAAGCATTGCGGAAGGGGTCGCGGTCATCATGCAAAACATTTTCATAAATCGATCAACCACCGAACCGGCACGGCACGCAGTCCGCAGGATACGGACGGACTGACGGACAGCAAACACACGTCAAGCTAAATGAGCTCTCCCCTGCTCGTTCCCTGCTGACTGGTGTCGACAAGTGAAAACAAACTCTTTAGCTCGTCCACGTCCACCCCGGTTACCGCACACGCCAGGGGAATTTTGAATTGAGGTAAAGGTGTGCCACCGATCACCGGCGGCTGGCTCTCAGGAGCATAACAAGCATAAAACCCGCAAACCCATCCGCTAATCGTGGCGTAAGCAAAGCATCCGGACTGGAGTATGCTGGGAACAAGAAACCACACCGGACAGAGGCCGCCGTTAGACGTACATTAGCGCAATTGTTCCGGTAGATTTCTCATTTTTCGCTTGAGTGACTTTTCAATTAATGCGAAACAGTTTTTGTTTGCCTTTCTAAATGAGGCCCGCTTGCGCTGACCCCGGGGCTCCGTGATTCCGGGGCGGCCAGATCTGTAAGCAGAGCCAGGCCGCAGGTAAAACCGCGAACCGTGTTTTTGGGGCTCGGGAAAACAAGGGAGGAATGAATTGGATTCCGCGCTTTTTCCGCCCCAGAAGAAGCTGGGCAACTAGCTGTCCGTGATAATTGTCACTATGATTGATGAGCAATCAATAACAGGGGCAGCAGGGAAGAGGAGAAGCAGGGGGCGGAAGTTCGGAGTTTTTTTCCGGCCACCGATCATCAGCCCCCGGTGCTAATGAAAGTGAGCCGCTGATGGACGGGGATGAAATAACGGTTTAAATGGTTTTTTAAACTAAACGATTGGAATGTCAATCAGGCGGGTGGGCAGCGCTAGACAAAAAACCAAACGTTCCAACGAACTCATTAATAAGCGATTCGATTCGGGTTGTAAAACATGATTGGAGTGTTCGAAATGACGGTGGCATTGGCATTGAATTAGTGGTAATTGATGCGTTGGTAACTGTTTGAATTTGAAGCAGGTGAGCTGAAGGATGAGTGCATCTCAATTTAACATTTATGGTTGTCGCTTCAAATTGCCATTAACATTCCAACTGTTAACATTCCTTTAATCGAATAATTTTAAACGATATTTCAATTTAGAATGCATGCGACGATGCGCTAATGTATGTTCTGAGGTGTTCTTATACGGGATTAGGTATTTGTTGGAGGAGATTTCGTGCAGATTAGCCTTTATGGATCCATTCAAATTCATCTCGACAACTTCTTCGTACTCTCTCTCTAAGCTTGATATCAAGACAGGGATGGTGGCATCACCTCTTTGGTTTGAGATGAGCTAGCAGTCCAGATTATACGATGACTTAATCTATAACTTTATTATCTTCTTCAGATAGATGTTGATAAATGGAACCTTAGCTTAATAACAAATATGCGGACTGAATGCGACGAGTGCAAAGCGCGTTACGGATTTCTCAAGCGTGCTACTGTCGGCAAAAACATTAAACATGTTCAGAACATAATTTTGAACCACCGAAAATTGAAATTGACAGAGATATTTGAGACTCTAGTTTTTCCAACAAAACTGTTGACACCTAGAAATTTCATCAAAGCAAGAGGTTACTGTTGAAGAAGAAATAGTGAAATCAATTGATATCATTTAGAAATAAATTATGAGTAGAAATTCAAGCCAAAAGAAGATTGGTTTAGAAATCTAAAAAGGAGTTCTGAGACGTTTCAAAAGTGGTTGTGTCTGATGAGCTGCGCTCAAAAGAGTTAACAAACATCATAGTCCAAAATCGTCTTCAAGCTCACTGAAGCCTTTTTTCGATTCGAATCCTGCTCCAAAAAATATACAGGAAAATCACATGATCACTGAAATTGTATTACCATTCTTCAAGGTTATTTTAAACTGTGTTGGAATATTAAATGTTGGAAACTGAATAAATGACTATTTAATCAATAAAATATCTGAATATTTGAATTCATAATCGATTAACAGTTTTATGCTTTTCCCATAGAGTGTCTCTTGCTGTTCGACGAGTACATATCGACATCACCTAATGAATCATCCATTCTCCAATGACGAATGACCCAAATGGGTCCTTCAACCGGTCCTTGTCTCCCAATTGTGTGTGCATATGTATCTGATGAAGACACGAATCACATCGCAATCGTTCAACCATCAGTTGCGATTCGCGCAAGGGATCATGCACATCACATTCTCGAGCGTGTTTCACGTTGTTCCGCGACAAAGCGCACAGCGAGCGCCGCATATCGAGCCCACAAAAGCCATCGCACAGGATGCGGCATTAAAACGTAATCAAATAACCATGTTGCCATGACGAATTTCGAATGCCGAAATGCCGTGCGTCGTGGAGACAGGCGTTCGTTCAGGCACAAATCAAATTTCATCCGTTTGTATCGCGAGCATCGCGGGCCCACTCGCGCATATGATCCTCGCCTTTGGTGCTTGTCCTCCCCGCCCTTTTTTTTTTGAGCCAATCCAGCTAACCCATTGGCACAGTTTGGCATCGGATTTGAAGGATCGCCATGTGTGTGCTTGTGAACGGATTTCAAAAACGGGAATTCACCGTTAAAAGAGAGAAAAATCGCGGAAAACGAAAGAAGAAAAAATAAAAGCGAACGCGAGATAAGCGAGAAAACAAAGCAACGTCGTCGTCGTCGTCGTTGTCGTTGGCGGCAACCTAAACCCGTCTGTCCCGGCCTCGAGGCCCCGTGCCGGTGTCGATTGTCAATGGCCACGGCAACCGGGCAAACGCGGGCGAAAATCCCACCGAAGCGAAAAAGTACGTTAACGAGATATCGAAAGCAGCAGCGGCAGGCCGGCGAGCCAGCGAGCCTTGTCGCCGCTGGAAGCTAATCCATTTGTTTTTCCGTTAGGGCCCGGCCTCCACCTTCTGCTGCTGCTGCTGCTTCAGGAGACGAAAAACTTCGGGAAAACTCCAATCCAACCGAGTGCCAGCTCCATGAAGCACGCTGGAACCGGTCTGGAGGATCGGGGACACAATGGGGGAAACCGATGAAACAATGGCGTGCGCCAATGTTCTCACGTGCCAATAAATCGGCGAAAAGCGGTGACACCATGCCACGCAGGCCGAGACGTCAATAAATCATATCGAGTTTCTTCGCAGAACAGCAGCGCTTTCGCTGTTGCCAGCAATGGTTCAGGTTCAGGGCACGCCACGTTCCTTATCACGATTCTAATCACGGGAATGCAATTAGCACGAGTACGCCGCTCTTCAAATCGTCAGCTGCCGTTGAGGATAACCGAAGGATAACCGAAGGGGAACATCTTTAAGGAAGCATCTTTCGGTGGAGAAAATTAATGGCGAGCGGCTTGGTTAGGGGGTTACCTTGAGCCACTAATCGATAACTGACGACGCACACATCAAACATGCCCAAACTGGAGTGCTGGAGAGATGAATCTTTGTTGTGACAAGCGGCAACACCGCCAGCGACCGCCATTCGCAGACACTCGAAAGTCGTAAATCAAGGCGCAACACTTGACCGGTTTATGGGCCAACGGTCGGGACGAACGAAGTGGTCTCAAGTGGTCGCGAGAGGAGTGGCGCAGGATGTGGCAGCAAAGGGACCTACCAATGTCCTTGTTGCCGCCGCGGAGGACATCATACTTTACTTTCTCTCTTTCCCTGATGTCAGTTTTGTCGGTTCGTCAAGAGGATTCGAAGCAACGCAACAGTAACGCATCGAGGCGAGGGCATCATACGACATGCAACCGACAGCTGCCTCGCTGTTCTCTCCTGGGATATTATCGTCGCCGTCATCGTCATCGGCAGCGGCATCATCATTATGGATGGGGTTAAGAGGGTTGAGAGCGCCGGGACGGTTTAGACAAAATCCAAAAGCCAAAAAGGTGGAACGCGACAAGCTATAATTAGGCGGAAATCTGAAGTGGTCTGGCCCGTGGTTGGAGTCACCGGCGGGCTCATAACTCCCGGACGGGTCCATCGGGACCCGGGTTCGGTTTGGGACTCGCTGACATGGACTGCCGGTGCGCGATACAGGCCTCGTCAATACATCAAAGGGCTCAGGAGGAGAAGGAAAGCGTCATAAATCGTGGGACAAGTGTCGACGACATTAAACTGTCGCAAAGGCAAGAATGGTGCGCGTCTGAGTGGAGCGTGGACCCTTGCGATGTATTCTGTGTACACATTAGTTCGAAACAAATTGCAATTCGAATGGAGTCGGATATGATGTTTCTTAAATTTGGTGGAAACTATTCTGTTACGCACACCAAGTGCTCTGAGTCTCTGAATGTCTGTCTGCAGTCAATACCCCAATTCATCTGTTGTATTTAACTGTTGGAGTTCTTACCATCGTGGTAGACATCTTTGGAAACGTTTCCCCCCAAAAAGGAGCAATCGAAGTGCTGCCGTTTCCTATCAACAATCAGACTCTCGTGGAGAAAGTTCTCAACTAACCGTACAGGACGCCCAAAACCCAAAACGGATGCACAACGTTCGTTCAAGGGACAATCCACGGAGCGCATCTATGATTTCCAGTTCACCGTTCCATATCTTGACGGTAATGCAGCGAGTTTTATGCAAAATCAGTTCCATACTTTGGATTTCAATGAACCTTCCACCATGCCCTTCGGGGGCTACTCTTGCAACCAACAAGACTTGGGAGCTCATCCTTTCGCTGTGCATGACGTTGCATCTCTCGAGAGCCCGGAGGGCGCATCAGCGGACCTTAAGCGTGAAGAAGAATGATTCGGGTGGAAGAATAGAAATCCTTCTCTTACTTTGATGTGTGTATATACTTCGTGAAAGGCGATTCTCGAAAAAGACGAGCGTTGTGTCGAGGTGAAACCATTCATCCGCGTCCCGTGACGAGTGTCCTTCCGTTGGTCGCCGCTTTTTGGCACAGCAGCACTGTCATATTTCTATTATCATCGTTGGACATCTTTTCTTCGAGCTTTTCACTTGTGGTGCGCTGTAGCACCAGAGCGGTGACTGTGCTGGAGTGATAGCAAGAAATTTTCCTTGAATCGATCACTGAATCTGAAGAGAAAATGCAGACTCGCTCTCAATGCGAGTGCTGGTTTCGAGGAAAGTCAAGCATTCCCTTGGTGCATCTTCTGTTGAGGCGAGGGACAAGAACTCGCAATGGAGTAAAATTGATTTGATTGATATTTTCAGAATGAAAAAATTGATGGAGAAGATGGAAAGTGGAATCACAGCTCAATGAAATGGAATCTCAAACAAATAACCATCAAAGGATTTTAGCTGCAAGCCACTCTCGGTTCCTATCGAGATACGGACCAGAACTAACGAATAGTTGGATGGACTCGGCGCGTGTAACTCAATGTTTGGGCATGTAGAATAGAGCTCTTCGTCTCTATATAATCCAAAAGGATCTGAAAATAAGGAGAGTGCATTCTCAAGAATTGTTAACCTAACCTTAGGTCTACAATACAGCAATTCCGTGGAACTGTTATGTAGTTATTCTCCACTAACTGAATTCCTCAGATTCCCAGCCTCTAATCAAAATTTGGCTAAATTCTTTTTCATCCCAAATAGTTCTCAATGCACGCGATTTAGTACGATCTAACAAGATAAGCTGTTTCGACCATGCAATAGAAGCTCCTTTCTGCTGAATATACAAAAGTATTCGGCAAAATCGGTACGTCGATACCTTCGAGCCAACGGCGAAAGGAGTGTGTTTTTGTGTGCATCGCTGGAATGCCGGTGACCGGATCTGTTCATTAGCTCCATTTGCATTCCGTCAATAGAGATCCACTCCATTAACTCCTTCATTCCCTTGGTTTTTTTCCTTTCTTCCTCCAACACAAGACCCTAGACACCTCCACTGATACGCTACGCCGGTACGCTGGTTCCTCGTTATTGCTGCCAAAAAACCGTTCGTCTTCATTTGCCTAGTAACCTGCACCCCGGACACCCACGGTCTGTACCAGCGTCCGCTGGCCATACTGTTTCTTGTAACATCCAACGCGCCTGCCCTGGCCTTATCGGGTGCCCTTACGGTTCATTAAACATTTATCGAAAGATTTATTCATTACTCGCACACACAGAAATCGCGATGATTTCGTTGTTGTTGGTGTTGCTGGCTGTTGGAGTTTGCGTTGAATTTAGGGTAAAAATGGTCAGGCAATGGTCTGACCGTCGGTTGGGCCGCCAGCCAGGTTGTATCTGTTTTTGTCACGGATCCTGACGAGGGAGTAAAAAGGGTGCCGCGATTGCCCAAGCAGCTAGTCAGCGTGGGTCGCGTCGATTTCGCAGGTTTCGTTGTCAGTGAAAGTGGCGTTCTGCGCATCAACCTCTTTTCTTTCGCTACTCTGGAGAGGAGGCCTTTTTCTGAGAATTCTGGCCACCATCCGTGGACCCTTGGAGATGGAAGAACTTCGGATCGAAAAGCGGGAATGAAGGGAGTCGGATTGATCGAATTTATTGGGTCCTGGCAGCGCCATCGAAACAATCGGGAGGCCAGTTCCGGTTGAATGAAATTTACTTTAATTCTGCAAAACAGATAAAAATAAACTTCAACTCCGGCAGAACGGGGCTTTGTGGTGCGATTGAGTGATTTAATTTCAATGATTTTGAGCCCCCGCCGCTCACGTTTCGCTTACAATTACGAGGCCAAACGATGGAGCGACCGATGGATTCGAAGGATTCGTGGCGGTGGATTTAGAATCCTTCTTCTCGCGGTCGTCGACGTGGGAAGGCCAAAGTGACTTTGACAGTAAGGTCGCGGGGGCTTTGTGCAACTTTGGCCAAACAAAAAAAGGAGCACAAATTTTGCCCCAAGTTCCATACACTTTCCACTTGGCCTCTCTTCGTTGTTGAGCCTTGTAAAGGACCAAAGCATTCAGCAAACAAATGAGTGGATCAAATTAACTGATTGCTGGAACGCTGGCTCGGACGCGAGCGCGGCTTTCGAAAGGTTTTTTCTCCGCCATCATCATCGTGGCCGTGGTCGGTGGTAACTGTATTTTTGCTGAATCCTCTCCGGACTTCGCCGGCTGGCGTCCTTCCTCCGATCTCTGCCATCATTCTGCTGTTCCCCGCATTAATCTACATTCAAATTCTAGCGAAAGGACTATTTTCCACTAATTTCTTGCGTCAGGTTTCCGGTGGCCAATCAACAAATGGTCGACCGGTGGCGGGAGTTTTTTGGGGCAGCGGGGAGGGGCAAAAGTTTTTTAATTGCTACTGCCCCTACTAATTCACCGGGGTTCCGTTTTTTTTTGCTGTTGTTACTTTGCGCTGGTTTTGGGGGGGCGCATTTGACCAGCGTGAAAGAATAATTGTTTTTCTTTTGCCGGTAGGTTTTTCCGCCCGTTGGCATTTCCACGCCACGGTGGTGGCGTGGGAATGTTTTTGGTCGCGCGCTTGATTGGCAACCAATCGTTTCAAGCAACGCCACTTCTGTCTGGCAAATTCTGGTTAAGCAATGTGCAGCAAAAAGTGGGTAAGAAGATGGGATAACAAGTCAATAAAGTAACTTTTTCCTGGGGAAGAAAAGGAGTAAAAACTTGAAAATGCTAGCCAGGTATTGTTTGGAGGTATTAGGAAGTTTATAATCTTGCTAAACTTTGCGTCTCTTTGGTAGTTAGTAAGGAATAGAAGCCTCGACATTACTGCGTACTTGAGTGGAAGTAAGTAACCTGTTCGAAAAGTGTATTAGAAAAATGCTACAAACAGGCCATTTAGAACCCTTTTTTTGTCATACAGGACCCCTCTACACTGAGTGGATCTTCACTTCACGTCCGACCCAGGGAGAGAGAGAGAGCGAGAGGTATAAGTAATCAATTAGGTAATGGAAACTTGGTATCCCACACCCTCTTTTGTAGGAGACGACGTGAAGAGAAGAGTAATGCCCACGCTCTAACGGGGGTTGGTCGTTGCAAATAATGAACCGTTTCAAAAACCGAACTCACAACAAAACGACCTTCTCCAGCGGTCAGGGCACTCAGGGCGTCCCAGGTCATGTATTTGGAACGAAGGACTCACCCCCCGTCTTCCTGGCCTCCTGGGAAAACTTTGCAAACCCTCTCTACCATCCCCCTAGCGCCTCGTCGAATTGTAATTCGTCTGATGGCGTGTAGCGCAGGAGTCTTTCAAATAGTAATTAGACGTTCCGGAAACCAGTGACGTCGTCTCTTGCTCCAGGGCAATCACTATAGAGGATTGACGTAGGACGTAGAACGCACAGTGGCCAGTGACTGCCGGTAACGAAATGTGAAACCTTAAATTTTGCACCCCCAAATTCACCTTGAGGGCAAATTCGTTGACGCACTGGAGCCACAAGGTCCCTTCGCCGTGGCCGTGTGTGAAATTGAACTCCATTCCATACCGGGCGCCAGGGAGTGTTGGATTAGCTTCTGACCTAACACCGTGGTCGTCGTCGTCGTTGTCGATGGTCAGCGCGCAGGAGGAATAAGGGATCTATAAATCAATTAAACGATTACAGCCGGGTGTGGTTTTTCCACTTGCCCCCCCGGGGTTTTCGTGGTGAGATCGATGTCAGTGGCCACACCATCTCGACCACAGTAGGCGAATATCGGCCATAGGCCACCGTGATGATGCCGGGTGATTGGCTTTTGAGAGGAGCAAAGATCCTGGCAGGCTACTACTAGGAACCCACACCAACCAACCGAGCGGAAGCTCAGGAAAAGTGAAATAAATGAATTTTATGACCACGCACGCGCTGATCGGGTTGGAATTCTTGGAATGCACCGGTCGACGGGCCACGGGATGAAACCCATTTCCAGTGAGTCAGCAGTATGTGAGGTTAAATGTGGTTTTCACTTCGACGAAAACAGCCCCTACGGCTGACTTGCAGTTTGCTCACTAAATTTCAAATTTTGAGCTCCCTTTTCGTCCTTCCGGCAGTTTGTCGATGTGTGGGAAGTTGGAAGTATTAATTTGGTCCATCATCGGAATTCGGGGAAGCACAAAGTGCAGCTAGTTAAGCTCCATTGTTGACTTTGCAACCGAATTCATGGAACACGGGACTGATGGAAGTTCGAAAAGCAATTCATCGGTATTGTGGGTTCGGACTTCTGGTCTGACTAGCTGGCTGGTGTAATTAATTTCCACGCCTTTGGCAAGCACATGCAGAACAGGATGTTCCAATTTACACAAATCCATCAGTGACGATTAATGTGTGACAGATATTGGTCACATCCGTGGTGCAAGCGTTAAACATAACAGCAACATGGGATGGGCATCCGAGCAATTGCAACCTTGGGGGGACATTCCCCAAGGTACACGAACGGTTAGTTCGACGAGATGAGATGTCATTCCACAAATCAGACAGTCGTAAAAAGTTGTCAAGCTTGCCAACAGAACAGCGAACCATTCCTTTATCATCCATGTAGCACCATGTGCATCCTGGTCGTAGGTAAAAGGTATTCTACGTCCGAAATGACCAAGGTCCCTGTTCCGTTCCCCCAGGATACTGTTGGCCGCCAGCGCCCTGTTTACGGCCTGTGCTGGCTGGAAAACGAGCAACCTGCAGGATGCATCGTCCACCGGTGGAACGACACAACAATTACCCGGAAACCCATCGCACCAGTGACAATCACAGGCACGGCACAGCCTACTGCACAGGCACAGGTTGACCACACGACGCCCCGTGGACGACGATTTGCATAAAATAATAGATTTTGTTTACATTTGTGCACCCGGAGTTTGCTTCGTTTAATTTTACAACTTTGGTGCCCCTCGAGGGTGTTCAGTACCAGGAGCAGAGGCAGAACGAGGAGTACGCTGGTGAATGCGTCGACAAATGCGCTAATGTGGACTGACACCGTGGCATGTTGGTCCGGTGAGCGGATCTGGGTTCTCGTGGTGGTCCATCGCATCGGATCACCATCACACGCGACCCTGTATGGGTGTACGGGATGTTGATTAATGGTCCTCTATTAGCCCGAAATGGTCTCGAATCGATCTCCTCGATACGCGCCAATGGCGGTGATACGATGATGGTGGTATGAATGGTTGCTCCATGGATGCTACCGACCTTGTACTGCACTGCACTGCTGCAACTACACTTGTTACTAATTACAGACCACCATTACAGTGAGCATAATTCAATTTTATGGAATCACACGAACGCACACGCCTACATCACATCGAGCGACCCCCTCTGCGTCAACCTCATATGATAAAGCGCGACATGATTCATTGCGCTCGATCAATCCGACTCGTCCGATGTCACAAAGGGCCAAAGGGAGGGGGGTGGCAACGGTTGACAAATGACGCCTGAACTGTTACCGTTTTGCCAATCACTCATCGCTGATAACGCTACCGCGTCGGTTGCGGGGATTGATTGTGGGTTTTACGTTCTGCTACAACTTCGGTTCGATTCATCATTCGTTTCCGCGGTTTTTTGCGCCGTTTGTTTTTTCTTTGCTTCCCGTGATTCCGTGTCTGTGAAATTGGAAACGGCCTCTCCCCGTCCCTTTTTTTCTGATGTCCTGTTGCATGAGATTCGAAACATGGGATTCACTTCCGGTTCAGCAAACGGAATGGGCAGCCTGAGCCAGAGTGTATCAGCCCGGAAATGTATTTTTCATTCGGATACCATTATGCGACCGAGCGGTTGATTTTTGGTGAGCGTTCGCGTACTTTGCAGTCGACATCCATTATGGGGTTGAGGTGAGCGCACACATTAATATCACTAAATGTGTGTGGAGGTCCTCGCCTCGCGGCACAAAACGGTGCCGTTTGATAGGTTGGTTGGTGTGACCTGATGCGCCTGTCGTCCACCGTAATTAGTCGTACGATCGCGACCAATTATTTCTCGCTAGAATAATGGCCCGGTGAGTGTGGGTGTGCGTCAGCGTGTGGGAATCCGTCGTTCCGTTGTGGGTGAAATTGTTAACGAGCATAGGCGTGTAAATGGACAATCGATGGTGAGTACAAAGGCGAACGGGACCGTTCATAATTGTCTGTCAGTAAATTGTTCCAATGATGATGGTCTAATGGAAGTCGAATAAAAGAAACGAATTGACTGTAATTCACTAAAAGTTATTTAAATTAATGTTGACAAGCAAAGGCAGCGTTCGATGCTTGTGAGATATTATTGGTGGATTTATCGATTATCAGGATAATAGATATTCAGTTAAAAGGTGTGTCCCTGTAATTGTAATTTTTAATTTGTCGAATAATCGACATATGCTCACAATCATATCCATCAATTTTCCTAAATTTGATGAAGCAATGAATATTTATCAGGCTTAAAAATAGAAATTAGAAGAAATTAAAACATTTTCATTCGAAGTTTTGGACTGACCTTTCCACGCAAAGGATAATCCATTCGATGAGACAATTTACAGCTGGGTGAAGTTTGAAAAATTGCTAATCTTTTGAAAAGCTGTCCACTTTGTTGCTAAATGTTTGGATGGTGCAAGAGGATTTTATACATAAAATCTAGGCATAACAAAATATAGTCATTGATATTTCTTATGAAAAATTCAGCTGAGAAAGTAATCATCAGCCTTTAGCAGCTTGAAACCATGTCGTCGAAGACAAAGTCGAAATGTCACTTGTTAATTCTCTTTCAAAATTCTATCAAATTTGTTACTTGAGTCTATTCAATGCAGTAAAATATCATTTTGATTTAACCTATCATTTTTGCGTTTATCTAATGTAATTTTTATGCAATTATAGATGATTTATCATGACAATGCAAGTGACTAATAACACAATGAGAGTGGCGGAAAGAAAAGAAAAAGAAAGCAAGGCGTATAATAAGAGATTTTGCAAATCTCATAGAAATGGAAATCGAATTTCTATCTAATACTAAAATTATCTTCTAAAGATATCTAAAACATAAATAAGCATAATGCGAAAGCCGGTTCCATTTGTTTAAATCAAATGGGCATCTTCAAGGCCAGAAGGAAAAGGAGTTTGCTATAAAATGGTGGAGATAACGATTGTCGTAAATATGAACACTTTAATTGGAGCTACTATTGACATATGTACAGTGATAAAGAACTGCGAAGACAACATTTAACACAATATGCGCTTTTGGATTGAAGCTTAATGGAGGGTCGAAATGAATCCATTAAACATTTTCCATAAATAATCATTTAATAATTTGGTTTGTAGTACTTTCCATATGATATAATCCCAAGCCTGTAAAACAATCATTTCTATAGTTTAGTGTACATTACCTCCGTAAGAATCAGTTGCATAAAACGATTCCCCCATCAAATGCAATACACCATTCGTAGAGTGTGACCAACGATGCAGAAGAAGTGTTCTGCAACACTTTTCCTCTTTTTTTTTACCACAACCCACAATCTCTAAACCTCATAAGCTCATATTCTGGCTCGGTTCCGAAATCATGATCCATCAAATAAATCGAATGAACCAAATCAGCCAAACGCCAAACGCAAAAACCTCCCCACTGACACCGAGTCGTCCGAGATTGACAAAAAAAGATCCCCGTCCCATGGATCGAAAATTGTGCAACGATTTTCCATGGATGGACTGTCCCCGAATGTCCTCGTTCAAATCGCGTTTTGGACCGAAAAAGGTCCAATCATGCAAACCATCCTTAGCGAGAACACGGACCGGACGGTCGCTGCGCATATCGTCGTCTTCTTCTGCCTTCTCGAATGCCCCAAGTCCGATGGTCGATGCACGACGGAGAGCATTCCGGCCGCTTCTGAAGCATCCGTTGACCCGCCTAATGGCACACGTGTCGCCGGAGCAAACCATCATCATCCCAGCACAGCACACATGTGACCGTGGCCTTCCCATCGGTCACTGGCACTAGGCATCCTGCCCGTCCTCGGAAGCGTCCCCGGAGCGTCCGTCTTTCCCCTTCCCGAAGGTCGAAGCAGCATAAACGATTTCCCATCGTGCATTTTCAATCACTTAACGAAGGGAAAAATCTATCCCCATTAGGACGGTCATCCGTCACTCGGATCCCTGGGCTCCCCGCTCCGAGGAACTCCGTTCTCCCATTTCCTGGCTCCCTTTTCCAGACAGTCTCCTGGAGTTCGTGCTCGCATGGCTTTCACTTTTCCCGGTTCGCTCACAAGGCCCAAAGTGTCCAATCGTTTGTCGTTGTGTTCCAATGGTTTCCTTGGTCCTTGAATTCCATTTGCCTCTGGGGCCCCGGGACCTGGCCCATTCCGCACCGCACGTGACGATGAGGACGATGGTCGACCGACACCGATGGCAGTCCCACGAGAGCAGCAACCGACGGTGAAACGTTCGCATAGGCTAACCGGTGGCAGGCGGTCGGTACCTTCTTCTCCTTCGGCGAAACGAGCAACTATCAATGGCAGCGAACGCCAGCCAGGCCACACCACCATCATGTGGCTACCACCAAGTCCCTGTCTCCAGTTACTAATAAGAAACGAAATCCTCCAACCACTACGGCGGCTGCACATCAGAAGCCATCGCTGTGGCGTTCGTCGGCGTCGTCGTCGTCGTCGTCGACTCTTCGTCGAGGGGATCTTCGCCAACGAACGATCCGCCAAACGATGTGGGAAGTTTTGCGTATTTATGCATTTTCAATTTTCATGAAAACACCATATATCCTTAGGGATATTAAAAATAAATACGGAGATGGAAAATGAATTCAATTTGGCCAGGCAGGCGTCAGGGTTTGGGACGCAGAACGAGCGGGATGCGCTGATCATCGTCACCACCACCATCACCACCACGATGTAGGTGTCCGTAACACGTATCGTCCTCTGGTCGTGGGTTGACAAACGGTTTAGCAGCAGCAGCAGCAGCAGCAGCAGCAGAGGCAGCACCAACGATGGTTTTGGGGAATGTTGTTCTCGGGGCTTTTTCCGCTTCCGTGCTTCGGTGCTCGATGAAGGCATTCCGACGATGCGCTGCGATGTTCAGATTTTCCCCCCTGGTAGCCCTCGCTCTCGCAATAGACATGGAAGCTAGTGGTTCGTTCGTTTGGGGATGTAGCATAAAAAAACGAAGAGGAAACGACCGGGATGAATATGTAAGCAAATCGTGTTTGCGTTAACGACACACAGAGAGAGTCAAGAGTGGTGGGTCGGGAGGGGGCGGTGAGAGGTCCCATACTCCTGTTACGAAAGGTTATTCAATGGTTCAGTCACCCTCTACATCTTCAGTGGGGGGCGCGCACCTTTGCATCGTAACCATCGGAAGCGCCAGGATATGGTTTCACTGTCAGTATTTTTCGCATCGCCATCGCTTATTCCCCAAACCGGGATTTTGACACCAAAACATGCGGGCGTTCTTTTTGGGGTGCGGGGCGGAGATGAACCGAAATGGTTTGGAAAAGTACAAGTCCGTCATGGAGTGAGCTGTAGCCACTTTCGCTAGGTTGTTGAAACGTTTTGCGGAAGTCAAGAATTAATTATTCCACCGTAAGTTTAACTTTTTGCGCATTTAACATCGCTCGAGCTCGAGTGATGGAATGCGGTAGAAAAGTGGCGCGAAGAGGAATGATGAGAGTGTAAGAGTTTTGTTTACTGATGATTATTTGCTACTTGATGCTATGATTATCTGTAACGTGCTACCGTAGCGCAGTAAAAAATTTGAAGTATGGTTTGGAAGAGGAGTTCTTATGTGCAATACGTGTCTGGAGTCATGGAAACGTTTTAAATTATTTGAGCATTTATCAATTTTTGAATGCATTTTGAATAGTACAAGAGTCATCCAGTAAAGCAGATATTTGTTTGATTTTCTTTCTTTTCCTGTATTCTATTTTCGTTTATTCTGTAACTTTTGCTCTGATTTTTGAAATTTACTGACATATTGCAATGATGTACTAGTTGAAAATAATTTCCAAATTTAAATTTGAATGCTGAGATTATGAAAAAGTGTTGCATTGGTGTATGTTTGAAAGCTTAGAACACCGATTGTTGTCCTACACATGTCGCACTTTTGATGAAAGATTCGCTATATTATGTGGATTTCAAATCATTCCACGGCATAAACTGTTTGATGGGAATGATTGATTGACAATCAGGTTCAGTGTAAGGTAATTGACGAAGCAGGACTTTTACACTATTTTGAATATTTTATCAGTGATTCTAGGAAGTAGCTTCATGGTTTTTAAACAATAAATAAAAGAGATGTTGGATGAATTAGAACATTCAAATGGGATTAATTATAAGTTTTCCAGATGCTTTCATTGGTGAATGATATTTGCTCTGGCAATGTAGCGACTTATGCAACATAAAATACAGTATATTGGTAAAGATTCTTTTCAATGTACGCTTGATTAATAATAATGGGCCAAAACAACTTACAAATCATTGAAACATGTTTTGAAAGAGTCCACAACGTTTTAATGCTTTTAAATCATAAAGTAATAAGCTGCTTCCGCTTAAAGACCACCTTTCCGTTGATACTAAACGTGTTAGTGATTTCACCATGCGGTGTCGCCGAGATTGAGATTCTCTCTGCCAAGTGTTTACTTCATTCACATCGCACCCATCACACCCTCTTCCTCCTGGATCCTGACGCGTCATCTTTTCCCCACCACCGACTGCGAATCACAATCGCGGCCAATCGGCCTCCGGCACGGCGTCAATCTTGGGTACGCAGCGACCATGATGTGGTGTCGTAAAGCGCCCATAATACCCGCCAACATCCTTCGTGTGACAATGGAAGAGCCGTTGCCACACGGCAAACTGATGAGAAGCGACCAGGGGCCCAGTAGTGCGGTAGTGGTAGATTGCCCCAAGAAACCCTTTCAGCGCCGCTGTCGGTGTGCTCCTTGGAATATGGGAAAATCCAGGGCACCGTCGCAAAGGGGGGAGGTAGTGAGGAGAATGGCATTTCCGGAATGCCAGCACGGAAGCTGGCTGGGGGGGGCGTTTTGCGTTTGCGGCTGCTGCGCGCGTGGTTTTCGAGTGAAAAAGGGGTGCCAGCCAATTACTTCTCTGCCGGCATCTCAGTAGGCGATGCGGGCTGTGTGCCGTTGAAGGTATGCAGCTATGGCATGGCATGGCAGGCCATAAAGTGATTACAGCACCGAAGGTAACCGTAACGGCGTTGTTTCTGTCGCGTGTTCGCGTTTTTATGGCTTTTCCTTCTCGCCGGTTGTGTGGCAAAGTGATAGGAGATAGGAGTGAACTTTGGGGGAATTGCGGAGGGTGCGGGGTGACAGGAGAGATGTGTGTAATATTTCCTGCCAGCAGACGCAGGATATTGATTTTCCCGTTCGTTCGATTCCTGGAACCCATCGTCAATATGTGAGCGATCCACGGAGCCACTTTTAAATAGAAACGAACGAACGAGTGGAACACTCGGCTGTACGGCCTGGTTCGTGGAAAACTTTCAGCATATTTCAGGAAATTTAAAGAACGATTAAATTTTGCTTTAACAGAAATTGTGTTTTAGACAATTTCTGCTCAAAAGAGTTTATGAAAATAAATTCTCATGGCTTTCACTGTGTAATTTTGTCAGATAAATAACTTAAAAAAAAATACTAAAAATAAACTAAAATAGAGATAAAATAAAATTAATTAGGAATACCAGTTTTGTTTAGTTCAGATAAATGAACAGATTTACGTGTATATGGTATTCTTAGTTAAAAGTATGTAGCATTAGATATAATAAAGAAGCCGTTAGTTATTGTTTCCTTTATGTAACGAATGTATTGTATGATTTGAAATGTGTTATTGACAGGATTCTAAAGATTTTCCATGATGTTTCATTGTAAGTTATTTTCTTTTCTTTGTCAGATTTTCCAAACTACCAAATAAACATAACTTCCTTGATGTACAAGCTATAGGAATGGTTCCAGAATGGAATCCAGAAGGAACAGGAATAAGTGCTATTAAAAAAATAAAGTTTATTGAAGAAATTAATGCTAAAAATGCATGATGCCACTGATATGGATCCTTGTTCGCAATACTCTTTAATTATTACCCTTTCTAGTGAAAAGATGTTTTCAAAAAATATTAGTTCTTTGCAATGCAATGCAAAAATATTAGTCAGTCCTTAACATTAAAATGGATTCATTTATACACCATTTTTACTTCTATTCTAACAAGACTCTCCATCAATTAAATGTACATTGTTGCGCCTTAGCTACTTTTTATAATATAACCTTTACCTGAAAGATAACGGCTTCATTAAATCTCATTAGCACTATTTAAAGATAAGCAAAGTATCGTGCTAATAAACGCTCCCACATTAATCACTCCTTAACCGGTGCAGAATCCAAACCACTGCAATTCCCAAACGCTCAAAAGGATGAAACTGATTACCGCACGCACCATTTGTGACACGCTTCCGTCAGCAGCACCAGCAGCAGCAGCAGCACGTATCTCCATTTCGCGATTATGTTGTCATTACAGATAAATCAATGAACCATTACACTATCATGGCAGTGTACACACTATCACCAAGCATCGATCGAGTATTAACGACCGTTTCGATTGAATTGTAACTGATACTGTGTGTTGGATCATCATTTTTCTCACCCACCCACTGTGGCTCTCTCTCGCTCTCCCACGGTCCAACAAGTCTACAAATACCTGCCGCTGCCACTCAAACGCATCGCCAGCTAGTGGACATCGATAGTTACAGGCCCTGGCTCCGGTACGTTAATAGCAGCTGACGTAACCAAACCGGAAACCGACACTTTACAATCCTTCCATCCAGCAGCAGCAGCAGCAGCAGAAACTGAGGACGACGCGAAGAGGTCGAGGTCACCGGGTTTAATGGGGGGTGGGCACTAATTACCGGGACTTGTCGGGGGTATTAAATATGACATAATTGAAACCCTGACATGACAGGGCACCCTTCTGTCCCTGGCACCCGTGCCTTGCGTTGGCAATCGAGAGCAAAACTGTCGCAGCTGCCCTTCGCGTCCATCTTTGCTGGAGTGACTTGCTGGATTTGCGCCGACGGTTTCAGCTTGGCAAGTGTTGCTCCTGTCACTCTGGTCGTCACATCTTTGAACGCTTCTGGTGCTGCTGTTGCTGTTGCGGTTTAATGCGGGATGCGATTTGCTCCGGATTAGGTTTGTTCCATCGAAGTAGTCGTCGTCGTCGTCGTCGTCGTCGTCGTGGTACGGCCACACATTGACACATGACACGCATCGCACCCCCCCGGCTACAGACCCGCTCACCAGCAGAGGTCAAGATATGGGCACGGTTTATTGGTGTGAAATAATGACGCCTCGGAAAGGCGAAACAAGGGAGGGACAGAGATAATGAAGAAAACTAGTTGAGTACTCCATATCCATCTGCGCACGCCAAGCGATCTGTCGAACTACATTTCACAGCTCTCCGGGTATTCTAGGGACCAGGATTCTAGGGACCAGTTCTACCACCATCCGATGCCGGTCGACGACTACGACGACGACGACGACGACGACGCTTCATTCGATCCGTCACACAAAATTTGATTTGCATTTACAAGCTATCAGCTCCTGGGGGAGGGTGATAGCTATGACAGGACACGCACAGTGAGAGGGCGCTGCACAGTTGCCCCTGGGAGCAAATTCCCGGGGAGAACGACCGGGACCTCCTCACATCTGCCATCCAGACTGAGACTCACTAGCGGTCCGCGGAAGATCGAAAGAAAGGCGCACAACGGGACCCCCATCACGGGACCTTCCACACCGCCTCGACAACTCCCCTCAGCCTCAGTTATTTCCCAATTTCTCACCCAAAACAACGACGCTTCGGATTCGGATTCGGAGCGGCTAATGAAGAGTGGCAGGTTCGTGTGATGTCTATTAATTTGGCTTTAGGCCCGGGAGCGGCCGCGTCTCGAGAGGGTTTTCCGCAAGGGGCACGGAGAGAATTTGGAGCACTGATGATGATGGCGACGACGAAGAATAGTTTACACGCCATTCTCGCACCGTCTCGTTGTCTCGCGTTCGCGGAGGTCTTTTTCCTGTCTTGGAACACAAGTGATACCGACAAGTAGGGCGCCGGAACACAAGAGAAAGAGAGGTTATGGTGGTGCACCGCTTGATCCACTGTCAAATCGAACGTCAAACCGATGCGCCGATGCCACGCAATCTAGGCTACAGCGACAGCAAACGACAACTAGATGGTTGTGCACCCGGGGAGAAGGATGTGGTTTGCTCCATTCCCCTCGGTAGCTCCACTATTCCCACCCGAGTAGGCCGATTGATGTCGAGAGAACGCCGCAGAGCTTCGACAACAACAAGTTTGCGCACCGTCATGGCAGCCCCGTTCTGGCAGCCATGTGGCCACTAGGGACAACGACCCGAGGGGGGAGAAAAGAGATTTCGAAGGGGGACATGAAACGAAACGAAAACAATACACTGTCAAACATTTTGACGGGATATCGATGGGGATTTTCGGGGCCCAAACGCGTGACAGAAGCGATGAAGTGGGCTTGTTCTAATTAGCAAACATCAATCAATGGAGCTGGCTGGCTGGCTGGTTGGAGGTGATACGACCGCACTGGTGAGGTTCCTCTCTCCGGCAAGCTGTCTCGTCTCCCGACCAGCAGCCACCAGCAACACCAACCAGTCAGCTATAATCAGGTTCGGCATGTCAGTGGTACCCCGGGTATCGAATGGCACTTTTGTGCTTTGGGATTGTTGTTTCCGAATGTTGATACACTGGTTTCGAGCTGAATTCGATCGGAATGCCATACTCCCCAGAAGGGATTAGCCACGGGGCTGAGTGATGTGGCTGTGAACCATCGACTCCACCCGAGACCATCCGAGACTGTTTGATCTATCAGTGCTCCTCACGGATCGTGTATCAACCTTAGACAAATGAGTCAAATTGTTTGTGAGACATTTTTGCATACGCTATCGGTGCGGATTGGTAACATGACGGTACCGGTGGCGCTACAATGCAACTCTTGGGTGTCTTCTGACTCCGAACAGAGCACTGCATTGAACGTAAAAGTTATGGTTGCTGCAGTAACTTTCAGTCATTTCAAACAGTGTTGTAACAGATAAGAAGGAAGGAAGTAACGGAAGGCAGCGCACACGGCGTCGGACATTGTAGACAGGACGCCTCGAACCGAAACCAGGATTGACACCTCGCCTTGGCACAGCCTGAGCGCCTTGGTTAACGTTAAACATCTGGCAAATTGAAAGCAAATGTCCTCGAAGCCGTGCTGACAAGACGAAGGTGCCTGGCACGTATCGTTGCAGCTTGGAGCTGGAGCTGAAGCTGCGCCTGTCCGACTGTCCGGGTAAGGCCCACTCGAACTGGGCTGCGGCCGAGAAACCAACCAATCGTGTG
>NC_064878.1:18656595-18666595 GCF_943734665.1 Anopheles aquasalis
AATATGCATTTGCATTGCTGCAATCGAAAATTGAACTCTAATCGAACTCAATTGTACAAACACAAATAAATCATCGGGACTTGCTTGCTTGAGTGCTAATGTTTGTAAATGGTTCTTTGAACATCCGGCACAGAATCTATGCCCCACTAACCAGCATACCATTCCCGACCATTCCCAATTAAACCCTTCCAAGCAGTCCGAGTGCCCTGCAGCTTCGCTTTTGCCAGAGTAATTTAATTTAGCTCGCGCACACAAACCACCGGACCGGGATCGGACCGACCGACAAGACCACAGAGAGCCAATATCATTTCCATATTTCCTGCTGTCCATCAGAACAGCCAGCGGCAGTGCAGCAGCAACTCAGCAGCTTCCTGTCCGCTGCTCCCGGGCGGGACTTTGGTCCATGGAAACGCTCTGCGACGTCGCGATGGCAGTTTTGTTGCTTTTTAATTTACTGTGAACTCCGGAGTGGAACAGCCACGGCGAACTAATTCAATCGAACATTTACCAACACTAACTTTTGCACCCCAAACCGGCATCCAGCAGGATGCTGTACGACGTTGGCTACGACATCACAGGACGACGACGACGACGACGATGAGGACGATTCCTTGCGGCGGTCTTGCTGCTGGCGAGGTTTCTTGGTCTTAGCACAACTCACTGATTGCCAGAACACGCTGTCTGTGGAAACCCCTTTCCCCCGGGGCGGGTGAATTTAAAGTCAACATTTCGGCGAACATTGGCAAGTGTCGCCGTAATGAAGAGCAGCAACAAGAAGGAGCTCTCGCAGCAGCAAAAGTTAGGTTTCGCGGTTCGCTTCCGGCTACATGAATTAGCTATTAATTAATAAATTAGGCAAGCATCACCGGCTGGTCGGGGTGTTGGTGGTGGTGGAAAGTGGCACAAAGTGGCTCACGCCAGAGACCTCGTGGGCTGCGAAGAGATTGGGTCGCCGGTCGCGGTGCGCAATCCGGGCGCAGTATTTGGCGCCTTATCGCAGACTCATCGGCAAAAGGTGTGGGGAGAGTTTTCCCCCTTTTTGTACGACCATCTTGAACGCCCGTTACGCCGGGTTTGTTCCCTTTTTCCTGTGCTGTCAGCCAGCCAGCCACCACCACGGGGCGACCCATTGGATGATTTTTAATTTCATTATTTACTTTAATTAAAAGACAAAAACGATTTTCTTGCGAATGTACGAACCCCGGTGCTTGGCGAAGGGAGAGGAAGGAAGGGCGACGGGAAGAAATTGATGAAGTCAACCGACGAGGGAGAGCGGGAAGCGAAAACTATATTATCCGGGTCTTTTGATGAACTGAACGCGGGGAAAAGTTTCGATCGATCGTCGCTGGTGTCGCGCCTGAAGGAAAGGGGAGGCGGATCGGTTGGGCTGGGAGGGAAGGTGGGTGTAAAAGCAGATTTGGATAAATTGTGAAGAGCATGAAGAGTGTATTATTGTTCATTAATTCACTTGCTTCCTTCATTAACCTTGCCCCGGTGACATGGTTTGGCGATGGAAGGAAAGTGGATTTTCGCGGGTTTTTTGGGCGTTATTTTCGCAGGGAAAATTGCTTCGCTCCTCGGTGACACTTTCACACGGGACTGAGACATTGACATTGAAACGCATAATTTAGCAGAAATCGGTGGGCTGAGCTGTAGGAGGGAGATGAAGCGAATGTTTCCGAGATTGTTCCGAGAAAAATAAATTTAAATCGTAGAATCTTTTATGTGAAACATACCGGAGAAAAGTGTTCCAGTTTCATAAGTTTTTTTATAAATAGTCATGTGATGGTTGAATGGTGAATGAACTTTTTCCTGTTTTAATGGCCACCAATTTGATGAATAGCGCGCAACAGTAATACCGGAAAAATCTCATTGTGTATCGAAAAACACAATTATTTTTGTTTCACAGATTTTCGTCGCTTCCTGGGACTTGATGCCATGATGGCATTTTTTATTCTTCATTCGAACACAACTTTCAGTTCCTTGTTGCCGGACAACAAAGATGCAAATTATAGTATAAAACGAACTCGTGACCAATAGAAGAATGAATAACAATGAATAGAAATAGCATATTGCAAAGATTTGTGTACCCGAGTTAAACGCTCGGTCGGTTAAAGGCTCCGTTAAAGGCTTGTGTGCTTGCTGCTTGCTTGCTTATTGGCGAACAATAATGTAATTGAATTGTAAAATTATTGATTATTTTTTTAGTTTTAAATGTTGTAACACGGTGGTGGAAATCAGTCCAGACTGGTTTAGGGTTTCTTGCCTGCGGCCGCTTGAAGTCTTCTGATCGATCGGCGAATAGTATCGATCGGGCTCTCTCAGCAAAGAGTACCTGGTTTGATCTCTCTCTTTCGAGTATCGTGGCAGCCATAACGGTTGTCTACACATAAGAAATGCAACTGATAGTGCGCCAATTATCGTTCGAGATAGGATCGATCCAGGTAGAGCAAAGAACCAATCACTTACCGGACTACCATTGAATTGGTAAAATCAAAACAGGTTCCCCATTGGGCCAAACATGAGACGAATCTAGATATGCTTTTGGTGAATTGGAGCCTCACAATCTGAAATAGTCGTTATACTTTGAATAGGATTTGTTATCTAAAATCTTTTATCGAAAAAGGAATGTTTTCACATGAGGATGATAAATTTAGCCAAATCACAGTGCAGGAGCTCTACTTTGCCATTTCGCTCTTTCTGAATAGCTCAAAATTTTCACAATGCACATAAAATTGCATCATAATCATAATTTAGACCAAAACAGGGTCAAGAATCCCATTTAGGTATCTTATTGAATAAGCGCAGTTAAATAAAACGTCAAAGATTTTACAATTTCATTGCAGAAAAGGGTTTTATTACTGAAACTATCAGCCAACACAAAGAAAATCTCTGCTATGATCGGGAAAGTGTAAACGGAAATGGAACAACTCTTCTAACGGATATGGTATCACAAAACAAAACCCATTAGTTCAAACAGGGTTCAAAGGACATTATGCTTTTAAAATAGAGTGAAGCATATGCTCAGATTAAATGCATAGCATCGAGTGCCGCCTATTCAAAGGATAAAACCCTCATTAAAGGAGAGCAACGCGGTGTAACTGTTGCTGTCTTCCCTAGTAAACGAACAAAACGGACAATCACCATCGATGTGGAGCAAATGGATTCAATAACATTCCCCTGCACAACGCCTTTAAAGTTTTCCTCCAAACAACAAACAGCACAACACTGTAGCACTACTACGGTGCGTCGTGGCGTCCTAGCCGCCGGCAGCAAAAATAAAGTTGAACTCCATTTAAAAACCCATTTAAAGGCCATAAACGTGACACTTTGGACCTTCATAATTTCCCACTGAACCCCACCCCAGGCAATGCATTGCGATTGTTAAAACAGTGGAAAAAGGTGCGCCGGCAAAAAGGAGGCAACATTTCCGATGAAAAGCGACGACGCAAATGATTTTTATTGCGTGTGAATACAGCCCACTTGAGCATTTGTACTCATCGACGCCATCGTCATCGCCATCGTCGTCGTCGTCGTCGTCGGCGGCATCATCGTTTGAAGGCGGCACGAAAGCATTAAATGTGCCCGTGCGGCGCAATGCTTTTCATGCTTTTCCATTCGTCGCGCTGTGCGCGTTTCAGGGGTGAGAAGGGGGGAGGATAGCGAGCAGAAATTATCGCAACATAAAATGCATCCAACTCCACGGCCACGGGAGTGCGAATGCCAGACATGCAGTCCCCAGCCCCGGTTCCCCGTGTATTCGATGCTCGTCCATTTGCCATTTGCCCGGTTGCCCACTTAAGTGTCTCGAAATGGTGATTTATGTGTACCTTTTTGCAGTCACCAGCACACCGTTGCAACCCCTGCACCCCCCGGGGGCACCACCGTTTGGCTTTATGTTGGGCCGAAAATTGGAATACCGTGGCGCTCTCAGACGGTCCGACGACCCCGGCAGGAATGCAGTCGGCATTTTTGCATCGTGCGCGTGTCTGTGTGCTGTTGCGGCATAGAACAAGGATATGCCGGTCGGCCAGCAGAGAGGGACACGCTGGTTCCGTGGCTTTGTTTTATGCGCTCTCTGCGTGCACCTTTCACTCTTTTGTGCAAGGTGTGAGTGGCCGATTGTTGTCCTCCTGTGTCCTGTTGGTGAGCGTGTAGTGTGCGGTAGACTCGTAACATCAAAAGGACTTTTAGACGATTTTTCTCACTCCTCCCGTGGCGTCCAACCCATTCCCCATTCGAACAGCATAGTGGTTAATAGTGCAAAGCGCACGCACACAATGGCCCATTTGTCGCAGCATGAAATTGCTTTGTTTTTTTTATTTTATTTCGGACCGATTTTCGATTTTCATACCGCTCCACCTTTGTTGATGCGCTTCGTTAGGTGATGGTGCAAGAGGTGCACTCGAGCCACGAAACTCTCTAATCGGAGCGGTGCGGCTTCTCCGGCTTTGAAGGATCGATTGTGGCATCGAAGGAGGCGATTATTTTGCGCCTTTTTTGACACTTTTGGCCCCCGGGTGTGACGCCGGTGACGTGCTGGTACCCGGGTTACCCTTGGCGGCACCATTGTTTTTGAGGAGCGACCGACTGGGGCGTGCAGTGTGAGAACGTGCAAGTGATACTCGTGGGATTAATTCGGGTTTTTTTTGGGAAGCGAGAACCATCCAGCATCCAGAGTGTGTATTCATATTAATTTTCGATTGTTTTTCAGACTTTTTTATCGTTTTGGAAGAATATGAACTGCATTCGTTGGATATTTATATTCCCTTCACACAACCTAATTATAAATGAGCAACGGAATTGGAAACACAAAAACTGGGATATTGAAAAATGTTCCTGGAAATGGTTAATTGAAATTGATAAACGAATAAATTAAACAAAAAGAACATGGTGCTTGTGTTGGCAAACGAATAAAGGCCAACAGCTTTCTAGCACGATAAAAGAGTGGATAAAACAATGGAAAACGAAAATGATAATGTCAAAGAAAAACCAGGCCAGCACAGAATCGCGTTAAACACGCTCCCGCAACAGAACAACGAAAAGAATGGCTTTCTCTCCTGCTGGCTGCTGCCGGTGCTGCAAAAGCAAACACACAATTACAGCGACAGCTTCAGAGCTTCGTTCCATTGCATACGCAAACAACAATGGTACAAAATGGGACGAAAAACAGAAGGATCTTAAATGTGGTGGGGAGCAAAACAACGCTGGTAGCGCGCAGTGTAAACTCCGCAACGAACGAATAGTGACCAAACAATGGCGTGCACGCCACTGGCCACCCCGTATCCTGCCTTTCACCGCACCACTGGCATGCGTCCACCACATCGTTATCCTGGACCGTAGGTTTTTGACTTTTGCAGGCACAGCTCCAGCCCTGGCTCCAGTTGCAGGAAATTCCATAATGTTTGCCCATATTCCCCTCGGGGAGGGATGGGCTGGTTGGAAATATGTCGCCGGTGCAGTCCAGTGGGATGCATCCACGCCCACGACCATCGATGCATGGTATTATGCGGTGGAAGCACTAGCAACAGCAGCAGCAGCAGCAGCATTCCGCTTTTCCGGAATGAGGGCTTTTGGATTTTTGAGGAATTATTTGAATTGTAAATGAGATCTCGGTTAAACATACGTGCCAGCATCCGGCCGTCCCTAGTCCCCAAAGGTAGTTTCCTGGCCTCTGGCGGCCTGTTCCTGGGTGTCCTTTGGTGGATTAGGGAGGATCTCTGGAGTGCTACTACTGTAGCGCTCTCCTGCAGTGGACAGGCCATTCTGATTGCGCCTCTGACTCAGTCCCTTCAAGCACAAGTCCAAGTAGAGCGACAATCCATTTGGAACACAGTATTCCTTGGGAGTGCATCGAATGGTCAACGATCAAGCAGAAGGGTGAGTTTCTCGTCAGTTTGTCCAGCGTCGCTCCAAGTTTCTGTTCATAAAATGGACTCCATCCATAGACCATGATGGACCACGATCCTTGATGGACTCTAGAGAGTTTCTGGGGCAAAGAGACCTTGTCAGCTTCATCTGGATGATGGCAATAATGATGACGAGACCGATGAATGTCGACTGCGGTGAACGAAGATACCGGGTTGGTTGTTTGGTTTCCCATTTTGGCCACGAGTTGTCGACCAGGTTTTTGGTCGAATTGATTATACCGAAACGCCTCTAAGGCGTTCATTTTGAGAAGGTATTTGATTAGGATTGCTGCAGATAGGATCGTATCACAGAGCTGAGCGTTAATTAAATGATTTCACGAAATTCTTGTGCTCGCACGTCTGATAATGCTTTTGAAAGCGAATTCCGGTTGTATAAACCAATTAGTTCTCCATGAAGACGAATGTCAAATATGAAACTTCCCGCGTTGTAGCCCAGAGCAGACAGCCTGGTGAAATATTTATCCTGGAAATTAGGCTCTGAGAATTGATTACGCCAAGCGATATTATTTGACCATAGAGATTCTAATTAAAATATATCCTCAGTGAGCTGCAGACCGCTAATGAAGGAATGATTTGTGTCCATAAAAATGATTTCTAATTTTCTAAACCGCCACTCCCGAGGGAATGCTTCCGACGACTAACGAAACACTGCGGACGAGCTCTGTAACGCTCGAAATATTAGCATCTTTCCATTCCGAGCCCGCGTACGTCCTGGTTGCCGACATTACGATCCTTCCATCAGGATCCAGCGATGGGGAAAAATCAAATATTCCATTTGGCTGAAACGGAACGACTGTCCATTCATTCGCTCGTTCGTTCGCTCTGGCGTTTGACTAATGTCCCCATCGTGCCGGGACATGTTGCAATGTCCCGCTGGAGCTGACCGGACCTGTCCGTACCATACGTTCCGAAGGACAAGCAATTGCACTTGCTGCCCTGCTTTGGAGGGGCACTTGAGACTCGAGTGAGGTACCGCCAACCCACCAGCCATCGTTCCGGCCCCCTGGGAAGAACTGACAATTCGGCAAATGCAAGTCTCCGCTTGGTCGTATGGCTGACGGTCAGAACAAAAGCTTCTCCATCCACGCCCGGCGTCAGGCGTGTTGCTATGCAAATAGTTTTAATAGAATAAAATAAACATACAAATTGTATTGCTTCAGCTGCAGCTCGTAGCTAGTGAGAAGCAGTTGCCTTCACAAGCTTGGTGTGGAGTTTCTCGCAAGAAACGTGGCCGTTTGTGGAGGTGATCTCGGAGTGATCGCATGGGATTTGGCGGGGAGTAAAAAAAAAACAGAAAGTGGTGTTGCAAAGTGATTCTAACGCTACCAATGCATATGCAAATCAGATCGGAATTGTTCCTTATTCCGTCCGGGATCGAAAACAATTGTCGTGGACCTGAGGAGCCGGCATCGGTATCATCGGTTTACTGCCACGAGAACGGATATCAATTGTTGAGTCTCGTGTTTCGAGTGCAAGAGAGTGTGTTCAAATATACTTAAATAAACTATTTTCAATACTTGAAGATGCTTGAAACAATTCGAATTGTGCGAAACCTTAAAGATTAATGAGTACATTCCAAGATCTTAACTTTAGTTCGTTAATTCCTTTTTCCATCTCGAATACGTCCTTAAAACTGATGATTCAGGGGGTTTGTGTGCCATAAAACCAGCTCAGCAAAACAAACACCAAAAGCTGCTGCTGGCTACTCCTGTTCGACCTTATCGAAGTCTTCTTCTGCTGCAGGCCAAGCCGCCTCGGTAGACCATTACTCTATTGGACGAGCTATAAATTACCGATAAAAATGTATAAATAAACGGGCGTTGCACATGTCTTCCTGGACTTTTCGGTCTTGGCCCCGAGGCGCTGATCTTTACTCCGGTCTGTCCTGTTGGCAAATGGACCAGGCGGCGGCGGCGGCTGGCCAGTGGTAGGCAGGAATCGTTTCGAGCTAAAAGCTGACCATGCGCTACCTACGGCTCTCGCCAGCTTCCGATTCCCGCCCGATGTTGCTTTGGCTTCGAATGGAAAATAAAATACATTAAAGCGGACCATAAATTTATCTTCACCACCAGCACACACATACGGGGCAAGCCCTTTGGAGGAAAACTGCCAGAAACAATAGAGCAACCGGTAGTCGATCGGAGCGGATTGGGTTTTCGGTCCCAGTAGTCTGGGCATCTTTTGTTCAAGATTCTCGCCCCCCGGCGAGGAGGTTCTAGTAGGAGCACTGAGGCACTTACTTTACATTAATGGGATGTTGCTGGTAAGAAAATGAAACAAACAAATCCCTCTGACGTAGTATCCCTTGGTGGGGACACACCTCTCTCTCTCTCTCGTCCCGGGGGGGACTAGAGCACTAAGTGAAACAATAGTCACATGCCAGATAGAGTGCAGTGCAAACGCGTGTGACAGCTTCTTGGCGTCGTCCCGGAAAAGCGCAATGACAGTGGACATCTGAACTGGGTCTCCTGGAAGAAAAGGGACCCCCTAGAGGATGGACTGCTAGGTGGAGTTTGTTACATGAAATTGATTTCTCTACAACACAATGTTTCTACAACACTTGGGTTGATAAGAGAACGCCTTGGACGCACTGGGAGTATCAAGAATTCTTCGTTGACCACGCGCCCGATTCCGAATGTAACCGATTTCACCCTTCAGCCATCGGCAGAGCGCAGGATGTATGTTTCAGAAGTCACTGGGTAACCTCTCGTTACCTTTGCGATGCGGCCGCGCCAGTAACTGACCGAAAAGCAACGGGTTCAAAGTTCTTTCGTGGCATTTCACCAAAAAGCGTTTCGGCCATTACAGTACGCTGCTCCCCACACAATGCTTCAAATGTTGTAAGTTTCCTCCAAACTGTTACCAGGAGCTGCTGCAGTTCCAGTGTCCCGGGGAACAGGAAAGTTCGCTCCAAGACGTCCAAGGTAATGTTTCGGTTTTTGGTGATTTGTTGCGGTCGTTGGACACTGTAATCTCTCCCCACCCCACTCACAGACACATACATTCACACAAAAACGCGAATCATTCGCGATGGCCAGTGCAGGAACAGTGACCACTTGGGTTTCGGATTTGAAGTACTTGAAAGAAGTTGGTGCCGAATGCAGCAGCTCCCGGTGCACCAGTTTTCACCACCAAACTCATTTCCTCACTCGCCTCAAAGAGAGTCAAAGGCTGGTGGATTTTGAAAAGAAAACTTTTGCACACCTCTGAAGGCGCGGTGTGCGTGGCCGACACACAGAAGCCCAGTGGCCACCACCGGTTATTGTTTGATTTCTAGCCGTTGAACCGGCTTTTGGGGCGAGAAGTTTTGCCGCAAACCAGACTTCCATCTGGTACCCCAGTGGATCGCTCGTCCTCTCTCTCTCTCTGCCTCTGCATTTTCTTCTGTGTATCGACAAGAAAGTTCGTTTCGCCTCAGGTTCTGGCCACCAGGTCAGTGCGAATCTGGTGCGCAAAAGTTGAAAACCTGCAAACCAGAGCTCCAGCAAACCAGTACAGGCTGGTGGCTACTGGCTAACGTAAAGTTTTGTGCAAAGAAGCATAATTTATTAATTCCTGGCCAAGACCCACTGCACCCACTCGAGACAGCGGGCAGCCGGGTCCATGTGTCATGGACATTTGCCGACCCATAATGGTGCATTGATACCCCGGGCGGGGGGGCGCGGTTGGCGTCGGAAAAGAAGTTGGCGCTCAGTGGAGTGTGAGTCTCAAATCCGTTAATTTTCTTAATATGTACTTAGTCTGCTATGCTACGGTGGATGTCTATACCAAATGGACCTCTGAGGATCATAATTCTTCTTGAGCCGAACCATTGGACAGTTGTAGGTGAAAGGTATAGGGGGTCATATCAATGATGAATGTGCGATCGAGCGACTGGCAGCAGCCATTCATGCAGCAAGTGCTTATCTACATGCGTGTTAGATAAGGAGCAGAGAAGGAGGAGAAGCTTGTGTCTTGTGTTTCTGATAGCCTTATGGCCCGTTGTAGAGGGTACTGCGGAACAAATGTATGCCCGGCATCCTGACACATATTAATGGAAAACATGTTAATGGCCAAAAATGGGGCCCAAC